>NC_044064.1:19568004-19918004 GCF_902167405.1 Gadus morhua | reverse complement strand
CTGAAAGTCATACCTTCAAATCGCCGGGGCGACGGAGATCACTTAAAGGGGACCTATTATGCTTTTTCGACTTTTATGACCTATAAACGTTGTTATAATGATTGATAGTCATGTTTAACCATACTAAAGTGTCAAATAATGACGTACATCTATTTCGACGTATTCCCTGCTGACAGTCTGGGGTGGCTGTGCACAGCGCTAAACACTCGGGACAACGTTTACGATTCACTTGTTCACATTTCCGGAAAAACACCCCCGTGGTGAAAATTGAGTGGGTATGGTGATGTGGGGAGGGTAGGCAGTGGATATTGGGGGTCGAACCAAGTCCTAGCCACCGCCACGTCCTGCCCCCCCTTCCTGAGTCGGGGGTTGAAGATGAATGTGCTCCAGCTATAAGCATCGTAGTGGCTGCTGACGGACTTGTTGTGGTGGAGGTTATGTGACACAGAGCAGCCATGAAACAAGGTTGCAGGTGCTCCCAACGAGTTTCAAAGGAATGACACTCCTACCCCGTCTCCCGTGTCTCGTTTACCCGCTCAATGTCAGAGATACGTCCTATTTATCCACTTATTTCTCTCCTTTCATCTCTCTATCGACAAAGTACTCCGTTTCTCTACTTTCTATTCGGTCTCTGGCCTATTCTTTGACATTGTCATTGGATCCTTCTGACTCTTCCTGCGCTCCCCCTCACCCTCTCTCTCTCTCTCTCTCTCTCTCTCTCTCCCTCTCCCTCTCTCTCTCTCTCTCCCTCTCTCCCTCTCTCCCTCTCTCTCTCTCTCTCTCTCTCCCTCTCTCCCTCTCCCCCTCCCCCCCTCTCTCTCTCTCTTTTCTCTCCCCCTCTCCCTCTCCCTCCCTCCCTCCCTCCCTCGCTCTCTCTCTCTCTCTCTCTCTCTCTCTCTCTCTCTCTCTCTCTCTCTCTCTCTCTCTCTCTCTCTCTCTCTCTCTCTCTCTCCTTCATGCTCTGTCATAATGTCTCTCGAACTTTCTCATTCATACATTCTCCGTCTCCATCTATAGATTCTTCTCTCTCTCCCTGAGGTGTGGGTGTCTCTGCACCCCTGTGCCCCCGGCTCCCCAGCGCCTCACGGTCTGTGACGGGGTCTGACCGTCACGTTTGGGGAGGACATTGGGCCGCGTGGCACTCTGTTCCTCTTCCTCTCTGTTCCTCTTCCTCTCCTAATGAGATGACGCTCCGCGGGTCTGGTTGCCAGGCTGGGCTGTTGATATTAACCATTGGCATCCCTGCCTCTCTCTCTCTCTCTCTCTCTCTCTCTCTCTCTCTCTCTCTCTCTCTCTGTCTCTCTCTCTCTCTCTCTCTCTCTCTCTCTCTCTCTCTCTCTCTCTCTCTCATTCTCACTTCCCGCTTCCCCCTGGCTTTGTTTACTCTCAGCCCGACTATTTTTAAACCTCCACCAACACTCCCCCCCCTCTGCCTGCGGGGGGCATTGGAGCAGAAACAGAGTGCTGTGAACCCCACCCGACCCCCCTGACGTAGACCTGGGGGTCTCTGCCGTCTCCCCCCTCCACCTTCCTATCATTAGTCTCTCCCCCAAACGCCAGCTCGTTCAGAAGAGGCAGACCCCCGGAGAGCGTCACTACCGCCAGAGTGTTTAGCACCCAGGTCGGGGGTCGGGTTGGGGGGTCCGGTCGGGTTGGAGGGCACTCTGACGTGGGGTAGGGGGGCCGGTCGGGTTGGAGGACACTCTGACGTGGGGTAGGGGGGTCCGGTCGGGTTGGAGGACACTCTGACGTGGGGTAGGGGGGCCGGTCGGCCGGTGACTCACTCGGCGCTCAGAAGAAGCCATGTGGGTTTCATTCCACCCAGGAGGGCTGGGAGTGTTGACAGCCTTCCTCCCACTCCGTCCCCCCGACATGACCGGGTAATGGAGGTGTGTTTATGTTTATATATAGAGCTGACCGGACCCCCTCAGTGACCCTGGATTCATTTAGACTGGGCTGCTCCGGTTTGAACCAGCTCTTCCCAGGGTTTGCTACAGTGTTGGGACCAGGAGGGCCGTTTCAGAGACGGATAAGGATGAAGAATGATTCCTACGTGGTGTTTAGTGAAGGCTTTTATGAGCCTGTTCAGTGGAGCTCACTCTGACGGGACACAATCTCACATAAAACCTCAAAGTCTTCAATCGCACTCCAAATGAAACCATAAACCATATAAATGCTCAAAAACAAAACACCAACTCCAATTAGTATTCCAATGAAGAAGATCCAGCCAGCTGTCAATCAACCTAACACGGGCGAGAGCTGCGCACAAACGGCCAGGAAGTTCCCGACTTGGTTGAGTTCACCCTTCAGGAGTTGGGAGAATGTGAGGTGTGGGTTGGACGACGGGGGTCTCCTTACCGTCGGGGTTGGCGCAGATGAAGACCCTCACGCTGCGGCCGGTGGGCACGTGGTTTGGGGGCAGGGCCTGGACGTTCCCGCTGATGGCCGCCCGGCGCAGCGCCGACTCCCGCGGGCACGGCGGCCGAGTACCCGCTCCTGTGGGCCACATGACGGCCGGCGTCCAGCGTGGCTGAGGAAGACAATCACACGCACACATAAGCAAACGCACATACGCGCACGCACGGGTATACACAAACACAGAGACACACAGACAGACGCACGCACACATTCATACAAATGCACACACACCCGCACGCACGCACACGCGCACACACACACACACACACACACACACACACACACACACACACACACACACACACACACACACACACACACACACACACACACACACACACACACACACACATTCAATAGGCATTAGGAAAGAGCACCACGCACGCATACGGTCTCATAAGGTAGCCTACGTGCATGGACACGGCATGCTTTACGCACGGATAATACTATCTCCTAACCCGCCGTCATAGATACATGCGCACACTGCATTCCCCTGCACTGACTCCTCAACCCCGGCGAAGACTGTCTCCACGACGGCTCCTCTAGTGTTAACAGGAGGATGAAGTTACGCATGGCTTTAGAGGTGTCAACTATGCGTAATGTGGAACTACTCGTTACCAATCGTAATAGTTCATGCATGCCGATACACACAGATGCACACACACACATATATATGTGTGTGTGTGTGTGCATGTGTAATAAGGACGAGACAACTAAACAACATGGAAGTACACTAGACGGGAGAAATGCTGGTCTGCTTCCCACCCAGACAGAAGATGCTGGCGGAGGAGCGTGAGGAACGAGTCACTGCTGAAGACCGTTATCAACCGGCGGGCGACGCGGTGTCCGGGGGTCGCGGGGTTCTCCAGAGTTGGCGCTTCCTCCTAATTTAAAAAAACGATCTCACTCCAAGACGGAAAACCTCCAGAAGAAATAGAAGCCACAGCAGCGTGTGAAAGTTGGAGTAGTCCGCTACACGACACGAGGAGATTGGTCCTGTCTTGAATCAGCGAGCCCTCATCCAGAGGGGACCGGGGGGAGGAGGAGAGAGGAGGAGAGAGGAGGAGGAGGGACGGGGGACGTGGCGGAGCAGGGGGGCGATGACAGCGGCAGGCGACACAACAACACTCCGCGTCGCGCTCACGTTCACTCGCTTGGCGTCGCGCTGTCCGCAGATCTCCCGCCGCGTTTCCTCGGGGAACGGAGACCAGGGGGTTCGACCGTCAGAGTGTCAGCGGGCAGGGCGGGCCGGGGAGGCTGTGGGACGCCGTGTGGGTCCGCTGCGGCTCCGCTCCGCGTCCTGGGGTCCTGGCGAGCGGAGAGCGACGAGGGAAAGCCGACCTCTCGCGGTACTGTGCCTCTCGCGCGGTGGAGCTCTGTATATGTATCTCTGCTGGCTGACGCTCTCTCTCCCGCTATCACACAGACACAATCATCTCTCTCTCTCTCTCTCTCTCTCTCTCTCTCTCTCTCTGTCTCTCTCTCTCTCTCTCTCTCTCTCTCTCTCTCTCTCTCTCTCTCTCTCTCTCTCTCTCTCTCTCTCTCTCTCTCTCTCTCTCTCCCCCCCCCCCCCCCCCTCAGCACTCTGGTTCGGCGGGGTAATGTAAATCGCAGTGAACTCAGGGATGAAGCGGTTCGCCCTTTTGCTCTCTCAACTTATCCTATTTCGGTTTTTTCTTATTTTTCCTGCTGATGCGGGGCACGAGGAAGGGAGGAAGATTTTACACACCGGCGGGAGAAGAGAAGGAGTTTGAATGAATTGCCGTATCGAAAAATGGACCTCCGCCTTTTCTTCAGCTCTCCGGTTATCCAGGCTGGAAGTTTAAGTGCATTGGATTTGTACTAAACGGAATGGATTGAGAGCGAGGGGCGGGGGGGGGGGGGGGTGCTGAACAATATATATTTTCTGCACCAGTCAGTGTAACCCAGGATTGGATGGAGAACGTGGAATTTCCCCCCTACGCACACATACATACAAAAGCACCCACACACACATACATGCACACACACACACACACACACACACACACACACACACACACACACACACACACACACACACACACACACACACACACACACACACACACACACACACACACACACACACAGAGTGACGCTCACCTCAAGCCAACGTGCCTGATGTGTTAGGCCTGTGTTGGAGAGGGTCTGATAGTCTACCAGCCGCTTTGAGCGTTATCACCGGTTAGAATGTACATCTACCAGACGTGATTAGCCCCTAGCTATGGGCCAGTAGGTGCCTACTCCACCTGCTAGTAGCTTCAGAAGGCCGTGATCCTCGACTGTGTGGTTGATCACTGATGGCCATACGACAGAGTCCAGGGGACATGGTCTGGAGAGCGCCGCTCTGACCCACCTCCCAGTCTGCTCGGCTCAGCACATCAACATGGATCCACAAGTTACGCCCCAAAATAGCTCCAAGAAATGTACTCATTGTAAGTCGCTTTGCATAAAGTGCTTAATGTAAATGTAGGAGGAGCGGCATTTTAAATGGGTTGTTTTACTGCTAGTGCTTAAACCCAACTTAAAGCACCAGCCCTCCTGCTGGGGCCACGTCTCACTGCGACCTGCTTAGACAGAACCAGGCTCCGGGCCCCTACCCAGGGGTCCAGGGCCCCTACCCAGGGGCCCCTACCCAGGGCCTGGGATAGAATCCAGAACAACCCATCGTGAGGGGCCCCTCAGAACCCGCACACCCAGAACCCAGGGGCCCAAGTCACGCGCCTGAGATAGAATTCCTGGCACCCCACGGGCGACCTTTCTGCCCCCATCCCCCCTCCCTCCGGCTCCCCGCTGCCCGGAAGCCCCCCATGATGAGTGACCCTGGACACCTGGGCGGGATTAGCCAGCCAAGGTATGCACACACACACTCACTCACACACACACACACACACACACACACACACACACACACACACACACACACACACACACACACACACACACACACACACACACACACACACACACAGCTGGTTGTCATGGTTTTGCTTTCCCGTCCTCACACTGCTAGGTCCCGGTTTGCTCTGGCTGTGGGGAGAGCCTTTGTGTCTTCTCCTCTTCTTGTGAACGTTGTCGTGTGTAACGCAGAATTATCAGTGTGTGTTTTTTCGCAGTGCTTCGTTGTATGCATATGTGTGCACACGGACACACAACCCCCCCTCCCCCCTACCATCCATGGAGTGAGTCACCGCGGTGATGAGATGTGATCTGTCACCTGGGAGATACACACTCGCTCACACACACACACACACACACACACATACACACACACACACACACACACACACACACACACACACACACACACACACACACACACACACACACACACACACGTACAAAAAAGACAGACAGTGGCTGTTCATTTGGCCCCTTTTTTTTTATTCATACGCAAAAACACACACACACACACACACACACACACACACACACACACACACACACACACACACACACACACACACACACACACACACACACACACACAAAGACCATGGAAAAATACATCTGTGTGCAGACAGACATACACAGTGACTTCCCCTTGCAACCTACATACAAACACACCCACAGACACACAAACATGCACAAACATGCACACGCACACACACAGGGGCTGACAGAAAAGCTCAAGTAGCGCCCGAGCCAGTAGGCCTAGCCGCCGTGCTGCGGTTCACTTACCCATCCTCCCGTTCACAAGTGTCCGCCCCGATCCCAAAGCCGCCCTGACAGCCACGCTAGAGCGTGGGCCCATCTGGGCTGCTCCCCCCACAGAGTCACCCGATACAGTGACCCGCCTGCTGGGGTCACCACAGCTCAGTCTTTGTGTGATCTCACTCAGACGTTGCTAATCATGGAGAATACGTGAGACTCAAAAGCATGGTTTCTGTCATCACTTCCCACAATGCACCACTGTCCGGTCTCAGGTAGATCCTGAAAGTGGCATTACTACTGCTTGGCATGACAGGACACTGTCCGCCGAATCCGATTTCGGTGAGAATTCAACAGCACCCTCTGGTTTTTCCATTGACATAAATAGAGAAATATCAACTTACTGCGTCATCAGCATCCGGGGAAGACGGAGGGAGAACCAGGGAGAGTTATCTGAAGGCCCTGAGAGTCATCTGAGGGCCCTGAGAGTTATCTGACGGCCCTGAGAGTCATCTGAGGGCCCTGAGAGTTATCTGAGGGCCCTGAGAGTCATCTGAGGGCCCTGAGAGTCATCTGAGGGCCCTGAGAGTTATCTGAGGGCCCTGAGAGTCATCTGAGGGCCCTGAGAGTTATCTGAGGGTAGCACTAGCGACTCCAGGTGAAGCCCCTGGGAGGTTGTTTACAGCGCTCCACGTCACTTCCCCCCCCCACTGGAAATGACTTTCAGTGCACAATAAATGCTGGTTGTTTTTGTGCAAATGCCGTGACCTTTGATACATAATTCATGTGGTTGAATATTGCTGGGCTCTTTTCTGTTTTATTTTTCGAGGTACAGGTGAACTATTCACTTATTCACTCAGAAACACCACGCACACATGTGCACACACGTATATCAACAGACGCATTTGGATACATGTGTATCCGGCTGACTGTGACCTGCATTTGTGCACTCACACATACACACATACATGAACCCTTGACAACGTATACCTTTTGATTCAAGGTTTTTGCCCACAATGTAGCATATTGCAGTGTGAACAGCAGTGTGAACAGCAGTGTGAACAGCAGTGTGAACAGCGATTAAGGAGATTATAGATCTCCTTAACCTGTGCAACCTGAGCTACTGCACAGGTCTGCTCTAACAGTGCAGGTTCAAAGGCAGGGCATCTCATGAGGGCATTGCTAATTGGCCTTGAAGATTTGCAGGAGTTCTGCATTGTCACTGCAGTGGTAGCTCAAGTCCTAGCATGTGTGTGTGTGTGTGTGTGCGCGCGCCTGTGTGTGTGTGTCTTCAGGGATGAATCATTAAAAAACTGTTTAGTTTACCCAAGGCGCACTTTTTTTCAAAAGCACATAAAACCTGGGCTGCTTTGCTCTAAGCTGGTCTACTGCCTGGGAGACCCTGTCTGGTGGTGGTCCTGTGGGACCGGGGAGACAGATGGGCTCCCCCAGCAGGACCCTCGGAGTAAATCCACACACACTCCCAAGGCCGTTCAAGTAACGCAAGGAGGGAAGTGAAAGAAAACCAGATGAAGGTCTCTCCCTTCACTGGTTTGCAGGCAGAACCGTTGAACAGAAGGCAGACAGAGGTAAAGGGAGTGAGGAACACGAGAAATGAGAAAAACCCAGGTATATTCAAACAGTGGCTCTCAGTCTCTGATCCCTTGGTATCCTTTTCAGAGTCTACGTGTCTCTGGCCTCGTGGCTCTCCGTCCCGCGTCCTGGTTGGTTATCGTTCAGCCAGTGAGGGGGCGGGTCTGACGCACGCCGCCTGCCGTGACGGCCGCGGCGTCCGCAGCCCACATGCTCGGACCTGTCACATCCGATGAGGGCCCCAGGGCCCGGGCAGCCGGGCAGAAACACAACGGTCCGACCCCGCGGTGTGCAGAAGGGCCTGGCCTAGGCGGCCATGCGCCCGGCTCTGGATCCAGAGGACGCGTACGCACATCTGCCCACCTGGATGGATAATGCACATAATTGGCTCTGGTGCAAGATAAGCCGTAATAAATCCCTCGAGGTTGTCATTGTGAGGCTGTCGTGTCTAATAGGAAACAGAACCACTTCAACAGCCACTGCACAACGCCCTGTGAGGTTTGACCTTCCTGTGAATTCCTATGATCCCTGCACGGCGGCGCTAGACGACTTACAAGAAACCACCAAAGACGACTGAGACAATGACAGAGAGAGGAGGGAGGTCTCTGAGCGTCTGCCTCCCTGTTCACTGGTATTCATACAACCCCAGCTTCCTCAGCATGTCGACCAGCAGGGGGGGGAAAGTGTTGCCCGTGTTGTTTGAGGTCGCTGCTGTTGTTCTAAAACTAAAATGAAACCGCCAATCCGCAAATGACGGCAGAAGTCTGACACACGTTTTTCTGAAACATTGCAGTTTTGCCCGCATACACACTTTGGCTCTAAACGGCTTTGACTCGTGGGGCTGACCAGCTGAAACCGGTAAAATCTAGGTGACACCTCGGGTGATGTTTCCCTGTGGCGGCATTTCACTGAAAAAAAATCGCAAGCAAAAATTACTTTGCCTGCTCACACACATTTTTATTACTAGCGCTTTTACTGCACTCGCACACATATTTATCTGCTCGCGGGAGCAACAATATAGCCTGTGGGGAGAAATCATTCATTGAGCACACACTGTGAGGTAACAACAACTGACGCCCCTGTGCGCACAATGACAGTGTTGGCTCTCGTGCTCACAAAGTATTTTCCTGCTCGCTCTGATGTTATGTTTTCCACTGGTGCAATGGTGATCTTTTTGGGACCAGGTGGGTGGAGCGAGCCATGGCCTTGTATCCCACAAAGTGATTGGTTGCTCTAGTCTACCTCATCACATTTCCATGTTGATTCCTCTGGTTCCCGAGAATATTGCGGTGGAAACTCCTCATGTAGGGAGAATTTACATTTTCTGTTTCGTTTTTTACTATTACACAGTTTATAAATACAATCAAATGCAGCGACAGTGCTGATAAATTAGACTTTGTAAGACGATCGCTGTCTTATCGTTACACAATGTGACATCAGCTGGGCTACATCTATTTCCTGATTTCCGTTCCATATATTCTATCTCTCCTGCTGCTCTTCAAGGCCGGCTCAGGTTACCTATGTTTTGTGCGAGATGTCTATGTGCCAGGCTATATTATTTCTCTCTCAATCAGACACCTACTGCTGCTACATTAAACGGCTCACACTATACTCTGTGAGCACGGATGGGTGTCGTTTTGCTCTCGGTTTCTTTTCAGTAATATGCCGCCATATTTCCCGCCTCGCTATTCCCTACGTCGGGTTGACTGATGGCTCCTATGACTTTGACAATATTTGGACTAATCTCCCAATCACATGACCTACCACTCACCAATCAGCAAAACCCATCCCCCCACACACACACACACAAGTGTGGGGGCCGATGTGTGTGTGAGGCTTAGGAGATTGCTGTTGCCTTTCACAAATGAAAAAAGGATGAGCGAGAGGTAGTATGTATGTATGTGAGAGAGAGAGAGAGAGAGAGAGAAAGAGAGAGAGAGAGAGAGAGAGAGAGAGAGAGAGAGAGAGAGAGAGAGAGAGAGTGAAATGTCAGGCGATGTCTATCATACTCTAAATTTCCCATGTTGTGTGTCTCATCCGTGTGCTCTCGGCAGTAGCACACATCTCTCTCTTTGTCTCCCCTTTACGCTCTCTATCTCCCTCCCTTCCTCTCCCCCACCCCTCTCTCTCATTTCCCTTCCTCTCCTCCACTCCCCTCTCATCTCCCTCCCCTCTCCCCACCCCCCTCTCTCATCTCCCTTCCTCTCCCCCAACCCTCTCCCTTCCTCTCCCCCACCTCCCTCTTTCCCTCCCTTCCTCTCCCCCAACTCTCTCCCTCCCCTCTCCCAAACCCCCTCCCTCATCTCCCTTCCTCTCCCCCACCCCTCTCCCTCCCCTCTCCCCACCCATGTCCCTCCCCTCTCCCTCCCTTCCTCTCCCCCACCCCCCTCTCTCCCTCCCTTCCTCTCCCTCACCCCTCTCCCCTCCCTCACCCTCCCTGCCCCTCCCCACCCCCCTCTGTCATCTCCCTATCTTGTAGTGAAACTCTCCCCCACGTGGATCCTTATCGGGACTCTTGAATGACTGGCTGGTGTATTTAGGGCAGCACTTGTTAACGTATGAAGCCACCACTGTTCTCCTCACGGAGGCAGGCGGAGCACACAGTGAGTGCTTCCTTCAGGCGTCACGTCTTTGTTTGCTGAAGGTTGTGTGCCCAGGGTCAGGAGGGGATGTCTGTGTTACTTAGGATGGCTAAAGCTTCAGAGAGCCCCGACTTTACCACCCAGGGTTGATGTGAGTTAGCCATTGTCAGTCAGAGTCCAGTAAGGGCCGCGACACTGCGACAGACCCGCGCCCACCAGGGGTGCAGCCCCCCTGGTGGGGGGTGTGCTACCACGCTAGCACACAGTAAGCAACGGGGGCTGATATGTGTGTCAATCACCTCAGCATTGTGACAGTGGATACCACCGAGGCAGAGGAAGAGAGAGAGAGAGAGGGAGAGAGAGAGAGAGGGAGAGAGAGGGAGAGAGAGAGAGAAAGAGAGAGAGAGGGACCAAGGGAGAGAGAGGAGCTGCCAAACACAACTATAAAGTGGGAGAACGAAATGGGAATAGAGAATAAAGGAAGCGAGAAAAGAGAAATCGAACGACGGAAATAATGACCGGGGGCGTGAATGGGGGAGAGTGGAATAGAAACAGAAGCAAGGGAGAGAGTGAGAGAGGGCGAGAGGAGGGATGGGGACAGAGAGAACGATGGTGGCGTGGCCTGGTGCAGTGAGGGGGGGGGGATTGGGCTTTGAAGTGGCCTCCTCGCCACTTCAAAGACATCCGTCCCTTGTTGCACACCCCCTCTCCCAAAGCCTCCCCCCAACCACCCACAGCCAGCCACCCGCCTCCTCCAGCAGAAACTGAAAACTCATCGCGTACCTTATCCCCCTTGGAGCCCTCAGCTCTGAAACGCCCGTGTCCCCGCTCCGTCTGGGGCCAGGGGGAGACAGGGTTCATCCATTACGATCGCAGAAGGCTGTGGGTGGTAAAGTGTGGCCTGCCGGTGCACAGGTGCACACGCACGCACACACACACACACACACACACACACACACACACACACACACACACACACACACACACACACACACACACACACACACACACACACACACACACACACACACACACAAACACACACACACACGTGCTCGCATGTGTTGGTGATCTCCTGGATGACATCATCCTGTGGTGCGAGGTGCAGGACCGAGGCAGAGGGAGTGAGCTACCGTTCTGTAACCGTCTCGCCCGGGAGATATTTTAAGACCTGCAAATTTAATTTGTTCACTTGTACTTGTGGGGTTGCGGCTATTTCAAACAAACATTTAAATTTAAAAAAAAGAGAAGATACAGGAGTTACCAGTACGATCAAAATATTTATCTGTTGATCTGTTGATGCATACACTGGAACAATTAAAAATGCATGTACCATGTATGTCTTTGTGTGTGTGTGTGTGTGTGTGTGTGTGTGTGTGTGTGTGTGTGTGTGTGTGTGTGTGTGTGTGTGTGTGTGTGTGTGTGTGGGTGGATATTTGTTGCATGTGTGTGCTTTTTTCATGATTGCGGGTATGTGTTTTCCTTATGCCTGTGAATGTAGGCCTCTGATAGGTTACCCTGTCTGACTTTTTCATTTCAGTATGATTGCTCACATGACATTTGCTTGCGAGATTTATGTTTAGAATCTGTATTTTTTATGACATGCATCTTTATGTGATGATGGGTGGGCCGTTTCACATTCAGGAAATTGATATCCATGCCGTGTATTGGCTCTAACCATCCTCCGATCCCATTTAGTTTAATTAGTTGCATCTCTTTATTATGCAAATTAAGCCTCCAGGTGGCGGACTCAGAGATGTGCTACAGATTTCAGACGTTCTAAACCTTCATTTTCCAACACCTATGGAAATGTAATTTAAACCCAAACACAAGAAACAAGCCCCCCTTGTTGCCTCATTGTCTGTGGTGGTATAATCATAGAGAACACATCTTGTCTCAGACAGCGGGATTGGACCCGGAGCCCCTCCTCCCTGAGACGGAGGTTGTCATTACTTACCAGTAAGCTGGTCGTTGGCTCGGCCGTCTCAATAACCTCGCCTGCGTACACTTGACACCGCGTCTTAAGCTTCCGATGATTGGAATCTGTAGTATAGGTGGAGCGCAGAGGGGGTCATGGACCTCACACCACAGGAGCCAGCTGGACGCCACTCAGTCCTGGGGGGAGATCATTTTGCATTCAGAAATCGGTTCTTCTTTTAGAGATATGGAGATGCAGGCTAATGTAGCGCTGCTAATTAACGAGCTAAAAATACGAGCTAGCTGTCAGAGTAATGAGGGTTATTAAAAACAGAGCTGATTTGACTCAATAAGGTGATGGCCCACAGAATGTGACCCCTGGGATATGTCCATTTTGCACTTTTCTTTCAATAGCGACCACTGAAAACGATGTGTTGTACATTTAAAGAAGCATAGAATGTTTGACCACCACGAGATTAATTCTGAGTGAGAAGGGGATGTCGCTGTTGATTAAAGTCAGGGAACTGTAAATAAAAGCAAAGAAGAAGTAGAGAGGAATGGGGCGAGAGAGAGAGAGAGAGAGAGAGAGAGAGAGAGAGAGAGAGAGAGAGAGAGAGAGAGAGCGAGAGAGAGAGAGTGAGGGAGAGAGAGTGAGGGAGAGAGAGAGAGAGAGAGGACTTCGGGGGGTCAATTCTCCCTCTCTCGTTTTTTGTTTTCACTCAATGAAGACTGGACTCCAGAGAAAGAGTTAGATAACCAGTTGCTAATGAGCTCCCCAAAGATAGAGCGAGCCCCGCATGCTGAAAGATTACTCTCTCTCTCTCCGCCTCGCTCCGTCTCCCTCCCTTTCTCCCTCTCTCCCTCACCAACTCTCTACCTGAATAAGTCTGACTTAAGTTCTCTTCTTGTTCGCACATCATTCATTCTGGATTACAGAAATGCTATCTTCATGTTAGCCCCTGCGGTGCAATGACTTTGGCATCACAAATGACCTCTTGTATGCTGTTCGTTGCATCAGCTCTTCGGTCATCGGGTGCATCCTTATGGGATGGGCTGATGGGCTGATTTGGGTTCCATGTGTCTTACTTTATGACCAGCTGATGTTAGGGACGGGGGAGCTGTGTTAGCTAAAAAACAATGTATCATTGTAGTCACATTTGAATACTTGACTTGCTTCATTAGCTCTATTATCTTCCTATTATCACTATAACGTTAAGGTTATGTTCTGCTCTAGAATATAATTTATACATTATCCTATTCATTTTTTTATCTATTATATTCTATAATATGGTATAATAAATTAATGCATGTGTGTAAGTGTGTTTGTACCTTGGTATGTTTATCGGAAACACTTGAAAATAAGGGTACAATATTTAACCATTATTTATAGGCATCACATAAGAATCAAGTGATATGTAAAGTTAACTAATGGATTAAAGACCTTTACTAATGGTTTTGTAGTTGGATCTAGTTCATTTTAACCAAGTCTCTCTCTCTCTCTCTCTCTCTCTCTCTCTCTCTCTCTCTCTCTCTCTCTCTCTCTCTCTCTCTCTCTCTCTCTCTCATTTATATGCTAATGCATGTGTGTGTGTGTGTGTGTGTGTGTGTGTGTGTGTGTGTGTGTGTGTGTGTGTGTGTGTGTGTGTGTGTGTGTGTGTGGGGGGGGGGTGTTAAAGCTGGGTCTGTGTGGAATTGGTGAGTCCTGGAGGCGGTTGTTGAATTGATAAGAAGGCTATTAGTTGTTGCATCTAGCTGTTTCTATGGCGACCCCTCTTCTTTGGAGAAGGGAGGACTAGGCTCCCCAGGTACTCTCTTCCCACTGCAATCACAAACCACACACATCCCTCGGCTGAGTCAATGTATGTGTGTCTGTTTCTGTGCACCCTCGAGTCTTTGTGTGTATACATGTGTGTGTGTGTGTGTGTGTTTGTGTGCAATCGTGTGTATGTGTCTTCTATTTGTGTGCGTCTTTGTGTGTCCATGTGTGAGTGCGTGTGCATTAGTGTGCATGTATATGTGTGTGTCTCCGTGTATACTTCTATTTGTGTGCGTCTTCGTGTGTGCGCACACACACCCACACCCACACACACACACACACACACACACACACACACACACACACACACACACACACACACACACCAACCCAGTCGCCAAGAAAATACGTTGACGGTGTACGTTTCCATGAACACTGGATACGTAGCATTTCAACGTAAAAAATAGCGTGTTATACCTACAGTATCCACGTGTGCCGCTGTGGAGACGGGTTTCGGGGTTTGGGTTTCACGGCTTTCGCGGCAAATTGTGGACACGATTGTTTAGGGGGGGGGGGGAAGTAGACTGTTGTTGACCGTGGGGGGGGGGGGACACGTTTGTTGAGGGGGGGGGGGGGGGGGCACGCTCGACAACGAGAGTTGGTTTTTATTGAACGCTCGACAACGAGAGTTGGTTTTTATTGAACGAGACTTCAACACGGAACAGCTGCACGAAACGATGGTCACGTCACTCTCGGTGACGGTGTCGACAACAATGAACACACGGACAATGTTAATAGAACAACACACAACCACATAACATCCCGAACCCATTAACCCCACTTAATCCTAACAACAAAACAAGTTAAAAAAAGCCCCTTTTGTCAACTGACAACCCCAATTCCCAGAATCCCCCGCGGCTCCGGAACACGGCGTAGCTTATATTAATCTTTATTATCTGAATGGGAAATGCAATATTTTAGGACAGATACACAATTAAACGCGTTTCTAATGACATTTCTAGCAAGAAATGTACATTTTCCTTACATAATCTTCAGTCAGTGAATGTGTATGATCTTTATTAATCTTTATTATCTGAATGGGAAATGCAATATTTTAGGACCGATTCACCGTTAAACGTGTTTCTAATAACATTTCTAGCGAGAAATATACTTTTTACTTGCATAATCTTCAGTCAGTGATTGTGTCTGATCTTTAGTTTTATAGTTATTAGGATTTGATCGGCTCGCTCGCATGTTTCAACGACGTCGAGCGTGCCCCCCCCTACAAACGTGTCTCCCCCCCCCCCCCCCCCCCCCCCCCCCCTCAACAAACGTGTCCCCCCCCCCCCCCCCCCTCAACAAACGTGTCTCCCCCCCCCCCCCCTCCCCGGTCAACTTCAGTCTACCCCCCCCCCCCCCACCCTAAACAATCGTGTCCACAATTTGCCGCGAAAGCCGTGAAACCCAAACCCCGAAACCCGTCTCCACAGCGGCGCGCGTGGATACTGTAGGTATAACACACTATTTTTTACGTTGAAATGCTACGTATACGCTACGACCGAGGCCCTGCTCATCGGATCCAAATCCACCCTCACTAAATCACAACACACCCCAGCTCCACTCATAATTATCGATGGATTCCCAGTACCCTTCTCCTCCAAAGTCAAGAGCCTCGGCGTCATCCTGGACAACACCCTCTCATTCGCACCCCATATTCACAACATCACCCGGACTGCATTCTTCCACCTCCGCAACATCGCCAGACTCCGCCCATCGCTGACCCAATCCAGCACTGAAATCCTAGTTCCTAGTTGTCACATCACGCATAGACTACTGCAACGCCCTCCTCACCGGACTCCCCACCAAACTCATCAACAGACTGCAGATAATTCAGAACTCAGCCGCCCGGATCATCACCCGCACCAAATCATCTGACCACATCACCCCTGTCCTCATTCAACTTCACTGGCTCCCAGTACACTACCGTATCCAATACAAAACCCTACTCCTCACCTACAAAGCTCTCCACAACCTAGCCCCCAGTTATCTCTGCGACCTCCTCCAAGAATACACTCCCTCCCGCTCCCTCCGCTCAACCTCTGCTGGACTACTATGTATCCCCACATCACGACTCACTACAATGGGTGCCCGGTCATTCAGCTGTTCAGCACCCAGGCTCTGGAACTCCCTCCCCCCACACATAAAACAATCAGACACTATTACAACCTTCAAGTCACAACTCAAAACTCACCTGTTCAAACTCGTCTAACTGATCACTGTTTTGATTGTTTTTTTGTTTTGTTTTGTCTTGTTTTTGTTTTATTTATTTCTTATTGCTTTTTTACACAATGTCTTGTTTTTTTTTAGTTTTTTTTTTTATGATGACTATATGCTCTGTAAGGTGACCTTGGGTGTCTTGAAAGGCGCCTCTAAATTAAATGTATTATTATTATTATTATTATTTGTATCCAGTGTTCATGGAAACGTACACCGTCAACGTATTTTCTTGGCGACTGGGTTGCACACACACACACACAAACACATACACACGCTGCAGTGCATTCATTACAACTGAATATCTGCCTACATTTATTGTTGACGTATTTGAGGTGGAGTCATCTGGACTCGTCAATCGGTGGCAGGGTTAACATCTGCGCCGCCACACCGTGTCCAACGACCCTCTGAACATCAGATTGACAGGTGGTCGTGGTTCGGGACGTCACCATTAAAGCCATTTTAAGTGGCGATGTTGGAGGATTAAAGACAAGGGCGGTGTTTATCATTGGAAGGATGGAAACGTAGACAGAGAACATTGTCTCCTTCCCTTACTGTCTCCTTCCCTTGCTTTGTTGTGTGCTGCTATTTTACGTCTGCTAGTAAAGGGGAATCCCTCTGGGTGTTTTTTTTAAGGCGCTTTTATCTTGGGATTTTTTCTTTTTCTTCCTTGCCGAGTTTTGCAAAGTATTGTGAGTGTAGTCATATTTTGTTGACTGAAAAAACATAGAACATATTTACAAAACGAAAGCACTCTAGTATTACTTTGATACCCAAACCAACAGCTTTAGTCATTGCTCAATCGGGCAAGAGTGATGTCTGTTACCGAAGTATTCCTGACTCCTCAACTTGACTCTGTGTTAAGGTACTGTAACGTGTTATTGCAAAACTGTGACTTAAATGCCTGTTTTGAGGACAGATATCCTACGTTATTCACGTTTTCCTGTCCATAGCCTTCTCCTTGGCTTCATATATAAATATTCAAAACCTCAGATTTATCTCGTTGCAAACTCTTTCGTTGCTGGTTGAGCTCTGCTCACCATTTCCTTTGTTTTCTAAGACTAACAATGTTTTTCTGTGAGATGACTAGTAAAGCTCCTGCATCCAATGCCTCCGAACCATGGTCTCCAGCTGTATCCTCAAGAGAGAAGGCAGGTAACTTAAGCATTCATATTATTCTAACTAGCAGCATTCACATGTTCACAGTTCTATCAAAATACTGAGCTCAGCCCCTGTAGGGCGCTGGGTTTGTCATGTTGTTATTTATGTGACAGTTTCGATCAAAGACATAAATGGAATCATAACTATATCTTTAAAACAGGGTTTAATATGCATCATTGTTTGGTTATTTTATTGATAGTTTAGCTCATAGGTAGCACAATTCCCTGCTCCCAAAAAATGGGAGCAGGGAACTATTGTGCAGAGATCCGAGGGATCACCTTTAAGGGATAACAATCAACGCAGAAGAAACACACAGTCTTTAAGAAGGGGCAAATGATAGGATGACACAACTGGCAGTCTTTAAGAAGGAGCAAATGTTGCAATGAAACAACTAGCCATCCCACACAGTAGAGCCGTGGGCCGGAGGCTGAGGACAAGCTGTTTCTGACAATGTTTTCAATCAGATATGGTTCCGTTGGATCTGGCGCGTCCAGTTCAAAGGTCATAACATGGCTAATGAATGTAGACCACCAGTGCCCGACCACCGGGTGGAGTGCCCACTCTGGGCCCACAAAAACACTTCTGATCGTCGTGAGGTTGTGGTCACAGAGCTGGATGACTGGTGCGTTTAACGGACGTTCTTTTAATTTATCTGAATGGATGAAAGCACTAAAGAGCGTACATTCAAACCACAAGATGAAAGTCTATCTAAGCCAGGTGATTTAACACAGAAGCGCGAGCTAACCGGTAATGCTAGTGCTTATATTAAAGCTTATAATAGAAGCTGTATTATAAGATTAATTGTGAGGACAAATGGATCTAAATAGAAGTCTGACTCTCACTGAACATTAGCATTGTATACTTATATAATGAGCAATTCCAGATCAGATCTATGAACTTTATATTACGTGAAATATACGAGTATCTGGAAGCATGAATGGAATCCTCCCTCTGTCTGCAGTACGTTCTACATTTAGCTGTGAGGGGAGGGGCCAGTCTGTGCTCTGCTGACACCCAGATTTGTGGGTGTGTGTTGATGCAGACAGCGCTGAGCCCACAGCTAGCTCCACTCTTTCCTCCCATGAACAAACCTGCCAGCCCTCCACTACCACACTAATGCTCTCCTGTTATAGATCACCCTCATATATGGCAGCCAATGCACTTTTCTGTGTGTGGAAGTTATCAAACACAACTGTGTTCGATCAACCAAGAAGAGCATGTGAGTGTATCTGTGTGTAGATTGTGTGTGTGTGTGTGTGTGATCAACCCAACATTAAGTGTGTTTGTGTCTTTGTTTCAGGGTTGTGATATATCGGTACACACAAACGTATGGGACCCACCCTTTGTCCCCTGTGTGTGTGTGTGTGTGTGTGTGTGTGTGTGTGTGTGTGTGTGTGTGTGTGTGTGTGTGTGTGTGTGTGTGTGTGTGTATGTGTGTGTGTGTGTGTGTGTGTGTTAAAGATGTCTGTGAGGTCTGTCTTCTAGCCATAGGGTTGGTTATCTTATCAGAGAGCAGATCTTCAGAAACACATCTGTCTGTCACCCTTCTTCTTCTCACGGTTCAGACCAACGAGTTGGACCCCTCCTAAGCCTGGGAGCATCAGGGGGGTTCAGCAGGACCCGTTCCCCCTCAATGAAGGAGGAACTGGAAGAGATGCAATGGAACCGTTTGAACGCACGCGCGGGCAAGCACACACCCACACGTAAGCAGGCAAGAAAACACACACATGCAACAACCAACCAATAAATACGCACACATACACGCAAACACACACATTCAAGCGCACGCAGACATACAAACACACACTCGTACAAACAGACATACAAAGAAACAAGCGCACACACGCCGCTCGTGTGGGTCTGGTGTGGGTCTGTAGGATCAGACCCTGAGAGAGGTGAGCATTCTGGGGATGTCAGCGCCATCTTCAGCATCTCCGTCTTCATGATGCGCTAATGCACTAACCCTTTATTTTAGTTTTTGCTGTTATTGGTCATTCGATCAAATAAAAAAGAGGCTGCTAATGTAAAGCTAAAACATTAAACTGAAAACCAGGTACACCGCCAGTATATAAAGGTCGGAAACATTTATTAACGTAAGATATGTACCTGGAAAGACTTTTGTAAAGTGTCTACTAATCATCGTCAATGCGGTGCTCCATTGAAATTCAAATGTTAGACCATTGCACAGGGTTTTAAAATTCAGCAGAGATTTGAAAGAAGAGCAAGCAAATGGGTCTGGGAGAGAAAGTACATCTGTGTGTGTGAGTGCGAGAGAGGCAGCTGGATGGATAGAGGGAGGAGGGGCGATCAATACATCAGCAGAAAATAGAGGCAACCTACTTCCGTTATTTCCTTCCTTCTGGAGTGTGTCTGAGTCTGGGCTGGCGTCGTGTGCGTAGGCTGGAAACAAAGGTCGTGTGGATGGTTTGACCTTTCAACAAAGTCAAATTCCCTCCTCCTCATCATTTTTAAACACAGCATAATCTACAGAGAGAAAAGAAATCTCTCTGTGGAAAAATCGGTAACTCCAAAAATAATACAGGGCAGATAATCCACTTGGAAGAACAGATTTCAGAGCGTCACGTTCTTTCTAATAACGTGCTGAAGTCAGCAGAACCCCGTAATCCTCCATAGCTTCACCTTATCTGCACACGCCATTCCACCACCTCTTTTGTTACGTATGAAGGCAGAGATTATTAAGTCAAGTTAATTAGTCGAGTCCCAATAAAAGCTGTCAGGTGAGTCAAAGCACTCAGTAGTGGTGGGTTAACGCGTCCGATTAATTCAGATCAGTTGTTTACACTACAGCGTGACGGCTATCATGGGCTGTGCATCACTGGACAGGCTGGTCTGGGGTCCTCACTGGCCAGGCTGTTCTGGGGGTCCTCACTGGACAGGCTGTTCTGGGGGTCCCCTCACAGACCAATGTGTGAGACCACAAAGCTCCCACCTGTAGGCCTCCTTGGTCAAGATTTCTTCTCCAACGTGTGTAGGACGTGCTGTAGGCGTGAGTTATGGGTACAAAGTGTTTCTGAGAGTTTTATAGAGATAAGCCGACACTATTACTGATTGTTTTAACTTTAGACGTAGCTCATTGGCTCCAAAGATAAATATTGTAGCAGGAGCGAGACACCTATCCTGTCATAATAGAGTCAGGCACCATTGCTTCTATTACACGTTAGAAGTTGTTTCACGTTAATTACCCAACCAACCAGCAGTGTCTGCATATTTATATTTCTCTCTCTCTCTCTCTCTCTCTCTCTCTCTCTCTTCTCACATTCTTTCGCTCTCATTGTTATCCTTGTGTATGCGTGTTTTTGTGTGTGCGTGTGTGTGCGTGTGTGTGTTTTGCACAGAGCATGGTCGCTGAGGAAGGCTGGGGCTTGTTTGTCTGTAACTATGTATTGATCACATACATACACACACACACTCACACACACACACGCACACGCACACACACACAAAGATTAGATGACACATTGATCCAGGGTCCCTCTGTGGAGACGTTTTATTTCCCTGTGCACTCCCATGTTGTCTGGAACACCATGCATGTGCCAGCACTGGCTGGTGTGTGTGTGTGTGTGTATGGGTGTTTACATGGGTAATATTTGTGTGTGTGGGTGTGTGTATTTATTTACACAATTTATAAATATTTTTTTATTATAATCCCTCCAAAAAAACATTGACTAACGGTAACATAAGAGTCTGAATATAGTTTAATTTCAACGGTTACCAGGTGAAACATCAGACAGAGATCTCAGAGACTGTAAATTTCCCACCGTTTGACATTGCCCGATAAAGCTGGCATTCTGAAAAACACATAACTCCCAAAGCCTCCATTTCTCGGTGTGCTTCAAACCGTTTATTTTATATTGTTAATACTGGAGTTCTGTTAATAGGAAATAACCACATTTCATTGATAATATTTCCAGTATAAAAGATGTGTACCAATAGGAGGATTCTTAACTCAGTCGTTCACACACACACACACACACACACACACACACACACACACACACACACACACTGCCACAGCTTGTAATGACCGATGAACATCACACACTGTAAAAAGTCTTTCGATGGCTGTGTCCATAGGACTTTAAACGTATATTCCTTCCAATAATTTTTTTGAGTTTTCAAATGAACACACTTTTTTTCCCACATTATTTTCTAGAATAAAATTGATTTTATTGAACTCAACATTTATTTTACCAAACTCAAATGAAGGGTTTATAAAAAGTCTTGACCCAGCCACACATGCAGCTGCAGCTCAGCCCCTCAGCACGCCATTCATCACCAGAATTGATCAGTGGCATCATCCCATGTGACAGCAAGGAACCAACCTTTGGCCCAATTTGCCGGACATTCCAAGCCTGTAGCTTGGAATGTCCTCCAATATCAAACAACTGACGTTACAAAGTTCATTTTTCATCCAGATGCTGTTTCTAATGTGTGGCCTGTTTAAAAACAACAAATGTTATCCCATAGTTTGTTTGCGAGTCAGACCTTTTAAATAGATAAGCTTTATAAGGTTAGTGTGCTAGCTAATATCCGTTAGCTAGTGGATGTGAGACCAGGGGAGAGCTAAAGGGATGCTGCTGCAATGCTAACATTTACACACAAGAATACTCTTTTGTGTAGCGTTAAGCTGGGGGGAAAAGCATGTTAGCCAACTAGCTAAGTGTTCTTCTAAACTTCCTGACCCAGCGCGTCATGTCCTGCTGTGTGTGTGGTAAAGGCAGGTAGGGAGAAGGAGAGAGGGCGTACGCTCCTCTCTTGCACCTCACATCACAGTTTGTCTTAATTATTGTATTCTGTTTGTATGTCATACAGGGACAGCAGTTGGCATCATTGTAGAAGGAATCCCAGTTCTACTGGATCTTAACAATCTGACAAGAGCATACCGCCAAATCCTCGGGGTGACATACGCAGTTAATCTTAATTATCCTTCCAAACTTTGCCAAACCTTTCAGGTCTTTCAAAGACTTTTTGTGGGACTGCATACTTTGTGCCCAAAACCAACCTCAAAATTTGTTGGCCTCAAAAGCCGGCTCCTAGCCTAGAACCTTGGCCTGGCACTCATGAAAGGCTGTTTATAATTAGAATGTTTTCTGAGCCTGAAGTGTGATTGCTCTAAATGGTGGACTGCTTTTTAAGGTGCTTTTAGCTTTAGCCTGCATTTTATAGGCTGAGGTCAAAGTTTCTGGCATGTACAATATTTTAAGAATGCAAACACACTAAAAGACAATGTACTTTTATGCCTGGACACTGGGTTTGTGATGCATCCAAGTTGGATAAAAGTGTTTGATTGTGATGGTATGCCTGAATATCACCAGTTTCTGAGTAAATGCAAATAAAAGATTTGCATTTGCCAGTGATGCAACCACACCCTTCACAGGGGCACAGGGTGACTTGGAAGTAAGATAGACGTCTGGTCTCTATTATATGAATCAGAGCATTAAGGTTTACTTAAATAGTAGATAATATACCTTAAATTTATCATACATCTTCCCTAGAGGAAGTGATGTAATTAGTTGGTGACCTCAGGGTCAAGGACACTTGGGAGTGAGCAAGAGACCTGTGGTCTCATTTATATGTAAGAGGTCCAAGTGGATAAGTACGATTATTCATTTGGGGGCTCTAGCCCTACAGAGAGTAACAAAAAAAACTAGGATAATGGTCCATCTCGTGACCTCTCGCCCCTCTGCCCGGCTCTGAGGCTTTGAGTTAAGAATCAGGAACGGACTTACTCAGTGCTTGAAGTGGAAAAAAATAAGTGCCAGTACTTCCTTATTCACACATAAGTGACTTGTGCAAATCAGTTAAAAATTCATTGTAAAATTCTGAGTAAAAAAAAAAAAAAAAAGTAAGGTAATGCTGAGCTTCAAAAACTATTTAATCAAAGGGACAACCATTTCAATTATTGGAGTACACTCGCTTTAGTTCACATATGGCACCATAGGCTCTGTGGTTAAACTTCAGGTTCTGGAGCTGCTGTTTCATCCGCATCTTACCTTACCATTGCAGGGAGAGGCTGAAAGGGATCAGAGGTAGACAATAAGTTAGCTGTGAATTTGGTAATGAATTCAGTGAGCTAATCTATAAATGGTAAATGAATAAACCATAACTTGTCAACAATTGTACTTTAGTGTAACACGTCAGCAGAGTCGACAAAGCGAAAGACATAAGTAAACAAAAAATGTAGCTATAACAGAAATATTGAAGTTCAATCTTGATTAAAAAAAAATAAAAATGATTGTCCACTGACTAAATATTATAAGACAATTAACCTAATTAAAAAAGGGTCCAGCAGGTCTTGGGGTCAGCCTTGCTTGAATGGTGAGGAGCTTCACATGCTGATTCATCTGCAGATCTTCTTCCCTTGGCAAGCCATGACTTTACATAACGTTGTGGATTGAACTGCTGTAAAGTTGGCCCATTGCATTTCAGAAACACCAGGTTGGACAGTCTGATAATAGCAAGTGAGTTTCTTTTGGCAGTAAGAAGGTAATTCGTGCAACTGAAAGCTCGCTCACATTCACTGGTAGACACAGCAATGGCATGGTCAGCTTTAAGTAGTGGCTGCAGGGCGGCTAGGGCCTGTCCTTATAATCCCGAATCCCTGGATACTTCCTCTTCTCTCTACTTTTAGTCACACAAACGAAGTACCTCTGTATCACCATGCTGTATGTCCAGTTTTCCCTCAGGCCAAGTTTCTGGTTGAAGAACTTTCATGTCTGTCACCAGTGTGTTGCTACCTCTATGTTCTGTTGTGCTGGCATGAGAGGAAGTTGTTGGAGTCATTCTGAATTTCATATTTTCGGCCATGCTTCGGAAGAACTGTCCTGCATTGATATTCACGAGTTTGTGGTTCTCATGCAGGGCTACATTCTTGAAAGACATCTGTCTGAGCTTCAATCATGTGTTTGTGTAGGGATCAGGTGTTGAAATCATGGACTCAAGGAGTTGAATCTGTCTGGTCAACAGCTTGTCTGCTTAAGGCAGCGTCATGTCTCTCTTCTTGAGCATCCTTGACATATCACTGAGTTCTGTTAAGGCATCATACATTACTCCAAGATTTAAAACAAAGGGCATAGAGGTGAGAAGCACTCTGTAAGTTCGGATAGGGGGGTAAAATGTTCATGTGGGTCGTTTTGGACGACATAAACAATCAACCTATTATTTTGTCTAGGTTGGAGGACAGGCTGGAAATGACATGTTGGTAAAATAGGGGCCCTTTCAGAGTACTTGAAACTCTGAATCGTTTCAATACAGATTGAGAAAACTGAATAGTTTCCTACTGATATTTTATAGATTTGATCTTTTGTCTTAGATCCTTGTGTTCAACATCAATACCATGTCACTGTAGCAAAGCCAATGCTACATGCTAAATAGATGTCTGCCACACTGCCCTCGACGGCTGTTGTTGGCTCTTACAGACAAAAAATGTGTTGATGATGTGAAGCCGGTTTATTCTAAGGTTTGCTGATAATGATAGGTTAGGTGATGCTGGGAGTCTCTCTCCAGTGTGTGCGTTGATGGCTGGTTTAACCTGTTGCACACTGGTTGCTCAATGTGTAATATGGGTGCAGCCTCCCCCAGAGTCCAATCTGACTGAGTCGTGCTGGGGGAGGCTGCTTAAACCAGCCATTACCCACACACACTCCCACACTCATCTTTTCACCTTTGTATTCCCCTCCATAATTTACTTCCACTGTGGAACTGTGGGATACTTTCTTCTGTCATGTCAGAATGGCCCTGTGCATATTATAGTGATTTATTTAGACAAGAGCAGAGATGAAAAGAGAGAGGACATAGGTCCTGGCTGGCTAAAGCTGCCCCCACTCATGCCTGGCTGAAAGTAGACGTTATGATTAAAACATTTACAGTTAAAGGTTCGAAGAAATTCAACCAATTAGTTTGTTTATTTGGTACAACAGCGTGATTTACAGAAATACAATCTCTCAGCTCTACAAAATGCCCTTGGCCCAGGGCTGCAAAGTAATATCTACAATTAACATTTTGATTAGAGCGATAATTGTCTTCAACTCACTCATCAATTATTGATTAAGATTAACTGAGCTTTTAATGAACATTAATAACTGACTGAAAACGTCTCACTACTTAGACACGGTTTTGCTTTGAGTCCCTCATGTCAAACACTTGAGGATTCAGCTCCCTCTGATGTTTCTTGTACTTACCTTGCTCGCTTACCTCTCTCTTTTGGGGGTTGCTTGATTTTGGGGGTTGCTTGATTTTTGTGGTGGTGGAGGGGATATTGGCCAAGTTCTGCTCGGCAGGCATTGTTTTGGGTTCCTTTTTGAAGGTTTAACACATTTTTACAAAATCTGAAATGCAGGCAATTATGTTTGTTACAGGTTTCAAATTGTAGTTGCTTCCCGAGTGGGACTGGTTCTATGAACAAAACTAGGATTTTCAGCTAGCTATGAATTGGGTTCAGGTTGAATGTTTCTTTTTATTGCATGATAGGCTCTTCTTGCTTTGTCTCTGAGGTTGCTTGCAGACATTTTAAATTAGCCAGTGTGACTGATATTTAGGCCTAAGTATGTGTAATTATTTGTGGGCTGTAATTGGAAAGTGCCCAAACATCATTTATATTTTTGGTCTTGGAGCCCAGACTTCTTTAACGATCATGATATTGGTCTTCTTCAGGTTGACTTTTAGGGCCGAGCTCTTTCACACGGAAAAAAAAAGAATTTCCAAACAGAATTTCTTAGTAGATTTTACAAAGAATATTTAAAGTAAACTGTTGTGACTGATAAAAAGTTTTACTCACCTTTACTTGCAATTTGTCTTTTTTACTAAATTTTATCCACTATTCACTATATACATTTTTAGGGCTGGGCAAAGATGAACATTTTTAATCGTGATAAATGAATTATATAAAATATAATACTGTTATATTAAATAATAAATCAAAATATTGGTAGGGACAATCCTTTCTTTCCCAAAGTTGGTCGGTACATGTCCCTCCATCCCTATGCAAAATAACTCCCTTGCAGGATATTAATGTTATCCTGTTTGTTGTAAAAAAAATCAGAATCTCTGTCAAAAAATAACCAGAAAACACTTTCAGTGCAGTTTGTCAAATCCTAGCATTTGGCTTTTTTTACTCCTCTGCACGAAGCCAGTTGCTAAGACATACAAGATTATTTACATTTTCAGTTGATAAAGAAGCTATTTTCTTCTATACAATATTGCGTGTCTCAAGGTCTTTTCTGAATGTTGACTTGAACTTGGACACAAAGAGAGATGGCAAAAAAGCAGGTAGAGCCACAGAGCATCAGACCTACTTTTCACAGAAAATAAACTCCACTTAAGTCAGATAATAAAATAAATTGCATTTACCAATACACAAAAATATCCTCTACATATTCATGATGCATTTACATATGAGAGAAATATGATGTAAAACATACCTGCAAGGCTCCATTAGCGTTTCCAACCTCTGCAGTTTGTCCATTTCAGCTGTAGTTGGCATGGCAATCTTGTAGTGAGGGCATCCCTCAGTGGCTGTTTGTTTCTGTGGATGCTTTTTTATCATGGGCAGAGTTTAATTCCATCAGGTTGGAACGTCTTGCACAAGCGACTCCTTCTTTAGTCCATGTTCAACTTGTTTTTGCTCTAATTCTGCAGCATTGACTGGACTGTGTTTAAAGTGCCCCACAACATATCTGCACTTGGCCCGGACATTGTCAAACGCACTGTTATGCAGATACTGTGACAGAACGCTGGAGAATCTGTGCGAAGCAGGGGACATGTTCAAAAGGCAGATGTCACGCAGCAGTGATCATGTTTCTTGCACTATCTGTGCTGTGTGGTGACTTTGTTTGTCTCTCCTCTGTTTTAATTACTGTTAGAGCATGTGAATACAGCTTCCACTGTTCATCAATAAAATGCACTGTAACTCCGAGATAATTATGGTTACCCAGTGATGTCCAGTGGTCCCCAGTGAGAGCAACAGAGGGTGCGTGTTATAAGATTGACGCTTTTGCAGTCCTCTCCTCTTCATACAACTTGTGTATTCTCCTTTTGATGGTGCGTCTTGGGCGAATCTCATACCTACCGTCATTTCTTGCGATCCTGAGAATGTTTCTCAGACCGAAAATCTTCCACAACACTAATGGGCCAGCATGCTGTAGCTATCCACTTCGCTAAAGCATTTGTTAGCTTCTCTTGTCTTGTTTTATCTATACTTCTCCCACATGCTGCATCTAACATAGTCTGCCGAAGCCCTGGTCCACGTATTCAGGTGGTATTTGAGACTGCTCGTACTCTGGTGGGAAGATAATTAAACTTTGCAGTGATTACAAATGACTTTTGCTCCGTCAACTGCGCCGTATGGATGAATTTTAAAATGAAAAGGGCCATGTAAAAGTTACCCCTTCTCCATATTCCATGTTTGTTTGTCCGCCAGTTATTTTCTGTCTGTTTCCTCTTTCCTGTGATCGTCACAGAAGTCAGGCGCAGCAGTAAGCAACATACTAGGCTCTCTCAGGATGGACTTTTACAAAATAAAAGCCAGTGAGCAACACATTTTCGCAATAAGAAAATAAATAATAAGATAAAATAATTGTCTTAATGAGTTAACACGATAATAACGCGTTAAGTTGCCTAGCCCTTTTTTTTTTTTAAACCAAAAATGCTTATCCTCCACTTGCTGTTCTTTTTTTTATCTCAAATGTTGAATTTTTATACTGCACAAAAAACACTGATCTACTTCAGTACATCTCTTCATATGTGTATTTAATCTTTGGTGGGTAGCTTCAGGAAACAGGGAAACCAAAACCATTTGGTTTTGTTTTCAACATGGTTATTTGGCTATGAGCGTCAACCTGGTAATCTTTACCAATTTATCAATGTTACTTTTTAGAGAAAAAATGTGTTTTTGCCATTCTTCCATAAAAACACAGATTCTTTTCGTGACACTTATAGTATAATGCCACAGTTTGTGTGGATGGTGATATTTAATGTCCCAGTCAGGGTGAGGGTTTGGCTTCCCGGACATCTATAGTATAACGCTACAGTGTTTGGTTCATTTCATATACATCGCTCATAATTCGCCTGTCCTACCAATCTTTCGTACTTCATTTAATTTGCACAGAGAGTCTGGACCTACTCGATTCGCCTTATTCATCTCGAACGTTCGAAGGGGCCAGAGGCGTACACCTACCTTTTCCGGGAGTTTTCGCAACGCGATGCAATGGCGCGTCACTGCTGTGTTACCCAATGCACAAAAATCGAACAAAGGACAAACTTTTCACCGTTTCCCCAAAGATCTGGGACTATGTCGGGAAAGGATTATTAACTTCAAAAGAGATCCTGGTCGTCATTTTAAGGTACGTTTTATGTCTGTTACTGTGAGCCGATCTCCATAACTAGCTTGTATCGCAGCCAGGCTAGCAAGAACTAGCCCGTTTTAGTTGATAGTTTAAGGCAGAGAGACCAGTTGTTGAAATGTACATGCATTAAATTATACACGTAATAATGTTTATATGATTACATTTTATTTGCTGATGCAGATAAACACATACACAAAAGCATGCATTTCCTCCCATTTGACAGCTTACCAAAAGGTTATTATGCCATCTTTGTTTTATGTGTACGGACCCTAGTCATGCTACTGCAAAAGTTTGGTGCTATTTTGAGCAATATTAGTGGTTAAAAAATGCAGATTCGGAAATGTTCGGCGCACCGCCCCTAACCACCGCCCCTAACCACCGCCCCTAACCAAAGAAATCTGGGCGGCCATTTGATATTTTTCATGCAGATAAGAACATGGATCAGTTTTCGCCAGACTTACACTTTAAACAGAAATACACCTCTGAACTACCTCTCGGTACAAATACATAAAAAGAAAAAAAATCGCAGCTTACCCTTACACACCTTGGGCCCTATCTTGCATCCGGCGCAAGTGACTTAGTCACTGGCGCATGTGTCGTTGCTAGTTTACAACTGGTGCAGAGCGTTCTTTTCCCACCACCGCCACTCGCCGGTAAATTAGGGATTGATCATGCGCCCCAAGGGGCGGTTCGGCGGAAGGAGGAGGCGTGTTCTGGCGCAAACGGTATTTTGCCGTTTCTGAATACCATTGCGCTACTGACCAGGAAATACCTGGTTTAAAGTCAGTGGCGCGTTGTTCAGATGCTATTTTAAGGGCGCATGCATGCATGCGCATGAGATGCATACGGATTGCTTGTGCACCTCGCGCATACACTTTGCTTCTCCCATCTACCTAGCCGCACATTCTTGGTAAATAATTTGGGAAAGAACAGCTGATGCAGCGGTAATAAGTTGTACTTTTAAATCAATGCATCTGCAAACACCGTACAGCAAACACATATTTTCTTGACAGAGAAATCGTGTAGGCCTACATGCCCATAACTTTTAGGATTGATGAGTATTTGATCGTGAAAAACATTGTTTTACCGTGAGTGAGTGTTAAACAGAATGAATGAATGCGGGCACGCGTGTGTGCTCTGTTTAAACACACGCAAACTAAACACGTATCGCATAATACAATCAATGGCAATGTCTATTACCGCGGGGACACATGCATATTAGGATAGCATACAATACTGATAAGAAACAATGTTTATAATGTATTGCGTATATCATTAAATAGAACCACAGTTACCGCATATCATATGTTATATCATATACGTTTTCTTTGCCGAAATTTATTTGAGGACTCAGTATTTCTGAAGTTGTGGAAGAAAACCCCTTATTCCATTTGTGAATTAGGCCATATTATTTGGCAATAAACTGAGCCATTGGCAGTTTGAAATTCATGTGCATCTGTCTCATCGGAGACTGCAGACGCGCTGTCAAAATATCAACTCGTCCGATTCAAATGCGCTCATGGCTTTTAAAGGGGATGGGAGCTGGCACTCTCATTGGTTTGTTGGACGTTACGCCCAAACCACACCTACGGGTAACTAGGCTGCTTCAGACCAACCCTTTTGACACTTGCGCCGCGACGCAAGTGTCATTTATCCGCCTGTAAAATAGCGATAGCGCCGTAGAACCGCCCACAAAGCTACTTTCGCTTTGCGCTTCCCACTTGCGTGTCAGACCGTTAAAATAGGGCCCAATATCTCTTCTCTCTGAAAACTGTCTCACAACCAGAGCTCTCGACAAAGAATTAAACTCGACTTTCCTAACAAACGTCATTGTGCGACGGCGAGCATTACTGGCCTCTAGCGTCTCTAGCGTGAAACTACAATTTTCTGAGGATTGGACTACAACAAGATCCATACGTTCTTGTTGTATTCAAGGTGGTCAGGAGTGCAATGGCTGCCATAATCGACATAAATAAGAATACAGGCAAAACATTGCCTAGGGTGCTGGCCGGTTTGCCATGAGGGGAGTCCAGGTATCCAGTTGCAGTCACCGCAACACGCTGGAACAGACAGAATAGTGAATTAGAAGGGGAAAAGTACATAGTGGGAATGTATACTGCTTCTAATTTAGTAACTGTGTTAACAAAAGCACGATCAAACTCACAGCGGTCTTCGGATCGCATCTGTTTAATTTTCACATCCCCATGTTCCAAGGCCGTAGAGGTGCGTTTTAAGCTTTGCTTTTAATAGCTCCACCGAGTCAGCCTTCCTGATCACCGGTGGCAGACTTCCATATAAAGGGGGCTCGATAGGCGAACGCTCTCTGTCCAGCCTATTTACTTTTAACCCTACTTTTAAACTTTGGTAGCTACCGAAGTGCGGAGGGACCGAAAAGGACTATAAGGAATGATGTGGTCCTTCAGGTAGGATGGAGCCAATCCATGCAAGGCTTTATAGGTTAGCAGTTGCAACTTAAAATCCGCTCTGGAAGTTATTGATAGCCTGTGAATCAGTTTGTCTGCATCTGCTGCAGATGATATTGGTCTGATTTTTGCAATGTTTCTCAGATGGAAAAATACAATTGTAGTTATACTTCTAACATGTTGGTCAAAGCACAGCAGAGGGTCGAACAGGACACCTTGATTTCTGACAGATGCACTCTGTTGGATGTGAGACAGTTTCAAATTTTCTCTGGTGCCGTTTTGAGCTGAGAATTATCGGCTCGGTCTTCCCAGTGCTAAGCTGCAGGAAGATCTGTGACATCCAACTCTTCACTGCAGACAGACAGGAACCAACCTTTTGGATCTGGGCTGATTCCCTTGATTCTACAGATATAAAGAGTTGGGTGTCATTCGCATTGCAGATGAAGCTAATTCCAAAGCTGCGGATAATGTCGCCCAAGGGAAGCATGTCGATTGCAAAAAGCAATGGACCAAGGACCGACCCTTGTGGTACACCAATGCGTAGTTTGCAGTGCTTCGATTCTGAACCCTCAGAGCACAAATTGTGTTCCATCTTTGAGGTAAGAGTCAAGCCAGCGAAGAGCCGTACCCCAAAATAATGCTCAAGACGATGAAGAAAAATGCTGTGGTCGAACGCAAAACTGAGTTTGAGCAATACAAGCATCTGTATCCAAAGCAAGAAGGACATTATTTACAACTCTTGTCACAGCAGTTTCAGTTGAGTGGAAATTCCTGTACCCAGACTGGAAAGGTTGAAGTGATTATTCCTCATCAGATAGTCGACGATTTGCTTTGCTACAATCCTTTCCTGTACCTTGGACAGGAAAGGGAAGGTTCGATATAGGCCGATAGTTGCTGACTAATTCAGGATCTCGGCCAGGCTTTTTGAGTAGCGGTTTTATCACTGCAGCCTTGAAACTAGAGGAAACACTCCCGGTCGAAAGCGAGAGATTCATAAGCGAGAGGATTGCAGGCCCCACAATTGGAAGAAGTTCCTTAAGAACCTTCGAAGGGAGAACACCAGCATACAAGTTGTTGGTTTTGATGCCTTTATGAACTTTTCAAGTTCAACCAGTGGGATTGTCTTGAACTCCAGGAGAGTTGCCTCAGAGGACAACTTGTGCAGGACAAGTAGAGGAGTAGAAAGCGAGCACCGCAAATGATGTGAATGTATGTTTTTTTTTTTGCATTAGTTTAAGCTTAGAGTTTTTAGAGATATTAGGGTTCTCCGCCACATTTCTTTAATTCTCTAGATAATTGGGAGCTAACATAATTGGGCGTTGTAGCTTTGATTAAGGCTAGAAACTCATCTGGTTTTAACCAGGTTTCACATAGGCCCAGGATGTCTATCTTATCATCAACAATTAGATCCTGGACCAAGAGCGCTTTAGATGAAAGCAACCTTACATTCATAAATCTTATTCTGAGAACTAACGATTTATTATTTTCAGAGGGAGTCCGGTTAACACTCAGCTCTGAGGGGGTCTGTGCGATTTTGACATATTGGTTTTACACCTCGAGACAGCGAGAGGCAGCCTCACAGTACATATAGCTATAGGTGCAGTGTAAAGGTGCTTAGACCCCGCCACGCGGCAACCGCCCATATAACCGCCTCGCTGCTGGAGGGTTCAGCGTGGCGAAGTGAATGGCCAGGCGTTCAGCTGCAGCTGCTGCGGCTGCAGCCGAAAGTTTCAACACGGGGAAAGCTGAGCTGAGCGGTATGGCAAAATATGTGCGCGTTCACGTGGGCGGCAACCACTTCCTGGTCTACAGCCGCTTTTGTAACCGCCTCCCCTCTGCCGCCTCTGGCGAAATTAATGGAGAATGAATGGAGGCGGCGAGCTGCCGTGCGGCGGTGGGAAAGCGGCTTAAGACTTAGGAGAGTGTTTCTGCGCTGCCAGCAACCAAATCATGATTGCTGTGAGCACCAAAACACAGAATACTCACACCTGGCTCAGATATCTATCTTGTTTTTTACATCATTGAGGCGCCTAACCCAGTAGGGTGAAGGCCGTCTCTCATCAGCCCGCCAGGGCGGCCGCACAGAGAGGTCCTGCTCTGAACTACAACTAATAACCAAACAAACCAAGCCGGCTACCCGGAAGCTGCGTCAGCGGTGTCACACAGCAGCCTTGGGTCGAACTGGGTCGCCCTCCGCTTCCACGTCAGCTAGCATCAAAAGGACTAATCCAGAGGAATAGGCTATGTGCGCGCAATACTTCCAAACAAGTGTTGTTATCATCTATGGTTGTTATCATGTCAAATGACGGCTGCAGACTCTTGCATACGTTGTCAAGTTATCTCGTCGTATGCTAATTTCCCACCATCTACGTAATTCGACTTCTTTGGGGAAAGTAAAGAACTAAGGAAGGAATTGCATTTAGAAGATGCTGCACATTGCGGTACTCAACAGTGCTAGCTGCTAGTGCTGTCCTCCTGTCATTGAAAGGACACTTTTGTGTGTTTGCAAGCCATTGTGTGTCTCCCATGCTAGTTTGTTTACTTCCGTTCTAGAATCTTTGCCACCGAACCGGAACAGGATCTGTAGAGGCATTCCGAGACCAATGCGGAAGTGTTGCGTGCATAGAGCCTATCGAAGTAACCGATCTGCAGTACACTTGTCTCAAAGTTAGGGTATTGATTTCAATCACGTTGTCGCCAACAGTGAGAATCACTTAGGTCAGACTTTGCTGACGGGAATATTTTAGATTGAATGCCAATTCACATGTGAAAAAAAGGGGCTCAACTTATGTTGATGTTGAAATGAACTGCCCCCAGTAGTCTTTCTTAAATGTAAAGTTGGCATTTTATTTTCTTATGGTGATGAAAATAACTTATGATGTTGGTCTTGTATGAGTTCTTTAGATTCTTCGACTCTTCTCCATAATGTTTGGCTAACTCTTTTTTTTCAATTCATTTTCTTCTGCCTCACTGTGTCTCTCATGCGTCTTCATGTAGAGTAGGTACACATCGTCGGTGGCCTGTCGCTTTAAATATTGCCTTCTTAAAGGATTATGGGATACCACTATCTCCTTTACTTTCGTAAAGGTTGGTCAGGAGTAGCCTATGCTGAAGGTGGGATAAAGGTTGCATCAAAGCACCTTCCTAGGAATTTTGAGAATTCAAAACACATTTCCTCCAAGTATTTCCAGGTCATCTCGTTAGAAAGGGAAATTCCCTAAGCAAAAAACTGAATCTGAAGAGGCCCCTGTACACTGTTTGGCCTAATGGCTAATCATGTGCAGGTGATGTAATCAATCACCATCAATATAAAGTTCCCCATTCGTGGCAAGCCATAGGACAGAACAAAAATCACGCTAAAGTTATCATACATCACAGTGAATGCTCGTATATGAACAAAAGGAAAGCCAAATGAATGGGTTACAGCGAGAGCCCAAGCTGCTTCACTGTGGCTGACATACACAAACAAGGACAATCAGTACAAACACACGGTGGCTGTGCTGAATTATGTCTTCAAGCGTCGGTGTGCTTGCCCACCACAACAGGTTGTTTAAGAGTCACCACGTGGGCTTGATACTCGGGCCAGGTGTTGCCAGCGATAAGACCCTCCGTTCCTCCCCTGAGGGAGAGGGGGGACTGTGACGGAGGGAGGGAGGTCGGCCCACCTGGCGCGGAGGGGATTTCTTCAGCGCTGAATGTGTTGTTTGTTTCCTTCTTTTCCTTCCTCAAAACCATTCCCACTGGGGTACTGGAGGCGGGGGGGGGGGGGGGGGGAAGAGCGAGGAGATGGGGGAGGGAGAGAGAAATGGGAAGAGGCAGGGGAAAGAGAGAGACAGGAAGGGGGTAAGGAGAGATGGAAAGGGGGATTTGCGAAAGGAGATGAAGCTATGGCTTCCATTTTACACAGTAACGCAGTCACAGTTGAAAATATTGCATGGTCTGACGATATAAAGAAAGGTTTTTTTTTTGTGGAGAATAGGTTTCTGAATGTGTTCTCTAGTCTGATTTGCTCTGTTCCTCCACCAAGGGGTTCTAGCTGGTGCTAACCAATAGCGCTGATTAAGGACAAGGGTGAAGTTAACTCATCGGACTGACACAAATGTGTGTCCTGGTGGAGACCGCCTTCCATTCAGACATACCGCCACTCCGACATTGACGTCTAATTGTCGTAGTGGCGGCACTTTATATTTGTGTATGTATATCTGGAGTTCGTGACAAAAAGAATTTCCCCCTGGGATTATTAAAGTATCTATCTATCTCTCTATGTCTCTATCTCTCTATCTCTCTCTCTCTCTCTCTCTCTCCCTCTCTCTCTCTCTCTCTCTCTCTCTCTCTCTCTCTTCCATTGTTTTCAAACGTCCCACCACTTCTGTTTCCATGGTCGGAGTGGCGGTACTTTGCTTTATTTCAAACGTCCCGCTACTTCTGTTTCCATGGTCGGAGTGGCGGTACTTTGCTTTATTTCAAACGTCCCGCCATTCCGACGTGAGGTCATTAATATAAATTGCATTACTGTTAATATTGTACTTTCATTCAATAATATGATTATTTCTTAGTTGCATGCGCTGTACTGTCCTACACTGACATTTGTCATTGATTGGGACAGTCCCGACTTTGAGTTGCATGTCCTGAGTCACAGCAAAAGCCTGTCGGGACGCTAAAATGTCCTTGTTTCCACCGTCCACTATGAAATGTCCCCTTTGGTCCACAATGACATAGCCAACGTGGTCTTATTTTAGCCCGATCATTAACTAAAAAAAAAATTAGAAAGATTAAAGCATCCAGCATGTGATTTCAACAATGTGAGAGGGCGTACGCAACAGGGATAATCGCACAGTGGAATGCTGCACGATTTAATCTGCACAGTGGAAAGTGCTCGTCCACTAGGCGGACAAGCGCTGGCCGGAGATGTTCTCTAATTTCAGAAGCAGGGAGATTACAAGACAAAAATAAATGTATAATTGACCATGTGCTGCCTGGCACTAATGTGAGGTTGTGAAGTTAACTGCACCTATTCCTTGATTCGTTCTGCCACGGCACTCCAAGCAATTAATTTCATTCCAATGTTCGTACAATCCACTCCAATAGTGTTCCTGCATTGAGTTTAGATCCAACTCTAACGAATAAATGGTCCAGTTTTAAGTTTCATAGAATATTTATACATTCTCAGAGCATGTTAAATAAGTGCACGCCCCGCGCTCGTAGCACAATTAAAATGCAGTCGACAATTGATGGAATGGGTTATTTCATATATCAACACAACCAAAATTTGGAATTAATCAAATAAATTACAGATAAATGACACTGAAATGGCTACTTTTTGGTTGAACACATAAATATTTATGATCCCCCAATGTTGACCTGAAGTCGGCGCCACTGATTGATAGACTGTCAGAATGCCAGTACTAAAAGGTGTCGGACTGGCGGCATGTCTGAATGGCGGCATGTAACCGTCCTGGTGCATTGTTGGAAATAAAACAAACCAAACAAAGCAGTGGCAAATGTTGTAGGAAGTTGGAGCAAACTGCCTTTGGGATGGGTGTAGGTGTTTGTGTGTGTGAAGTATAAATGTTTTCTTAGATGGTATCAAGCATGTCGGCTCACTAGAGGGGGGGGATTAGGTTATTGTGCCCTTGAGCAAGGTAGATTTCACCCCCTCCTGTCTACTCTTGTTCTCTCCACAGTGTGCATATTATGCGATGCAGTGCTGCATTGCAATGCAAACATTGCCTTTCATTTGAGTATGCGATTGTGGTGATTGATATCACCATGGAGAAAAGTATTCAAATCACAGCTCCCAGAACATGGCTCTACTTGGTCTGTTTTGTGTATTATTTTGCCAGTATTATATATTTTTTATAAATTGGAAGGGTGACAGTAGGTTTGCCTCTGTTTCTGCATACGTGTGTGCATAATAATAATTATTATAATGCATTTAATTTAGAGGCGACTTTCAAGTCACCTAGGTCACCTTACAAAGTATTAGTATAACATCTTAGAAAAGAACAACCGGATTTTGTCATAGAAACAAGTGAAGTGCATAGTGTCCAGTTAAAAGGTGTATGCCAGGTTGAACAGGTGAACTTTGAGTTGTGACTTGAAAGTTGTGATGGTGTCTGACTGTCCTATGTGTGGGGGACGGAGTTCCAGAGCCTGGGTGGTTAGTAGTCCAGCAGAGGTTGAGCAGAGGGAGCGGGAGGGAGTGTAGTCGCGAAGGAGGTCGCAGTGGTAATAAGTGGGGGCTAGGTTGTTAAGAGCTTTGTAGGTGAGGAGGAGGTTTTTGTAGTGGATGTGGTATTGTACCGGGAGCCAGTGAATTTGGATGAGAACAGGGGTGATGTGGTCAGCTGATCCGGGCGGCCGAGTTTTGAATGATTTGCAGTCTGTTGATGAGTTTGGTGGGGAGTCTGGTAAGGAGGGCATTGCAGTAGTCGATGCATGATGTGACGAATGAGTGGACCAGGATTTCGGTGCCGGGTTGGGTCAGTGATGGGCGGAGTCTGGAGATGTTGCGGAGGTGGAAGAATGCAGTCCGGGTGATGTTTCGAATAGGGTTATAAATGAGAGGGTGTTCTCCAGAATGACGCCAAAGCTCTTGATCTAGGAGGAAAAGGGTACAGGGAATCCATTGACGATGATGGTCGGAGCTGAGGTGTGTTGTGGTTTGGTGAGGGTGGATTTGGATCCGATGAGCAGGGCCTCGGTTTTATTGCCGTTTAGTTTGAGGAAGTTCCTACTCATCCAGCTCCGGATGTCGTCAGGGCAGGTGATGAGAGAGGTGGGTTTGGAGGAGATGTAGACCTGTGTGTCATTGGCGTAGCAGTGAAAATGGACCCCATGGTGACGGAGGATTGTGCCAAGGGGGAGGAGGCAAATTGTGAAGGGAAGTGGACCCAAGACTGACCCCTGGGGGACACCCAGTGAAACCCCCAAACACCGAGACTTATGGTTCCTTAGCTGTACGAATTGTTGACGGTCAGTGAGGTATGATGTGAACCAGGAGAGTGCAGCACCAGTGATCCCAATGCCAGCCAGACGGTCCGGGAGCAGAGGGCGGAGATGGTGTCAAATGCTGTGCTGAGGTCGAGGAGAATGAGAATGGTCCCACGCGGCCGGGCCCCGCCCCGGGCCCCGCCCCTGGTTTCAGGGCTAGGTATGAATCAAAGAGTGGTAAAGGTTCAACCCGTGGTTTATTCAGGTAAATAGACGTGCACTGCGGAGGTGGTTAATGTAGCAACTCTCATTCAAGGTAGTCTATATACTGTAGATATGGGCAGAGTGGTAAAGAAGCCACACCTAAAGGGTCTGATTAACCAAGTAAACCCTGGATGCAGAGACAGAGGTAGTTCGGACAATCCAAAGTTTATTGTCAAAGGGGAACTCAAAAGATATCCAGCGGGCAAGGCGAAGACAGGAGCGGGTAGGCGTAGCTGGCGGAGGCACCGGAGAATGCTGCGGTCCGGTGGTTATCCGCTGGCAAAGAATTGGCTACCGGCGAAAGGGTCACAGAACGTTCGGAATAACAAAGATCAGCTCAGAGTATTTTTGCAATGCAATGATAGGCTATATTTTGCATGGATTGATTTTTTTTATATGTACGTAGCTGGTTTTAAACACACTGTCTCCAATAAATATTTAAACAATTAAAATATACAAATATTTACCACTGTGGCAGTATTAAAAAGCGGAAGTGCTTCCACGCTAGCAAATCGTTCAAAACCCTGAACGCTACAAATACTATGAAGCACTCTAGCCATCCCCATAGGACGCGACTAGCAAGGAAGTGTTCTTGCTTGGCTGCAGCCTTCACATTGGGAAACAGCAACAGACGTACTCAAACCTGCTCAACGGTAACCATAGTAACGGTGGTGGCTTCCAGGAAGGCGCTGAGTGAGAAATGACTGAGGGGGCATTCTGTTTGACCTACAACGCAGTGGGTCGCACTCACAGTTTTGCACAAGAATCACAATTCTGAGAAATTGCTAATGTGTATAATCCATCATGAATCTGCAAAAGCCAGCTGCTGGAACACCCCTTCAGGGGTTAATGTGACTGGGCGTGGCTGTGTGTGCGCAGGTGTGTGTGTGTCCGTGAATGTGTGTGTGCGCATATGTATTAAGCATCATAAGTGTGCGTGTGTGTGTGTTTGTGCTTGCTGGTTGTTACCTAGTTGCAGTCGTGCTCTGGGTGAACGGTGGATAAATCACCTCCTCAATAAGTACTAAGTGCTGTATCTGACCAAGCTGTCACTACAAATGAATGCAGCCCAATGACTAGGCAGTTACAAAGCCAACACCGGCCTGTGTGTGTGTGTGTGTGTGTGTGTGTGTGTGTGTGTGTGTGTGTGTGTGTGTGTGTGTGTGTGTGTGTGTGTGTGTGTGTGTGTGTGTGTGTGTGTGTGTGTGTGTGTGTGTGTGTGTGTGATAACTAAAGGAATATTCAGATAGAAGTGAAAGAGACAAAGGGAACAGCTGTGCAAAACACTGTGCCGTGAAAACTCTGCGCTCGCTGGTATACCACGCATCAGCTTTCCATTTTCTCTCTCTTATGCTAGTTCTCCCTCTCTGGTTCAAAGTGTTTTATTAGCATGGCAAATTAATTCCTGAGTTTGCCAATGTAAATAATCACACATTTTTATCGCCTACACCAGATTTTAAAATTCTCTGCTAGTCACGGAAATGCTCAAAACAAAGACCAATGAACAATGACCAAATTAAATCAAAAACATGATAAATGAAAGTGATAGCTTCATCTACCTTAGTATCTTTCTCATCCGCTGTCGTGTGTGTGTGTGTGTGTGTGTGTGTGTGTGTGTGTGTGTGTGTGTGTGTGTGTGTGTGTGTGTGTGTGTGTGTGTGTGTGTGTGTGTGTGTGTGTTTTCATACATCACCTACATTGAAAGATAATCTCACCATACTGTAATTCTCATGGAAACCTGCATATCATACCAGAAACTGACCATGGTGGATTTAGATTAGATTCAGAAATTCAAGGAAAATAAACAGAGCAAGAAGTTAACATGCAAACGTTAACGGCAGCACACCAGGGGCATGTTGGATTAATGCCACACGTTTCACCAATTTAAGAACAAATGGTATGATTAAACCAACAATAAACCAAATAATACATTTTTCCTCAAGATCAATAAGTGCATAAATTCCAAATACTTTAACAAATACAGTGGTGCTTACTCATTCAACACCAGGACAAGATACACGAGCCCCTTATTTAAACAAATGTCAAATAGTTTAAATACGACATCTGTCTCATCACCATTTATTTGGTGCTAACTGTCTTATACACTTAACAATCATTAAAACACATTTTCTTATGTTACAGAATGCTACGGTAAATTATATGCACTTATAAAACGATTGTTTAGTTAATGGACCAAAATATTCAGCATGAAGATCCGCATCTTGACAATTAACTACAAACATTGCTACATTCACATAAGATCCTGAACCAGGCTGGGTGAAACACAGAAAAATTGACTTAAAGGGACATGTTTTGAAAACAACACATTTCTTGTGATTTGGGGTGTTGTTTTGGATCTCTGGTGCTCCCACAAACTTCGAAAAAAGTCTGTACATGATCTTTTGAGTGATATGCATTTCTGAAAGTACCCCGCCCACAGTTACCAAATGAGCGAGTCAGTTTCGGCGCCCCCTCCTACGTAGGAAGGGGGCACACTTGAATATTACCTGCCACTTCCCCCCTCCCCTCCAATCAGAGCATAGCTATGATTTTGTGGACCAGCGGACGAGCAGCTCCAGCTGGGGGACCTCGGCGGCAGCTCAGATCCGGGAGTACAATCCCTTTCTCTGCCGGACTGCCGCTGGGCTCCCCCCACCGGAGCTGCCGGACTGCCGTCAAAGTTTCGGCAGGCAGTCAGACCGCTGGCGAAGCTGTCCGCCCGCCGCCGAAGCTGTCCGGCCGCCGTCCGGCAGCTCCGGCGTTGTACTCCGGGAGCTGAACTGCCGCCGAAGCTCAGCGGCGGATTGTACTCCGGAAGTACCAGAGACGTCAGACGCAGTCTTTATGATTCATAATATCATCCGAGGCGCACATAGCTTTTGGCCCTGATATTAGATATAATATGATATAAATACCTTTATATAATATTATTATTATTGTTATTATTGTAGCGGTATCCCTCCGGTATCGTAATTCACTGTGTGTATGGTGTATGGTGCGTGCCCCCTTTAAGGGAAGGGGGCGTGAGACCCACCTGGGGGTGCAACGCATTACTTAAGGAACGCACCTCTGGCTGTGCGGGGTTATTCTGTGTTTGGGGAAATAAATCCTTCTCTTTATATTTTCACCGGCAACCAAGTCTCCGTCCTCATTTCAATACCATCTCCTACATTGGTGACCCTGACAGTTTCCAGACGTTTTACCGGATTACTTTTCTATGCGCTGGAAGAGCGAGGATGCGCAGATCGGACATTGGATTATGGATTTGGATTCTGCGGACAGTTCCGTGGCTGCTGCTCCGGTGATGGCAGGGGGATTACGGCGGATAAAACAAAGTTTTATCACGTCGCATCCGCGCTCGCAGGCTCGACGGCGGCCAGGGCGATGTATATTCTCGAGGATCCCCCGGCCCTGTGGAAAGTATGCGTTGCTAAAGGGGTTCCTGTTGGAGACTTTCTGTTTGTCGGAGACTGAACGGGGCGAGCAGCTTCTGGCATTGAATGGCCTCGGGGACTCCAAACCATCGGAGCTCATGGATCATATGCTCATCTCCTGGGGAATAATAGGCCTTGTTTTTTGTTTCGGGCTTTATTTATGCAGCAGCTGCCAGTGCGTGTCAGGGCAGCTCTAGCCAACATCGACACCACAGACATTCGGGCTCTGGCTAGGGAGGCGGATCGTTTTTTTTCGCCGCCGGGCGCGAGCGCTGCACGGCCGTATTGGCCCACACCACCGTCGACCTGGAGATGACGGACACCATCGCTGTGGCCGCGGCGACCCGACGACAGCCACAGCAGTCTGCAGGCCTGTGTTATTCCACCCCCTGTATGGACCCAGACCTAGGAGGTGCCGCCCCCCGTGCAGTTTCGTGGCATCGGGAAATGCACGGGCTGGCACTCGCTAGCTGCCATGAGTGTCGACCGTTCTGGGGGTCTGTTGTTCATCACAGACACAGGCTCTGGGCGACGGTTCCTGTGTGACACGGGGGCCCAGGTGAGCGTCCTGCCCGCTTCACGCATTGACAGAATAGGGGGCGGCCACGGCCCCGCCCTGGAGGCCGCCAATGGCAGCCCCATCCACACCTTTGGGACTAGGACTGTTGCTATATGTTTCGGGGGTCAGCGTTTCGGCTGGGATTTTGTCACCGTGGAGGTGTCCACACCCCTCCTTGGCGCCGATTTCCTCTGCGCCAATGGCCTATTGGTGGATGTGATGTACCGGCGCTAAATAAGTGCTCAGACTTTTAGCTCCCTTGCATGTGAGCTCAGTGGCTCTGGCACGACGAAGCTGTCGGGCGCACTCTCACCCTCCGATGTGTTTTCCCCCCTCCTCGCGGAATTCCCTGAGCTCACGGAGCCCACATTCTCAGCTGCCGCCACCAAGCACGGAGTAGAGCATCACATCGCGACCACTGGCCTGCCGGTTTATGCCAGGGCCCGGCACCTCGACTCTGCTAAGCTCGCCGTTGCTAGGTCTGAGTTTGACACCCTGGAGCGCCTTGGAATTGTCCGCCGGTCGGACAGCCCCTGGGCTTCCCCCGCTCCACATCGTCTCGAAGCCTGGCGGTGGGTGGCGTCCATGTGGGGATTACCGCCGGCTCAATGACATTACGGTACCCGACCGCTACCCGATTCCCCACATCCAGACTTCCTGGGCCACCGCATCACCAAGGAGGGAGCAGTTCCCCTGCCCTCGAAGGTGGCCGCAGTGGCGGACTTCCAGCCCCCTCTCACAGTTTGAGCCCTGCAGGAGTTTTTGGGGATGGTGAATTTTTATCACCGTTATGTTCCCCGTGCGGCCCGGCTCATGCGGCCCCTGTATGAGGCACTCAAGGGTAAGACCGCAAAACATATCATTGACTGGACCGCTGAGAGAGAGACGGCCTTTGGGGACACTAAACGGGTATTGACCGAGGTGACTATGCTGGCGCACCCTTTGCCTGCGGCGCTGATTGCCCTGACCACCGACGCTTCGGACTATGCTGTTGGTGCCATGCATGAGCAGTTGGTGAACGGCGTCTGGCAGCCGCTGCCATTCTTCAGCCGGCAGCTCCGCCCCTGCGAACGGAAATATAGCACCTTTGATCGAGAGCTTCTCTGTCTTTACCTCGCCATTAGACATTTCCGTTTCCTGTTGGAGGCTCGGCCGTTCTCAGTTTCGGAGCCGTGGTCTGCCCGTCAGCAGCGCCAGCTGACCTACATCTCGGAGATCACCACGGACATCCGCCATGTGGCGGGTAAGGACAATCACGTGGCTGATTGCCTCTCCCGGGCCATCGCAGGAGCTGTCCACCTGGGAATCGACTACACCAGCATGGCAGGTGATCAGGCCTCCGACCCGGAGGTCCAGGCTCTGAGGACAGCTGTCACGGGACTCCGTGTGGAGGACATCAAGTATGAATACGTCGGTGCCACGCTCCTGTTTACGTCTCCACTGGATAGCCAAGGCCGGTCGTGCCCGGTAGTTGGAGGCGTCAGGTTTTTGATGCCGTGCACGGCCTTGCCCATCCTGGGCGGAGGACATTGCAGCAGCTGGTGGCCGGGAAGTTTGTCTGGCATGGCCTTAAGAAGGACATTCGGGACTGGGCTCCGGCCTGCTTGGTTTGCCAGCCCGCCAAGGTGCATCGGCATGTGACTGCTCCGCTGGCGCATTTTTCAGTGCCGGAGCGGCGGTTTGACCACGTGCATGTGGACCTGGTGGGGCCCCTGCCGCCCTCTCAAGGGTTCAGCTACCTCCTGACGATGGTGGACAGGACCACCCGCTGGCCGGAGGCTGTCCCGCTGGCATCCACTACGGCCTCTGACGTGGCCCGGGCTTTCATAGGCACCTTGGTCGCCCGGTTTGGCCCCCCTTCTGATGTCTCCTCTGACAGGGGACCTCAGTTCACTTCCGAGCTGTGGAATGCGGTCGCCGGGGGCCTGGGTGTGTGGCTCCATCGAACTACCGCTTATCACCAACAGGATAATGGGTTGTGTGAGCGGTTTCATCGCTCCTTGAAAGCTGCACTCCGGGCCAGCCTTACGGATGACGGTTGGGTCGATAGGCTCCCCTGGGTCATGTTGGGCCTCCGGACTGCCCCTAAGGAGGACCTGCGGGCTTCGTCGGCCGAGCTGGTTTACGGGCAGCCACTACGGGTTCCTGGGGATTTCATCCCCACCGCCACAGTTCCCTGGTCGGCGGCCCAGGAGCGGATCTCGCTCCAGGACAGGGTCCGGGGTTTCGTGCCGGTGCCCACCTCGCAGCCCGGCCTCCCGAAGGCTTGTGTGCCGCCCAGCCTGCAGACGGCGGAGTACGTGTTCATCCGCCATGATGCCCATCGGGGCCCTTTCCGACCTCCCTACGACGGTCCGTTTCACGTCCTTGAGGCCGCTCACACAACCTACAAGGCCTTCCTAGTAGACATTGGGGGCAGGCCTGACTACATTTCAATCGATCGCCTCAAGCCGGCCCACCTGGATCTGGACCAGCCAGTGGGGTTGGCTCAGCCCCCGCGGCAGGGTCGTCCTCCGGTTTTCAAGCCACACCGCCTCATGACCCCGGCGGTGCCTGCTGTGGCCCCCTCGGCCCCCGCACCGGTTCCGCTGAGTCGCTTCGGGCGGGTGCTCAGGACTCCTCCCCGTTGGCTTTGACTGTTCAGGAAAGTGAATTCTGGGGGGGCGATGTAGCTGTATCTCTACGGTATCGTAATTCACTGTGTGTATGGTGTATGGTGCGTGCCCCCTTTAAGCACCTGGGGGTGCGACGCGGTACTTAAGGAACGCACCTCTGTCTGTGCGGGGTTGTTCTGTGTTTGGGGAAATAAATCCTTCTCTATATTTTCACCGGCAACCAAGTCTCCGGCCTCATTTTTATAGGATCTCCTACATTATTATATTATATTATATAGATATAGAGCTCAAGGGGTCCGCAAACGGCAACAATCATTTCTCCTCCATGCTGTGGTTCACTCTGACAGCTCATTGGTCAATGGGCAGCAGCTCATTTGCATTAAAGCTACATACACCAGAAACAGCGCATTCTGAAGGGACTGAAACAGAGGGAAATAGTGGTAGTCGAGAATTATTTTCCTAAAAGCTATTTCCAGCGAACAGCTTCAAAAACCAGTTTTCTGGAACTCAAATACTATGTTTACTTGTTGGGAAAACACCATAATATGTCTCCTTTAATAGCACAACTCAGAGGCAAAACGTCTGGCTAGTAAGAATGCTCTTTACTAGAAGATACAAGGGTCAGCAAACAGGTAATCAGTTGGAAATCAGGCAAATATTCCGACAGGGAGAAGACACAGTCTTACTCCAGGAGAAGCGAGCAGGACTCAAAACCATGAACCCAAATACTGGGACACTTGACACAAAGGAAAGGTGGATAGGGGGTGGGGTGTTCATGAACAGGACGAGATGAGAAAATGAGGCTAGTCAAATGAGTTTTGTAGTACCTGTGGATCGACAGAAAAGATTAAAGTTAGTGTCATGAGCTTATATGTTTCAGAGTAACCACTAGTGTACCCATGGCAGCATCATCTCCTGACTTGGAAGTGTAATTGAATAGTTCAATACTTAACAAACAGGATTGCTGAGGGATGACTATTTCAATAAAAAAAATAAAGCATTTCAAAGCTACTGCACAAACATTAGAGATTAGTGGTTAAAAGTAAGCGAGACTGCAAATGTCAGTAAATTACTTTGTGTGGAATATATAGCCTACTGCCCTCATCGTCATACAAAACTATTCTTTATAGTCACACTGCACTGGCATGTGTAATACAAGAGTTTAATCTGCGGCCAAGTTGTTTCTCTGTCGTCAATTGAGAAAAATTGTCGTCTGCATTCAGGTTGGGGCCACCATATTCAACCATTGGAACCGACATGTAATAGTCGGTGGTAGAGAGTCAGAGAGATGTATCAACAGCGAGAGGGAGAGGGAGAGAGAGAGAGCTACAGCTACTGTGTGCACACACACAAACTTTCATTCATTTGGTGTGTTGGATTTGCGTGTGTGCATTCATTGTGGTTCTTTTTTAATCCTACCTTTTAATCACACGCGGCAAATTATGCGGCACGGAAAAAAAGCAAAGCTTTGCGGTGCGACTCAGGGATAAGTTTGACATCAAAAGCTAGAACCGTAAAGGATTTCTTCCTTTTCTTACATTCTTTATCTCTGTACCAACAACATCACATGTTCCTCGTGGCTTCTTCGATCTCGAACACCCTCTGCCTTTTCCCCGTCCACCTAAACAAAACAAACCTAATGAGATCCAGGAACTAGGAGAGGATAATGTGTGTCCCAATGTCCACAGCTGATCTATGAGCAGGACGACCTAACCCTAACCCCTGCTAGGGGAGACTCCTCGACACCTTTAGGGCGTAGTCTGCAGCATATGTAGCGAGGGCCTGCTTCTGTTCCAGAGGGCTTTGGTAAGAAGGGGCCCTCCTGCGGTTCCGGGATGCTTGCTGAAATTGTGGACTGGTTGACTCCACTTAGAAGTTGGAGTTAACTAGTCCATACTACTATACCACAGGCAAATATAGTGGTGATGTTGACTATTTCAATGCATGTTATACTGTTTAAATAAATATTGGTTACACAATGCTCATCTCCTAAGTCATGTCGGTTTGGGTTCAGGTTAATAAATAAGGCGATTAATGGATTTTAATCAAAAACCTCACTTCATATAACATGTAATGTGTAATCTGTAACTTCATGTAACTACAGTGTTTAATATGTAACCCTTTTGTATGTAATTCTTGATGAATTACTGTATTTGACTTTTACTGTGGGCACCGGGAGCGTGAAGATAAATGGGGAATGGAAAGGGCCCGTAGTTTAGAGCATTGTGATTGGCCGAGGACATCTTAGGGGAGGCAACACGTTTTGGATAGTATTAGATTGTGGGTTTTATCCCCTACACCAACAGGTCAGAACATCTTGCTGCAGCCTTTTTGGTTTCATCCCCTGGATCTGCACAACACGCAGGTGTGAGAAGGCAAGGGGTGAGTTCTTCAAGTCTCTGACTATCTTCAGCCAGCTGCAGGGTGTGTGCCATGCAGCCCAAACTAACCAGACCATTATCCCTCATAGCTTTCGCCATTTTTCTGGCGTCATCTCTGACGACAGCATGCACTTTGGAATTGTCTGTCAATGTTTAAAAATATATAGAATTCAGGCCGCTTTTATGAAGTTAAAGGCTTTGTCATTCCACTGTGCCGTGAGGCTAGGCATGCTCACAGTGCTAATATCTGAACTCCATATATCAGTTGTAAAACTGACGGCAGGGATGTCAGCAGCCAATAGCTCATGAATATGTGTGGCCATAAATTGTACTTTTTGGGAAGACAGGTGTCAAGCAAAATGACGACGACTGTGAAGTGTGTAGCAAGGCTCCATTATCTCCATCAGGCTTTGAAACCCCATGCCCCCCACAGTGGGCAAAGGTTGGTAAACTAATGTGACAGAATTTCTTCCCTTTCTCAAAAGCTGCGGTTATCGACTGAGCCTTGCTTGTGGTGGTTTGTGCCTTCTTGGTTTTGAGTAAATTTTTTTCTGTTTTCATTAGCTATCAGGAAATCGTTTCTTCATGTCTGCTTTTGAAACAGCAGATGAGATTCGACGTGTTCAAATTCCTTATTTGAACACGTATTTGCTCTGCCAGACCTCAGCAGAGCAAATACAACATGAGCTCATGAGATGTATTTATTATTATTGAATGCTGTCCAGTTATTATGAATAATAGAGCTCAACCTCTAGTTGTACCGTATTGGTCCGAATATAAGACAGCCTTTTTTCCCCGCGAAATAGGTCCGAAAAAGTCGGGTCGTCTTATATTCAGGGTCTAGCATTCAGAGCGCAGCTTTTCTTCTTCGCCTCTCCCTTTAAATGTCAATACACATTCGCGGCCGCAGATGGCGCCAGAAATTGGTTCCGGGAAGAAGTAGTCCAGCGTCCTTAACAACCAGACCGTTACCGGTGTTTAAAGACAGGCTGGCCATTTAGAGACAAGTGGCTCAAAAGTGGGACAAGTCAATCAACAACAGCGGAGGAGCTATGATGCCAATTTTGAAATAATGGTCGTCAATAAGGCAGAGTCAAGTTACAACTACCAAGCTGCCAAGAAGTTCGGGTTCACGGAGTGTAACGTAAGAAGATGGCGAGAACCAAAACAACATCTCAAAGATGCCAACAGTCGGCGCAAATCCTACCGTGGTCCTCAAAGTGGTCGTTTCAGTGAGGTTGACCGGAGAGCTTTTGAATACGTCAGAGAAAACGCGCTTTGGGAGGAGCCGGTGGAAGCGGAGCAGCTGGTGAGCGATGACAGCGAGGGCGAACACAGCGGGGCAGCATAGGCGTCGATTACGGGGGGGACGGGGGGGACATGTCCCCCCCACTATTTGAAATACGAATTTTGTCCCCACCAGTTTTAAAAATGTGCAAACCAATTGCGACTGAAATCCCCACATACTCAACCGAAATCAGTGAGTCTAAAATCATGCGATAGGCGCGCTCGAAGACATAATTTATTAGATAGGCCTAACTAATAAACCGTTGGAACACAAGACCAGAACCCATAGCAACGCCGGTAAACAAACCCTGACTCCCGAGAAGCCCAATCCCTATGAGCTTCCCGCGCTACGGCCATCCGGAGGCGCACAGAGCTGTTGGCCGTGATATTATATATACAATTATATTATATACTATTATATATAGAGCTCCGAGAGTCGCAAACGGCAACAATCACTTTCTCCTCCATGCTGCAGTTCACCCCGGACTGCACTGCACTGAGTTTGACGGTTGAATGCTGATTGGCTGTTACGTTACACATGTCACTCAGTGGCCACGTTGTTGAACGCTGATTGGCTGTCATGACGCGAAATTCGTGTCAAAGTTGAAATATTTTAACTCGAGCGAATTTGTCGCGCCACAAATCCTCGTGAATGCGCTCGCCTGTGCACGGCGAAAATGTGCCGCGACAAATCAAAATAAATCGCCCGATACGCGTCTATACGTTCACTTTGTATGGGATCTTGTCGTCCCGTTGCGTATGGTGTGAACGCACTGGAGAAGTTTCAAGACAGACAGCCAAAAATGTCATTTTTATTAAAAAAATAGCCGGTCCTTTTGCTTCCTATAAAAAGCATGTTTGTGACACTGGATAACGATATGGATACGTCATCTAGCCTGCATGTGGAGGGCCACATAAGATAAGAAATTGGTTTACTTAAACTTTGCTGCTGGTTCTGTTTGCTCGTGATGACCTGGCCAAAGGTTACCCACGGTCCTAAGCGATTGTGATCTGATTCTGGTTGGTGCTCCAGTTATGCTGCTATCCATTTTGATGGCAGGCTGGTACGAACGACCAGCTTCAGCGAGAACGTGACGTATTTCCCTTGCTCCAGCCTTCCAGTTTGCTATTTGTGTCCAACGAGTTTAAGAAAACTATTTTGTAAAAAATAAATAATCCAGTGTATAATGGTGGCCAGCCTTTACAGAAACATTAACATTGCAAGCCTTTTACATTGCAATAATATTTTGCCATTTTCGCCAATTTATATTTCAACAAGTGCTGTCGTGTTTCTGTCGAGCCACGAGGGGTAGTAGCGGGCTAGTCATCATTAGCAACATAGCCTCTTTGGAAAACCAGCTTGAAAACACAACTTTACATTGAATTTTACACAAAGCAAGACCATAAATTGGTGACCGGATTAAAGCAGCAATGAAATCAAATGTGTAAGAGGATTTAAAATCGACATTACAACCCCCAACGTGGTACAAATATAAAGAAAATACAGCTCAATCCCCATTGACTATGGGCGCAGCCATCTTGTTTGCTAGTTGTACAGATCTGCTCGCTCTACTTTGAAACATACATCGTACATCCAAATGGATAGCAGCATTAGTATGCATTGTATATATAGATTGCAGCTAGTAGCAGCTACACACGGTGCGATTGCTATGCCAATGTGGTTATAGTTGTTTTGTCTGATTGAGATATGTGACGACTTGGAGCCTGGTAGGCCTATCCTGACATAAATATGTTCTCGCATAACCTGTGTGATTATCCTAAACTGTAGGGGATTTTATTTGCAGACAATTTGCTTAGGATGTTGTAACGAGTGAAGTCTACATTGGTCCTTCGCAAGTGTTTACTGGTGGTCAGGATTTGGCAGATGCAATTCTCCTATGGGCGCTTGTTTTTTTCTTCTTTTTTTAATGCAGCATAACATATGCTACCAGCAGCCCTTGCTCGTCTTCAAAAGGCTGATGCTCAGTACCTCGTTTAATTTCCAACCTGGTCTCACAGGAATCCTTGAAATGACTACGGTCGGACGCTTAACTCGAAATCCGTGGACACATCACGGAAACACGCCGATTTCCGTGATGTGGCCACGGAATTCGCTCCAATGCAAGTTAATGACGCTCATGTTCCGTGGCTCACACACGGATCCCCGTTTCAACGAGCGAGTCGACCACGGGGGCTTAACTCAAAACCCGGGGTGGTCTCACTGAAACACTTAAATTGTCCTTGTTGTGTCTACGGAAGTTGCTCCAATGCAAGTAAATGACAATGATATTCCGTGGCACACACACAGATTCCCGTTTCAATCTGTGTGTGTGCTCCCGTTTCAATCTGTGTGTGTGCCACATTTGACCACAGCGGGGGCTTAACTCAAAATCCGGTGGTCTGACGGAATCACTTCAATTGTCCGTGATGTGGCCACGGAATTTGCTCCAATGCAAGTAAATGACACTGCTGTTCCGTGTCTCACACACGGATATCGGCGTGTTTCCGTGATGTGGCCACGGATTTCGAGTTAAGCGTCCGACCGTAGTCATTTCACGGATTCCTGTGAGTTCATGTTTTTCATTACGTAACCCCTTTACAGTCTGGCATTGTTTGTCTGGTAAACTTTGTTGATGTCAAGATTTATGTTAAATTGCCAACACTGTTCTTTGTCCTGTGTGTATTAGTATTAGGCCTACATATCCCGAGCCAATACCCTGGTGTTTCCAACGCCGTTTTGCAAAACAAGCCATAACACAAACTGTGGTTTTCAACTTTTATTGTTCGAATAGGTGGGCTGGCCCGAATGCCATTTTTCAGGCTTCGAATACTCGTTGGTTTTTCCGAGCGAATATTCGAATACTCGTTCCAGAAAAAAACACCATCAAAAACAACATTGATAATATACTCCCTGGAACCGATTGACAGTATCTGCATATTTTGTTGAAGATTTAATAGCTTTTGAACGTTAATTAGTAGGCCTAAGTAGGTTGAAGTTCCTTAGTTTTTCCCCCTGAAAGCGAACAGCTGTTGCTCCATTCCAAATCAGCTGTTCTCTGCCATCTCAGCCCCCACTGGTATCCAGTGTACCCCCCACTCTCAAGCTGGCTGCCATCACTCCCATCCTGAAAAAACCTGGTGCTGACCCAACTGACCTTAACCATTACCGGCCCATCTCCAATCTCCGTTTCATCTCCAAAACACTTGAAAGGGTGGTTGCCGCACAACTACAGTCCCACCTTGACACAAACAATCTCCACGAACCGTTCCAATCTGGCTTCCGTCCAAAACACAGCACTGAAACAGCCCTAGTCAAAATCACCAACGACCTCCTCCGTGCAGCCGACCCTGGATTACTCACCATTCTCATCCTCCTCGATCTCAGCGCAGCATTCAACACCATCTCCCACCCTCTGCTCCTGGACCGCCTGACTGGCATTGGGATCACTGGTGCTGCAATCTCCTGGTTTGCATCCTACCTCACCGGCCGTCAACAATTTGTTCAAACTATGCAACCACAAGTCTGGGTGTTCCCCAGGGGTCAGTCTTGGGTCCACTCCTGTTCACCACTTACCTCCTCCCACTGGGCACACTCCTCCGTCACCATGGGGTCCATTTTCACTGCTACGCTGACGACACACAGGTCTACATCTCCACCAAACCCACCGCTGCCATCCCCCCCACCTCCCTCATCACGTGCCTGGAAGACATCCGGAGCTGGTTGAGAAGGATCTTCCTGAAACTCAATGGAAACAAGACCGAGGCCCTGCTCATCGGCTCCAAATCCACTCTCACCAAATCACAACACACCCCAGCTCCCACTCATAATCATCGATGGATTCCCAGTACCCTTCTCCTCCAAAGTCAAGAGCCTCGGCGTCATCCTGGACAACACCCTCTCATTCGCACCCCATATTCACAATATCACCCGGATTGCATTCTTCCACCTCCGCAACATCGCCAGACTGCGCCCATCACTGACCCAATCCAGCACTGAAATCCTAGTTCACTCATTTGTCACATCACGCATAGACTACTGCAACGCCCTACTCACCGGACTCCCCACCAAACTCATCAACAGACTGCAGATCATTCAGAACTCAGCCGCCCGGATCATCACCCGCACCAAATCATCTGACCACATCACCCCTGTCCTCATCCAACTTCACTGGCTCCCAGTACACTACCGCATCCAATACAAAACCCTACTCCTCACTTACAAAGCTCTCCACAACCTAGCCCCCAGTTACCTCTGCAACCTCCTCCAAGAATACACTCCCTCCCGCTCCCTCCGCTCAACCTCTGCTGGACTACTATGTATCCCCACATCACGACTCATTACAATGGGTGCCCGGTCATTCAGCTGTTCAGCACCCAGGCTCTGGAACTCCCTCCCCCCACACATAAAACAGTCAGACACCATTACAACCTTCAAGTCACAACTCAAAACTCACCTGTTCAAACTCGCACACAACGTCTAACTGATCACTGTCTTGATTGTTTGTTTTGTCTTGTTTTTGTTTTATTTATTTATTTAATTATTAATTTATTATTATTTTTGTCTTGTTTTTAAACGATTTATGATGACTTTATGCTCTGTAAGGTGACCTTGGGTGCCTTGAAAGGCGCCTCTAAATTAAATGTATTATTATTATATTATTATCTATCTATCTATCTATCTATCTATCTATCTATCTATCTATCTATCTATCTATCTATCTATCTATCTATCTATCTATCACCTATAATCTATTCTCTAAATTCAATTAAGAAAATTAAATTAACACAAGCTAGCTAGACTATGATACACATTAAACACTCAGTTTATTAGCTAAATTTGATTAAACAATTAAATGCAATACAAATATAAAATAAAAACAAGTGTTTTCTAGCGATCCGTTATCTGTATTATATTATTTCGTCTTCGGCAACATGAGCGCGATTGAAACCTGCCTGGCAATGGACAACCCCTCACGTAATCTGTTGTCCGTTGCCTGGCAATGGACAACAGATTACGTACCTGGTACAATTTTCGCCCCCGGTACAATTTTAAAGTGACAGCTGCTGTCACTGTAATTTGCTTTGGTTGGACCACAGACAAAATGGAGGCAAAACGGGCAGAACTCATCGCGATCATCTTAAATGTTGCTGCAACGATGCATCATATATTCCGTTGCATCCGCAGCATCGATCGATGAAAGATTGGAGCATGAGTTAGAGGCAAATAGAAGAAACGACGAAGAAGAAAGGCGACGCGAAAGACTGCGTTACCGGAGAAAGAGAGTGTATTTTTTGCTTCATTTCACATATAACAAACACTGGACAAATAAGTTGATTTCTGTGTTTAACTGAGAAAACAGGAAGTGCTAGTCCAGGACCCTATAAGACTGTTATGTCAGTAATGATAATAAAAAAAAACATTTTCTATGCACGCATGCAGCTGGGAACTCATGTTTTTTAATTTAATGTATGATGTGTACTTCTAGGGTTATGATAAGACCTATCTTTTAGCGTTCACGACGAATGACTCTTAAAAGCAGTTCCAAGACTTAAATATTTTTTAACCATTCAGCAAACAAAAGGCAACAGGCTGATTATTATTTAGGGGGCCACTCAATGACATGCAGAAGCGTCATCAACACGCCCCAGACTCAAGTGGTGTGAGAAATACAGACTTTCTAGTCCTTATTCACATATAAGGTAATTTACTTTTCCTTTTCGAAAATACTACCTCAGGGGTACAATTAGTCAGGAGATTTTCAGGGTACAAATGTCAGCATATGTTGTTCCCAAATACGGCCCATCAGGAGAATAGCAGGAGAATATCAGGACTTACACGTGTGTCTGAAAGCAGCTAGTGTGTAATCATTTGATTAAATTAGTCAATTTATGGGTTACCAGGGTAATTGTTCAATGGAATGTGTAGTATACTATCCATGCAAATCAATTATTCAATAGCTTTTACTGTTATTCAGGGTTCAAAATGCATTGACATTTAAAAAATGAATGGCAACTACTATCGGTTAGTTGAAAATAACAACAAACAAACAACCAAATGTTTTCGTTGTTGCACCGTTTCTGTTTCAGATATTTTGGGCAGCTTTGAATATCGCTATAGAGCCTAACAGTAACCGCCCCCTTTTTTAACAGCTCTGGGCCCATTTTCCCGAAAGCATCGTTAGCCTAAGTGGATCGTGAAGTGCGTCGTACGAGCATCGTACAGTCTTCACACCGTTTCCCGAAAGCATCGTTGGTAACCAACGTTGTGAAAACGCTCGTAGCTAACGAGGATTCCAGGGGTACTCGTAGGACGCTAAGAGCATCGTTAGCCTACTATAGCCTCAGTGGCGTCACCAGCGGACATTCCTATGATTTGATGCGTTTTATTAAAACTAGAGCTGTCAGTTAAACGCGTTATTAACGGCGTTAACGCAAACCAATTTTAACGGCGTTAAAAAAATGTTCGCGCGATTAACGTGATTGTTTCATTTAAAAAAAATAAAAATAAAAATATATATTTTTTTTTCTTTGGCTCAAAACATAGAAGCAGTAGCCTGACTGCTAGGTTCAAATGACATTTGTTCAAAGCAGTCATTTAATTGCACTATAGGCTCTTTTTTTGTATCGTCCTGTTTTGATCAGTATATGCCAATGTTAAAAAATCATTTGCACAAGGCAAGCCGATGCACTTCACCATGCTGATAAGATAATTAAAATGAGAAGAATTCTGGGACAAAAAAATCAAGGGATATTTGGCATAGAAAAATAATTTGCAATTAAACGCGATTAATCCTGAGTTAACTATGACATTAATGCGATTAATCACGATTAAATATTGTAATCGCTTGACAGCTCTAATTAAAACACATCCAATGCCACGGAATGCCCAGCTTGAACAATTTCGCAACCAAAAACAGTGGTTACCGCCAATATATTATTCAAAGACTAAGTACTGTTAGATTTAAACAGCAAAGATAGAGACGTGTTAGAAGTCAACAGCAACATAATTTATTGCAGCAATTTAAAATTCAAAAATACATGCGCAGCCGAAATGTACCGATCAAACGCCACGTCACAAGGCATATAATAAAATCAAATGATTCCACTGCTCTTGTGTGGGAGGTCGCTTTCGAGCTGCACTTGCTGTCTCCCTCTGATTTTAATTCAACCATCGTGGTTAAAATGGCCTCGTATTGATCAATGGCAGAAGACATAGGCTACTGTAGACATGCATCATGCTGAGACCAGCGGGTGTAGGATAACCAGTACCAGTGGAATCAAGGGTATTGGAGGGAAAGCGTACAATATTCCTCCCGGCCACTCGTGAGAGTGCATCCAGCCCCAGCGGGCCGCACGGATAGCTCAGGGAGAACCACATTTGGCAGAGGGTCGTCTCCCTCGATGCAAAGAGGTCCACCTGGGCTATGCCAAAGCGTGCCCACAATTTTGCGACCACCTCTGCATGCAGCCTCCACTCCCCCGGAGAGGGTCCTGACCTGGAGAGGAGATCCGCTGCTTGGTTCAGCGCACCAGGAATATAAACTGCTCTGAATGAGGTCAGGCGTGGGAACGCCCAAAAGAGGAGTCCCTGGGCGGCAATGTGGTTTTTGGCGGCCCGTTTTCATTTTAGTTTAGTCTAGTCTTTACGTCGAGCCGTCATTTTAGTTTTTATTAGTTGTAGTCACGTTAATTTCCCCGTTTCAGTGTAGTCAAGTTTCAGTCGACTAAAAGTCTGAGCATTTTAGTCTTATTTTAGTCAGAATTATCCATGACTATTTTAGTCTAGTTTTAGTCAAATCAGATTGTATTAGTCACTTTTTTGTAATGCAACTCAGTCAATATAGTATAATTAGGCTACCTAGTAGTATTGACAAAACCAACATTTTATTTTTGCCAAACCCATTTCACAATTCAAACAAGGTAATCTTATAATTACATTATTGTTACCTTATAGACTCAAGAATACATCCATTCCAGACACGGAAGACACTCTGATACGATGGTGTTTGTTTGCCATGACACTGTCATGATGCTTCCGCAAGCTTGCGCTCATCTAAAAAAAAAAATGGCAGGTGAAATGGAAATGATGATTTCTCTGTGCAATGTACTGTGTCTTCAGTTACAAGTTGTACGTTTTTATATTTACCCAGATTAGTCTGGACAGGGCCTTAAGTTTTCATTAACGCTACCACCACAGCTGCGTCTTGTGAATCTAAATAATGCCGCGACGAGCGGGGATTCAGGAAGTAACGTAACCTGGTACAGCCCCAGAAATATTTTTCTCGAATAGTTTTGGTCAACGAAAATTAAGGGAAATTTTCGTTTTTATTCGTCAAAAATATCGCATTATGTATTTAATTAGATCTATTGTCACATGACCGGAATTTACGTTGCGTCTCATCTCATTTTCCTCACTTGATAAAGGGTCGTCGGCGACGATATTTAGTCATAATTTTCGTTGACGAAAGCAGCACTACTGGGCGGTCCTGAGGCAACGCCGAGATCTTGTGCCCCCCTGGTGATTGACGTAATAGACGGCTGAGCGATTGTCCATACGTGCTCTGAGCTCCAGGACGTTGATGTGTTCTTTGTCCCACGGGTGTTCCCAATGGCCTCTCACCGTCCGACCCTCCCAGACTGCTCCCCAGCCCGTCTGGGAGGCATCTGTTGACACTAGCGTCCGCCTGGAAGGTTCCCTGCCCAGAGGAACTCCCTGTGTCAACCAGCTGACGTTCCGCCAGGGTAGCAAGGCTTGTAAACATAACTGGGTCACCCTGAGCTTTCTGTCCCTGTGCCTCCGTGGGTGAAGGCTGAAAGCATTCAGCCAACACTGCAATGGTCGGGCCCTTAGAATGCCCAGTGGGACCACCATTGCCGCAGCAGATATCAACCCCAACATCCTCTGAAAGTAAAGCAGCTCTGTACGCCTGTTCTGGCTAAAAACACGGAGGGTTGCCTGGATCCCGGCTACTCTCTGAGGGGTGAGAGTTGCCCTCATCTTGAGAGAGTTCAGGCAGAGTCCCAAAAAGGACGTTTCCTGCCTTGGATTCAGGTCGCTCTTTTTCGAGTTGACCTGGAAGCCAAGGGACTGAATGTGGGACAGTACTGACTCTGTATCCTCCACAACCTGCTGGCGGGATAGGGCACATACGAGCCAGTCGTCGAGGTAGAGCATAATCCTTAAACCCCTCCTCTGAAGGGTGCCAAGGCAGCCGCCACTGTCAAGTTATCTGGGTGATGTTTTCATTTGTGCTTGCCCAACTTGAAATGGCACTGTTAGACAGAGTACGCAGGACAGCTCAAATCCTTCACCTTCCTTTTATTGAACATGAATTGTTTTAAACATCAACAACAAGCATTCCGTATTGCGATTCGGATTCGGATTCGGATTCGGATTAGGATTAGGTTGAAAACCTATTGATAAAGACAAATTAAATCAAGTTAGTTCTCAAATAAATCAAAATGCCTAATCAAACATTTAAATCAAATCCAAATATCTGTTAGATATCAAACAAATCCAAGTAATTCGGTTAGATATCATAAACAAATATATAATTACAATATCACTATGATATCTAATATCACTGTGTTGTAAAATAACCATGGTCTTCCACACAAACATTTTCACCATGTGCGCCTCCACCAAACGTGCCCAAAACGTCACTAATGACGTCTGCGCCGTCCCATGCGCTGTCACATGGAAGACATGACAAACGGGAAAAAGTGCCAGAAACATACGCATTGTGCAAACTACACCTTAGTTCAAAATATAAATTACATACCAATGCGTGCTCTCGTGTCCTCCAATGCACAAAACCTTCTAAGCCCGGACGGAAATCGCGGACCTTTATAGCCTCACCCTTGCTCACTCACCTCACGTGCCGTAATCAGGCAAGTGCCACCCGGTGTGTTTACAAATCGAACACGTGTGATTTGCGCATTTCCCCTCCACGCCACTAGAGGTCGTCCTTAACGATGCGATTCTATTTTTTAATCTAAATGTGATCTCTGTCTTTACACCTCCCACTTGACCTCCTGGTTGCTCAACCCAAGGAGGTCACACTCTATCTATTCATTCTATCGTTGCTCTTCAACAGGAAGAAGGATGACCAGTCGTCTCACATCCCAGCAGAGAATGGACACAGGGATCCTCTTCAAGCGTCTCCTGGCTCCTTGTCTGCTCGTGTCCCCTGTGCTTGGCTTCATGACTGGAACAGGGTAGCTTGGAAAGGTCCTCACATTTACATCTCAGACGATTCCTCTTCGGTCAGCATTAACACTGACTACCCTGGCCAATTTATATTGACTCCTCAAGGCATTTTGGTCAGCCAGCCAGACCACATCTCCCACTGCAACGTTCCTCTCTCTTGTGTGCCACTTGCTCCTTATGAACAGGTTAGGACCAGCTAGCTGGCACCACTTCTTCCAGAATTTGCTGACCTCTGCTTGTATGGTTTGGAGTCTCTTGTATGGGTAACCTTCAAACTTGAAATCTCCCGGGTCTCCTCTTGGGCTGGCTCGTCCCAGTATGAGGGAATTGGGACTGATGTAATCCACACAGTCCTCTCGGCTTTGAATCCTGGCATCTATCGGTCTTTCATTTGCCAGGTTGGCTGCCATGAAGAGGAATGTTTGGAATTCCCCCCATGTGAGAACTCCATCACCACCAAGGTTGTTCAGGGCCCGCTTCACTATCTTGACAGCTGCCTCTGCTGGTTCATTTCTGTGGGGAGAGTCTGCAGGGTGAATCCTCCATGACCACTCTGTTCCATGATTGACAGCTTCCTCTTCAATCTGAGACCTGTTCAGTCTGCTCAGAAATCTGTGAAGCTCCTCCAGAGCAGGTCTGGCCCCTACAAAGTTTGTGCCAGGATCACAATTTCCTAGGGTGTCCCCTCAGTGCAGAGAATCTTTGGTAGGCCAGCAGAAATCCCTCAGAAGACTGGTCACTCACAACATCAGTGTGTATGGCTCTTGAAGCCATGCAGCAGAATACAACCCCCCAGACTTTGAGTTTGACTCTTTTCCTCACTTCATCTTTTACCTCATAAGGTCCGAACAGGTCCATGGTTGTAAACTCAAATGGCAATGCTGGGCCTGTTCGCTCTGGTGGCAAGTCACTCAGGATCTGCTGGCACTGTTTTGCCCTGTTTTTCCTGCATACCACACAACTGTCTACTACTTGTTTTGCAATTCTTCGACCTTTGATTGCCCAGGCTTTTTTCCTCATCCTGAGCAAGGTTCCTGCTATTCCCTCAGGGTTTGCCTTGTGGGCTTCCTGTGCCAGCAATGTAGACACCCATGCCTCATATGGTAAGACAGGCACTGCAGTTTTGTCTTCATCAAACAACTGAATCCTGCCTCCACAAACCAAGAGCTCAGAGTCCACATCTCTGTATACTGCCAGTCTGCTTAGGGTAGTGTCAGGAAAACCTACACCTTCCTGAGCTTCGCCAAAAAGATCCCTGAGGGCATCTTCACGCTCTCTCACTGTAAGCACAGTTTGCTTGGCCTTTTCCTTTAGTGATGACACTTCATGCTTAGCTTCTTGAGTTCTTGACTGGCTTTTCATCTCTATCCACTTCTTGGCAGCTCGCCATATCCAGGCGATGATCCTGACCAGCTTGGACAAGGAGCTGTAATTCCTCACTTCCAGTAGGTTCTTTATTTTCCATCTCCTGGGTGGCCTTCCTGCCAGAAGAGCTGGATCAGCGGCCTTACTTTTCTCTTCACTTTCATTCTTCAGGTCTTTTTGTGGGGCACTTGCTTGGCTTATTTTTTCTTGAGCCCTTGTCATTCCTGCTGAGAATGCCTTTCTCTGGAGTCTGTTGACACTCTCTCTAGCGTGCGCTGCAACCTCTCCTGCAGACTTTTTAGGCCACTCCTCCACTGGCCACTTTAGGAACTCTGGTCCATCCTGCCATGTGGAATCCTCCTTTAGATCTTCATGAGTGCCTCCTCTTGTAATGATGTCAGCAGTGTTATGCTCTCCAGGGATCCACCACCAGTCTTCAACTGGGCCAGCCTTCTGGATTTCACCCACTCTGTTCGCAAAGAAAGTTTGGTACCCATAACTCTCTCTTTGAATGGCTCCTAGGACTGTTTGACTGTCCACCAGATGGAGCCATCGCTCTATCTCCAGGCCTCCATGCTTCTCAACATACTTCCTGAGCCTGGTTGCAAAGACTGCGCCGCAGATTTCAGCCTTCACGGCCTCCCCTTTCTGATCCAGTGGAGTCAGCTTGGCTTTCGACTCTACAAACCGGATATCGACTCCTTCACTAGTGTTCCACCTCAGGTACATCACAGCTCCATATGATTTGTCACTCCCGTCTGAGAATGTGATTCCCCATAGTTTCCCTTTCCAGTGAGCTGGTGTCAGGCTTCTTTGAAACTGAACTTGTCCAAGCTGCGCATACTCCTCAAACAGCTGAATGGCTTCTTCTCTGAGGCTCTCTGACAGTGGTTTATCCCAGGTCTCACGGGTCAATTTCCCTCCTCCTGCCTCCTGGAATGCTCTCCTAACAAGGATAGCGCCCTTCTGTTTCAGAGGTGATACCAAACCGATGGGGTCGTACAGTCCAGCTACTTGGCTTAACAGGTCCCTTCTTGTTAGAGGGTTAGGCGTTCCAGGTTTCACCTCCATTCTGAGAAGATCCTTGCCTACTCTCATCTTCTTTTTCCTTTTGGAAAAGTTGATCGAGGTCATCATGTAGAGCTTGTCATCCTCCACCTTGTATCCAATGCCCAGGGCTTTGTTATCTTCATCCCTCATTTGGTTTGGGAGGATAAAGGTTTTCTTCTTCTCCATCCCTTCCACTCTTGATGTCAGGACCTTTGCTGCAGCCTCTGGCCTCCCACTTTGGCCTGACCGGACCCACGGTTTCAGAAAGAAGCCTCCGGCTCTCAGAATTTCTTCAACCCCTTCAGTGATCTTGTCTAGTTCCTCCAGGCTGTTATGTGACGTTAGAATGTCATCCACATAACTGTCCTTTCGCTGCATACGGGCTGCTTCAGTACTTGGGCTCTCAACTATCTCCTCATACTTGACTGCAGCAGTTCTCATGGAGCGAGCGAAGTGTGTTTTGGACTCATGTGCTGTCACCTCTAACTCCTCGAACAGGTCAGGGTGTGCTCCGCCCACTGTCATTCCCAATGGACTCTCCCACAAGACGAGGTCCCCAACAACTTTAACCCTTTGTGGAGCAAGTCTTCCCTCACGATGGCTGATGAGCAGATCAATCTTTTCCGGCCTCCTTAATTCCTCAAGCTTCACTTCTGGGAAGAACTTCTGCAACTTTTCCGGCTTGACAACTTTGTGCACCTTGGCAATCTCATCCAGGCCGTAACAGATCAGTTCATGAGCCTTCTCCGCTCCTTTGGGGGTTTTCACTCTGACTCGAAGAAGATATCTTTCCGTGTTCACCTTGATGGTCATTCCGCCTACCCCATGCACAATCAGAGTTACTTCTTCACTCCGCAGCCTCAGCCTGTGTGCAGCCTTATGGGTGATATAGTTTGTGTCTGAGGCAAGATCAACAAGAGCTCCAATCTTCTGCCCAGCATTAGCTGTTACCTCCATCAGCATCATAATGACAGGAAGCTCGCACAGGCCACTTTTCTTCAATAGCTGGGACTGTTGGTACTTCATGCCACCCTCTGTAGCTTTGTTTGTGAATGCCATTCTGCACCTTTCTGCTTGCACTGAGGACAGCTCAGCCAAGAATCCTTCCTGTTCGGCTGTCAGTTTGCTCTTTCCTCTGCTGTCTTTCCCACTTCTCTCCTCGTTTCCACTCTTGTATTCTCCTTTGGGGCAAATAAAGTAATGGTGATCTGAGGAGTCTCCCTTCTTACAGTCTTTGCTCCTGCATAGGAAAGTGTCTCTGCAGTATCCATCATCTCCATGACATCCAAGACATTTTCTGCAGGATTTGCTGGCGGGGGATGTGCTCTCACTGCTTCAGGTCCTGAGGCTCCTGCAGCCAGAGCATCCTTCGACATCCTCCGTGCAGTGACAAACTCAGCCTTTCTCAGTTCAAGGTTGCCGTTCAAAGCTTTCAGGTCCTTGACCCTGCCATCTAGCTCCTCTCTTTCAGCCTTGGGGATCCACCGCTCCCAGGTTGACATAACTCTGGCAGCCTCTTTGATCCTTTTCTCCAGTAGAGTCAGGTGCATCTCATATGCATCCAGGTGAGTACTCTCTACAGGTAACTTCTCCGCCCGACCGCAGGCCTTCTCTCCTTCAGTGATTGCAGTTGTGATAGCGTATTGGCCATATCTGGACAACAGGTTTGTTTGGACAATTCTTCTCACCTCTCCAAACCTTGCTTCTGCTTCGTTAGCGGTTCTCTCAACGTCTAGCTCCTCCTTCTCTTCGAGAACCGCGTCTTCCTCTTCTGGCTCTTGAGACTCGGCCAAAAGCCCTGTCTTGTAATCATCATTCGCTTCAAGAACGATTTTCCGGCAGTATGAGAGCTCGGCGAACTCCTCCCTCAGCTCTGCTTCCACCATGCTGTCTGCCCCTTTGCTGAGGAAGTTGGCCTGTCTGGTGAAGGTGCTTTTCGCAGCGGTTCTCTCCTTCTTGAGCTGCTTCACCGTCTTTCCCACGACATCTTCCGCCATCTTGACCTCACGGACAAGCACAGCTCTCTTCTCCTGAGTAAACAGCTTTTCCTGGACTTCCAAGGCCTTTTATCCTCTTCTCCAAGCTGCTCCGCTGGTTTTCAACTGTCAAGTTATCTGGGTGATGTTTTCATTTGTGCTTGCCCAACTTGAAATGGCACTGTTAGACAGAGTACGCAGGACAGCTCAAATCCTTCTCCTTCCTTTTATTGAACATGAATTGTTTTAAACATCAACAACAAGCATTCCGCATTGCGATTCGGATTCGGATTCGGATTAGGATTAGGTTGAAAACCTATTGATAAAGACAAATTAAATCAAGTTAGTTCTCAAATAAATCAAAATGCCTAATCAAACATTTAAATCAAATCCAAATATCTGTTAGATATCAAACAAATCCAAATAATTTGGTGAGTTTAACCCTGCGTTAAACTCACAAGGTTTGCTTGGAGCATCCCAGGTTTTCCTCAAAATTTGGCAGAAATCATCTGCTACAGGGAGGGACACCGTGGGCCGGGGCTGGGCAATACCGGCCCAGACCCCATGAGCTGGGCTTGCACCCTGCACCGGGATTGTGAGCCCCACAATTTTCGCAGCAGCAAGAATCACCTCCTGATGTTGAATTCCCTTGGTAGGAGGCAGCACCACTGCGCCCTCCCTCAGGGTTCGCCTGGTCTTGCCCAACCCCCAGGAGGGAGCCTTGAGCATAAAGCAAAATGGCATCAGGATGCCTCTGCTCCTGAAAATAACGCAGGTCATCAAGTGAGGCCTCGGCTGAGCCGACGGCCTCGGCCTGCCGAGAGTGGGTTTCGAAGCTGTTCACCCTGTCTGACCATGAACGGCTGCCAGAAGCTGGGTGTACATGCTCCCCTCCTCTACAGAATCCCGCACGGGCGAACTTGGAGGGGGCCCGGGGGAGTCGACAGCGTCTGCGGTTCTCCTCCTCTTGTGCTTATGAGGAGGCTTATGATGACCTGTGCTTCCTTCCCGAGGACTTATCCTCTGGTTCATAGGACTGCCCTCCATGAGTGGAAGAGGAGTCCGTCAGTGACACGAGTGCTGCCTGCAGGCCAGCCTTACGAGCCCTCTCATGAGAGGCAAGTCGAGTGCGGAAGGGCATGGGTTCTTGACATCTCCCAGGAGATGAGCCCTGCCTAAACACCCGGTGGCCATCACGTGAGGCCATGGCCGCGCCGCAAAAGCACATATGGGATGCGTGTACAACAATAGCAGCCCCAACAACTGTTTACCCTGCCCACTGCAAACAATAGGGATCAAGGCAATTAGTGCCGAGCTAGGTGGGGTAGACAACACACTGACAACGCTGTTTGTGTACTGGCCCAGCCTGCTGCGAACAGCCGCCAAAGGAACACTAAATGTAGCTTTGCTGCACACAGTAAGCGTATTCACCACTTTTTGCCTGGCCTGCTGCGTTTTGTCTGGCCTACAGTGTCTCACTTTAACAGTCAATGACAACCTTAATAAAAAAGAGTATGTTGCTGTAATCATAATATAAAAGATTAGGGAAAAAATGAATGTATCCCAGGTTAAACAATGCGCGCCGCCATGACGACCAGTCCGGTTTCCCAATTCCGGGTAGAAGCAAGAATACGGTGCTTGTTGCAGTTTAGTGAGAGGGTGAGTTCGGGCTCAACTTGCCATTTTGACCTCGTAAAGGTGAAACTCTTGACGAAAATGACAGTGGATGGAGAAAGGGCGTGGCACCTTCAGAGCCTCTCAACCTCTTCCTCACTCTCATCTAAGGACAGAGAGAGAGTTAGGGTGATTAAGGAAGGTTAGAACAAAACATTTCTCTACCAGCCAATCGCTGACATCTGAGGTAACAATACCGATGTTTAGCGCAAACATCGTTTTTGTATTACTTGATGACAAAGCCAATAGATTCCCCTTTTAAGCATCGGCAGTCCACATTCTTTCGACTTGATTTAGCCATGCACCTCATTGGCAAATCCGACACTTCAAACTTAGTTTTCCCTTCCAGTCGCTGAACCGTGTGATTCTGTCCTGTAATCCTTCCCCCTCATGTATGAAATAATGTTCTGTCGAGCGCTGCCAAACCATTTAGTCTGCTGTTATTCTCTCGCTTCCATGTGATAAGGCGACCGATGAGCAGAAAGGATGGTTAAATGATTTAAGCACTCTACATTCATATAGCTCGTTAAGCCCCCTCATCCACCCACCCACAACCAACCACAGCCCCTCTGCCCTCGCCCCTCTCCATCCCTGGGCCTGCACCACAGTCACGTCTACAGTCGCGTCTGCAGTCGCGTCTGCAGTCGCGTCTGCAGTCGCGTCTACAGTCACGTCTACAGTCACACTTTCAAAGTTTCGTTTTTCATGGAGGTTTCCTTTGAAGAATGAATGAGGGCTAATCTTTCTTTCTCTCACACAGTTGGTAGCTTTATAGTTGTCAGGGGAAGGGCTTGTTCACTATTTGAAATTATTTTATTGTCTTCCACAGCCTTGCTAATATTCAAGAAGAGTGCGTTTGTATATATTTCTCTGTATAAGTACAATAACTGAATAAATTCAAGGTATACTGCTAAAAAATGTGTGTGTATATATATATATATATATATATTCACACAAAAGATAAAGGGATTTTAGGCTTCTTTACAGTGTATTTGTGAGGAACTGAAGAGTCTGGTTTCAGTGTGGGTTGGTGCCTGCGTGGGCAGAGATTTAAGGATACGATAAGGTCATTACAACATTGGTCTTTGTCAGCGTTTCTGGTCTTGCATCCACTAGTCTCTCTAATCCTTAGTGCTTAGTCCTCAGTCTCGAGACCTTGCCATATTAACCCCTTGTACATGTCTTTATAAAAGCCATGAGTATTTGGCTATCACTTCTTGTACCAATGCTGATTCACTTCTATGTACCTCTCAGACCACAGAGCAGGCGTACCCATCGATGTTTGACTTGATTTACACTGGGGGCTCAATAAGCAAATTAGACTGCCTTTTTCCTCTACCTCCTACCCCCCCTACCCCACAGCTGTGTCCATGCTTTTTCCCCGTAATAATTACAGTTCTCACCCATTAGCTTGAGTTTTAGATTAGTGAACAGCCATTTGCATTCCTGCTCGTTCATCAGTGTCACGCTGGCTGCCTTTTTATCTCTCGCTTCTACGCCGAATGAAAACCAAACGACGAGTGCTCTGGATACAAAGCCTAACTCAGGCAGCCCTGAGTCCTTCCTTGCCCGGGCATCATCACTTATAACGGAAAGCCTATCGGCTGTGAGCTGTGGACATCCATACTGAAATGGTTGGTCGATCCAAACTTTGCCCTAACCAGGATGAATAGTCATTGTAAAACATTCCAAATTCAATCAATTTGTGACGCCACACATGTCCAATCAGATGTATGATGGACAGCATTCAGTGCATTGGAAGATTTGCACTGGACAAGTTTGGTGTAGTATAGTTTGTGCTTCAAGACTCCATTGGAAGTTTGGTGGCAAAATGTGAGCCCCATCCGGTCAAACTAATAGCACAGCCATTACACATATCTTATGCTACGATGACCCTTCTGCGACCACTGAAGGAAACGCACACAGGCACGCACACAGGCGCACACACACGCACACACAAACATAGGTCTAGATGCCAGGTTGGACATCGAGGAGCTTATTAGCGCTAACAGACAGCAGCCCAGGGTTATAGCCAGCCACACACACACACACACACACACACACACACACACACACACACACACACACACACACACACACACACACACACACACACACACACTAAGAGCTGTCGAGTTTCCATCAGGAAGAGGAAATCGATTTTTCTAAGAATATCTTTGTGTACTGGCTCAATCACACACACATTTGAGGGCGCAAGTGTGACTTTGCACATCCATCATTGCATTATATCGCCACACACTGGATTTGGATATATTTTGGGATTTGGATTTGGATGTTGAACACTTGAAATGATCAGAGGTGTCTATTTTCTTGATGACGTACGAGATAGGAATTCTGTCACGCAGCGTGAATTTGAATGTGTGCCACGGTTGATGTTGATAGAGTTGATTTTTGACTAAAGACTAAAAGGGCTTCTACATTTACAAAATACAATTCCAGGCGTTTTTCTCATCCAGGACATGCACATTATGAACGCGATAAGAGTGAAATGAATCAGGCGAACATAAACTGAATTTTATTCCTGTGCTCCGTCAAAAGAATAAGATCCCTGATCATTGGCTGATATTTTAAACCGATCCAGGGGGGTTGGACCGTGTGTGTATCAGCTCTGCCTCTGTCAGAGAGCAGTGGGAGGTTTAGGGGGTGACTAACTGGTGCTGTCACGCTGCTCCCATTGGCCCCCGGAGGGCGTCCAGGCTGGGTGACCGAGCACCGGCGCGCGGTCACAGATCTCCTGTGACGCAATGTGCTTCTGTTATGACGTGCACACTACACACACACAGACAGCCAGACATCGACCCACACACAGGAACACAACACACACACACACACACCAAGACTTGACCCACACACACAGGAAACACTACACACACACACACAAAGAGTTGCGACCCACACACACAGGAACACAATACACACATAGACACAAAGACATGACCCACACACACAGGAAACACAACACACACAGACAGCCAGACATTGACCCACACACAGGAAACACAACACACACACACACACACACACAGGAAACACATGAACCACACACACAGGAAACACAACCTACACACAGACATCAACGCACACACACAGGAAACACAACACACACACAGCCAGACATTGACCCACACACAGAGGAAACACAACACACACACAGTCACCCAGACATTGACACACACACACACACACACACAGGAAACACAACACACACACAGACATCGACCCACACACTAAGGAAACGCAACACACACACACACACAGACACCCAGACATCGACCCACACACACACACACACAGGAGACACATGATGCTTTATGATGTTATGCTATCCGCGGACCGATCGAACACCTTCTCCCCCATCCTTGTACTGAATGTATTAAATGCATCCGAATTATTATAAGTGTTATCCAAAATACTTTATATGTTGGTGTCTGCCCAAATATCCAAAAGTCATTTCACGTCCTCTTCGCTACATGTTGAGCCACGGCACATTTTTAACCGGTCTGATAACGTGATGCCGGTCTGATAACATGACGTTGATCTTTGAATTTACCGCGCTAATCAAACAATATAAGTGAACAAGCAGCAGTGGGAGCCTGTTGCGTCCAAAAAGGCATATTATTTTTAGAACTGGGTCGGACCGAGCATTCACATCTCAAGCGAACCGCACCAGGGTTCGTTTGGAAGCGAACCGAGACCACCTCTCCGGCTGGGTCTCGGACCGGCTGTTTGGTCCGCCCCAGAGTTCGATGGTTTGTATTCACACCAGCCCAAAAGGTCTGCACCAGCGATTTTTTTGGTTTGGTTCGAACCAAACAAGGCAGGTGTGAATACGCCCTTAATCTGTGTTTCAGAGAAGTCCCATCTGTCAGCAACAAGTGTACCATCAGAAGGTTCCGTCAAGCATAGTCCTAACGATTTTGTCATAAATGTACATATATGAAGTACAAACAGCGTATATTTTCACTAAGTTTCTAAGATTAAATTATGCAAATAAAATAATTAAATGAACTGCTATCTATTTTTATCGTGGATATTTTCTCAACAAACTTTTAGACAAATGATATGTATTCTATTGAACCAGAGAACCAGCAGTTGGGAGAGTGGTCTAGCATTTACCCTGTAGTATGGGGGACCCGAGTTCAGGTCCTGGATACGCCATTGAATTCATGCCGTTGGCATTTTTGTAATTTCCTTTATATCAGAAAAATGAGGCCTAACAATTGACTTTTATATAATAAATATGCTTACAATATCCCTAAAACCCAAATATAACTTGCAAAAAATGATGGTAAAGTTAATGCTAATATTAATGTTACCGATAGGATAGCCTTTGTCACAATGACAAAGACACTGCTGCATGGGAAAATTACTTTCGCAGCAGGCAGCAAAGACACCTTCTGTTGAGAGAAATACTATGGTCAGTCAATTTAGAATATTCAAAGAAATGGAAAAGAAATGGCATGAAAAGTTCTTTGATTCCTCCAATTATCCTTCCTAATTTACTAATTGTGTGGGGTTTGAACCCCGGACGAGTGGGTGCAAGTCTTACACGTTACCTGGATATTAAGCCTAATACTACTTATGCAGTCAACAGATCTGCGATTTTTTTTTTCTTCCTGTATTTATTCATGGTTACGGTGTTCCCTCTTTGAGTTATCATATGCTTGTACTCCTCATAGACCTCCACAAGCAGCTTCTGTTCGCCTCTGGAAAAGATCCCGCTCGGTCCTTTTCGGACATTTTATCCATGATTCGACATTCACGGTTCTGGGCTGGTGACGTATCTCATGAGCGCACGTAATCCATGATAACGTAAGCCTGGCTTGAACTAACATGAGCAAGGGGCAGCTGAACTGCGTTGATGGAATGGCTTTAGCCTCAAGTGGAAGTTGGCATTAGTTCTAACCGGGCTGAATCAACTAAGCGCCGCCCTTGTTAGCGACTTTGATGGAACACCCCTCTGGTATGACTCAGGGGCTTCAGTTCTCCAACCACATCCCAGAGTAACGTTGTTCTGTTCCAGGGCACCATTTTACATCTTAGCATTCCCACATCACTGGATCAGATCGTTCATTAATCACAAGTCAAGCAACGACTGACAGCGCTCTTATCCAATGGCGTTGGGCATCGTCAGATTGACAGTACTCAGTACTCCGATTGCCCAATGGCATTTGGGGAGGAAATCATATTTCAGCACGGGGTTGCCCCCCCCTATAGACCCTCCCATAGTGCAGACATAGGTGCATGAAGACACACACACAAACACTTATACAAACTTTCCCTTTATTTTCTATTTTTACCAGAAAAATACATGATCTGATACCAGAGAGAAAGGTTGTATAAGGGTTAGAGTCCTGAGTTTGTTTGTTTGTATAAGGGTTAGAGTCCTGAGTTTGTATTTGTGTAAGGGTTAGAGTCCTGAGTTTGTATTTGTATAAGGGTTAGAGTCCTGAGTTTGTTTGTTTGTATAAGGGTTAGAGTCCTGAGTTTGTATTTGTGTAAGGGTTAGAGTCCTGAGTTTGTATTTGCATAAGGGTTAGAGTCCTGAGTTTGTATTTGTGTAAGGGTTAGAGACCTGAGTTTGTTTGTATAAGGGTTAGAGTCCTGAGTTTGTATAAGGGTTAGAGTCCTGAGTTTGTGTCTGGGTTAGAGTCCTAGAATCTGGATTGGAGTTCCAGAGAAAGGACCAAGTTCCTTTAGGTCGGGTTGTAGTCCCGACTTGGGTTCTAGAGAGACTGTTGATCTGATCTTAAATACATTGCACTTTCAATTTTACTTACTAAAAAGCCTTTTTAACTTTCGATTTAATTTTCTCTTAAATATATTGCACTTTCTATTTTACTCATTTCTTGCATATGTTTTCTATCTATTATTTTATTTTATTGTATGAAAATGTTTATATGTGAAGCACTTTGAGTCTGCCTTGTGTATGAAAAGTGCTATATAAATAAAGTTGCCTTGCCTTGCCTTGCCTTATAGAGAGACACACATAAATACAGAGAGACACACACATTATTATGGGAAATCTCTTGAGTTGCAAAATAACCCAGTAATCTGGAAACCCTTGACTATTGTCCCCGTCGTCAAGTGTTAAAACCCTTCCCTCCGTAGGGATGGAGGTCACAGGGAGAAGGTGATGGAGCCAGATCCAGATCCCCTGCAGTCTGCCTCTAGAGCTGAGGTGTGGAAGACGCTCCCAGAGACTGCTGAACCATCGTCCTCTGAGGGCCCCTGGCTCACGCCAGCCTTCTGCTCATTGATTATTCTCCTCCTTCCAACACCAAACCGAGAAGAGAAACTTCTCTCTGATTTGAATCTCAATATAATTATCATTGGATTGAGTTAGGCTCTCTAACAGATCACAGTGTGTGAGATTAAAGTGTGTCATCTCAAACAAGCACCACTCATCCACTGGTTCCCCCGAAGGTTGACTAGTTTCTCCCCTTCTTTATAGGACTTCAAAACATAGCTGCCAGAGCAAATTTGAGAATAGAGGTTAGGTGATTATTGATTCTAGGAAATCAGCCCCCATCCCCAAAGTTATTAAGTGAACTGAAATTAATTTAGTGCCGAACTACAAATATGTGTGTTTGGCAACAGGTTGTAGTTTCAGCTTAATGCAAATGCCAAAGAAGATACAAAAATGTCTTTAATTCTTGAGGAAAATGAATTATTCGAATGTGTGCACCAAAAGGATGACTCTATTCTAAAGAACCTGTATTGAGTCGTGCTTTGTACTATTGTGGCGTGGTTTGGGAACCTGAATCTGGCCTATGAGAATAGCCTCGGTCGGCTTGAGTGGCCCGAAAAGTGGTTTGTTTGCACTGCAATTAGAAGACTGAATTTGCACTAAGCCCTTTCTCATTTGCTTGTCTTTTGTGTTCACATTATGTTGCATTGTGTTGTATTGTCACTGTACTGTATTGTGTTGTCGTATCACTGTCCTGTCTGCTAGGTTGTCTTTTTTTTGTCTTTTTTTCTGATTTCACATTTATGATGGATTGAACGTGTTTCTAAAACCTGGCTGCAACCAAAAATGATCCCCCAGTGGGATAATACATTTGACTTGACTCAGATACACAGACATATACATACACACTAGCACATAGATACTTTCATGCATACATACAGAGGATCACACACGTTCATCAATCCATCCCCACCCCATACACACACACACACACACACACACACACACACACACACACACACACACACACACACACACACACACACACACACACACACACACACACACACACACACAAACAACAACAGGGTTGAAAGATTATCAGATAAATTTCCAATTTTCGAAAACAATGCAGCAATCCAGATAAAGTTTTTCCACCAAAGTCAAAAGCCACATTTCAGGAGTACCAGTGACCAATTAAAATGACATAAAGCCTTTTACCCTTCTCAATCATGTGTTGCCCACAAGCTTGATAGCTAGCCAAGATTAGATGAATGGCTTGGGGAAAAGTCACAGCTTTATGACATGAAGTCATCGGCTGGCCATGAGACGGCCGTGTTTACAGCGGAGGTCGCGGTCGGGGGAGATACTAATTGCGCCGCAGCAAGATTGATTCAATCTGCCATTTGGTTCATGACACTACATTTAAACGGCAGGTTCAGGTCTCGCTCATTAATGCACATGCTCACCTTTTCTTTTTTTCTGATAGCGAGGTGGACTCACGCACACGTCCCCGGGAGTTTGTGTGTGGACATGGACCATTGTCATGCACACACACAAACACCTACTTGTGTGTGCGCACACAGACACACAATCACTCACCAAAATGAACACACTAACACAGACACACACTCACTCAATCACAATAAGAGAGACACACATTCACAATCTCTCTTCTAAATCTCTCTCGGCCATACAGCAGCTTGAAGCCGTTAATTGTGGGCATCGAATCCAAGCCGCTATCAGCGCCTTGACTGGCGAGCTGAGCATGAATATTAATAATGAAGTATAAATACAATTAGAAAAATGAATAATAAAGACTCCCTTATAACAAGCTGGTTGCCTCATTTGCCACTTTATCTACTCAATTGTAAGTGTGTCTGAGAGAGAGAGAGGGTGTGTTTCTATCCAAATGTATGTAAGGTGTAAGTGAACCCGTTTCACCTTGAATCTGAACAGTTTTGAAGTATGCAATCAGGATTCAGAGAGAGAGAGAGAGAGAGAAAGAGAATGAGAGATAGAAAGAGAGAGAGAGAGAGAATTCCATCAGTAGAAAGAAAGATGGGGTGAAATCAAGAAGGCGACACACACACACATTTGACCCGTCCTTGGGTCCGACCAGATGGTGAAAGGGATGCCTTGCTGTTTTGCTCCTAGCCCCCCACCTGAAGACAAACACACACACACACACACACACACACACACACACACACACACACACACACACACACACACACACACACACACACACACACACACACACACACACACACACACACACGGCTGCAGCTCAGTGTGTCTTAATTAACTCAGACATGGATAAGTAGGACCATACCACAGGGGGGGAGGGGGGGGGACACTCACCCTCGCTTCTACGCATCTACAGATGTTCTGCTCCATCACCATGGCAGCCAGATCCAGCCCGTCGGAGGATTGCGATTGGCCAGGCACGTCAACAGTCCAGGGTGTGTTGGGGGAAGGTCTCCTGACCGGTCCATCTGTATGTCCGTCCCTCCCTCTCTGCCACCTGGCTATGGATGGAGATCTGGGGGCTTGGGCTTCTGTGCATGTGGAGGATTGGTGTTAAATGGACAAACTTAAGACGATGACGGTTAGCTCATGGGAGGCAGCAGGCGGCTTCAGAGATAGCTTCTCTCACAGGAACCCTCCTGGGAACAGCTCCAGATGGGTCTCTGCGGTGCCTGGGGGAGTGCAACGGCAGGCAGTGGTTGTGTAGGATTAGCGGACGAGGAGAAGGGGGAGAGGGGTGGTGAGGACAGAGCTGCTCCCCCTTCAGCCGCTTTTGGTATTAAAGTAAAAAATGAAAGAAGACGAACATCGCCTTGAAAGTGTGAGTGTGTCTCAGGTACACTCCCACTTATTGTACACAAACATCCACACTCACTCTCAGTATACACCCACCGATTGGCTGATCCCTCTCTCCAGTATTTTCCGGTTGAAACTGGCTCTTGATTGCACCATTCTTTACCGGTCCTCCACCCCCATCACTCCCCAAGCCGTCCATGGCCGCCGGCGGGACGGCGTCCTAGGTGAGGCCTGCATCGTGTGTCTATCTTGTTATGGTCCTGCTGGTTGAGCTTTATGAGCCTGGCATCTAGCCCCATCATATTTTTCACCAAATACATATTTATGTATTTTCACGCTTTTTAGGAACATTTGATTGTGCCCACAAAATTTTTTCATTGGATATGCAGCAATGTTGTTCTGGTGCGCCGTTTGTCCGCACAATGACACAAATGTGTGAATATGAGCTCCCACTGCTACTCTCACATTCTAGCCTGCCCCATTAACTCTGGGGGAGGGTTGTAGGCATGGTTCTTTGGTTCCTCTGCTGGTGGGTCAATGAGGTAGGAGAAATAAAGCGGCGGGGACTCTTGTAGGCATGTATACATTCCAGGTTCAGTGCCTAAACCGTCTCCAGTACATGGTAGTTAAGATAGTGCCTACTGCTTACCATAGTGGGCTCCTCTAAGCCCTCTGTGGAACGGATTGAACTCCTGCTATTGCTACTCTTTCACTTTCTCTCTGCCTTTTACTTCCAGACTCTGCTTTTTGACGCCGGTGATCCTGCTCCTGTCTAGCTGGTTTGGTTTGGTTACCAGTTCGCTATTTGTGAAATAGTATCTTTAGCATACTTTTTAATTATTATTATTACATTCTGATTGAATTGAGTCCGATGTTCACTGTAACTCTGATGTTTACTGTTAACCCGATTCGCTGTCTGTTAGCGACCTGTATTGTGTCCGTATTATATTTGTCACAACATCAGAGTTCTGCTTCTTCTCTCTCATAAAGAAAGCGTTCCCCTCACCTGGGCGTCCCTATCTATCTTCCGACCTGCACCTCATCCCCTGATAAGTCTCTCCCATATCTACATGTTCACTTCCTTTGTTCCCTTGTCTGCTCCATGTTGTCCTGTCCTTATGCCGGTGTAAATTTCTGCGTTTCTTTATTAAAGTAATCTCCCGAGTTCTCATCTGAGTTTGGATCCGGCCCCTTCTGTTCCTAATGCTCTAGCACTGGTCCTGACCAACACAATAATAGACTAGAATAGAAACATAAGGGAAAATTCTAAAGAAAATATGTACAATTATAAAAAAATAAAATCTATACAAAATGCAGGATACAATCAAAATCATACAAATGTGCAATCCTCTGAGGCTGTGAAGAAGTCTTAGCTGGGAGTCGCATCTGGCTCTTTGATCGCACACAGACACACACCAGCGTCTTCAAATAAGAGGCCGATCACCGAGAGCCTTGATCACGCGGCGCAGGCGATGAGGGCGGGCACCATGGCGTTTCGCTGGTTGGTCGCTATTGCTTAATAGCTGGCAGGGGGAGAAAACGTGGAATACTGAGAGGTAGAGCGAGGGGGAGAGAGCAAGAGAGGGAGCGTCAGAGTATTAGAGGGAAAAGACAGATCTAGAGTGAGAGGCAGAGAGGGGAATGAAGGAAGAGGGATAAGAAGCGGGTGGAGTGAAAGAGAGACAGATGAAAACGGAACGGAAGAGGGGGGTAAAGTGAGAGAGATAAAACAATAAAGCAGGGAGAGAGAGAGCAGACAAAAGGGAGGGAGGCATAAAGACAGTAATATATGTGGTGTAGAGACTATTGGAGTGAAGTAGCTGAATCAGATTTGATCAATGGGGATTTTCCTCATGTCCGAGCCAATATAAGAGCTCACTGGCACAGAGCCATGTGACTCACTGAAAATGCTCCGCTAACACACACACACGCGCACGCGCGCACGCACGCACGCACGCACGCACGCACGCACGCACGCACGCACGCACGCACACAGAGTACACTCCCAACTACTCTTGGGGTATTCTGACTGTATAAAGGGTGTCTTCATTTTTCGCTTCTCCTCATGTCTTTCAAGTAATAATAATGATACATTTAATTTAGAGGCGCCTTTCAAGACACTCAAGGTCACCTTACAGAGCATATAGTCATCATAAATCGTTTAAAAAAACAAGACATTGTGGAAAAAATAAATAAATAAACATAATAAATAAAAAATAAATAAAACAAAAACAAGACAAAACAAAACAAGCAAACAATCAAAACAGTGATCAGTTAGACGTTGTGTGCGAGTTTGAACAGGTGAGTTTTGAGTTGTGACTTGAAGGTTGTAATGGTGTCTGACCGTTTTATGTGTGGGGGGAGGGAGTTCCAGAGCCTGGGTGCTGAACAGCTGAATGACCGGGCACCCATTGTTGTTGAGTCCTGATGTGGGGATACATAGTAGTCCAGCAGAGGTTGAGCGGAGGGAGCGGGAGGGAGTGTATTCTTGGAGGAGGTCGCAGAGGTAACTGGGGGCTAGGTTGTGGAGAGCTTTGTAGGTGAGGAGTAGGGTTTTGTATTGGATGCGGTAGTGTACTGGGAGCCAGTGAAGTTGGATGAGGACAGGGGTGATGTGGTCAGATGATTTTGTGCGGGTGATGATCCGGGCGGCTGAGTTCTGAATGATCTGCAGTCTGTTGATGAGTTTGGTGGGGAGTCCGGTGAGGAGGGCGTTGCAGTAGTCTATGCGTGATGTGACAAATGAGTGAACTAGGATTTCAGTGCTGGTTTGGGTCAGTGATGGGCGGCGTCTGGCGATGTTGCGGAGGTGGAAGAATGCAGTCTGGGTGATGTTGTGAATATGGGATGCGAATGAGAGGGTGCTGTCCAGGATGACGCCGAGGCTCTGGACTTTGGAGGAGAAGGGTACTGGGAATCCATCGATGATTATGAGTGGAGCTGGGGTGTGTTGTGATTTAGTGAGGGTGGATTTGGATCCGATGAGCAGGGCCTCGGTCTTGTTTCCATTGAGTTTCAGGAAGTTCCTGCCCAACCAGCTCCGGATCTCTTCCAGGCACGTGATGCAACCCGGTATCACGCGATTGCGTGCTCCTGCGCACGAACGTTAATCTATTGAAGCGTGTTCCAGAGCACGATAGTCCGACTTTTTGCGTGCTACACAGAACGAAATGTAAACCAATGCATTCTGAATGGGAGTGTTCTCAGACAATTAACGTGCTCCACAAAACGGTACGAGAGAGAGAGAAAGAGAGAGAGGGAGGAACAGAGAGAGAGAGCGAGAGAGAGGCTTCAGAAAGGGTGTGCGCAGATAGTACAGTGCACCCTAGTTATGTTTATGCCAAAACCACAAATGCTATATATATATATATATTGCCTAATTATATATATTGCCTATATATATGTATAGGCTATATATATGTATAGGCTATAATTATGATTTAGCGTGTAATGAGACAATCAATAGCCAAATTGTCGAAGATGCCCGAGAATCTCCGGGGATATCAGCATGGGAAATCGGCGAATCAGACCCATGAACCTATAAAGAAAGACGTCAACTCAAGCGCGAGAGAACGTTTGCGGTGCTGGTGTGTGTCACGTAAGTACAGGGCTCTCATGTCTCATGCATTTGGCGTGAGACACACGCAATTCAACCCATGCACACCCTCGAACCTGGTTTCACGATAATATGTGACACTGACACGTTATTTAATCTATTGAAACGTGATCAGGGACACGTAGGCCTATTTTCTAAATTTTGTATTTCAATTGGAAGTAGGCTATTTGTCGTGTCACTAAGCATGACTTCCAAACTAAGGTTCTGTCCGGGAGCGTTCTCCCTAATGTCCCTTATGGAGCTCCGTACAGATCATTCATTGTTGAAAATTGTCTGTGTTAACTAACAAATGACAGCTTTTGACCACCCGTTTCTACTTAAAATTGTCTGTGATAACTAACAATATGACAGCTTTTGGCCACCCGTTTCTACTTTCACCTTTGATACTGAGAAATTGTGACAATACACGGATGTATTAAATGCAGGTGCGCTGCTCTGTAGGCAAACCGCAAAGGAAAAAAGGGTAGCTGCTTCATCTGTTCTTTTTAGAATTGTATGATCTTGATGTTTATTTTATCTCGCCATCCATTCTCTTGTTTTTGGCTATGTGAATGAACGTCCGCGTCGATGCCTCGATCGCAAGTCCAGTGTCGCGAGCGGACGTTGCCATGACATCTAGAAATCATACCGTATTTAATGGGTTGTAGTGAGTGTAACATAATTCACCCACAGTATTTTGTTATGCGTTGTTCTTTCAATTGTGTTAGGCATGTCGTTTACTGTCTTGGTGGTTCAGGGATCGCTGTCCCTTTAAGGATTACGCGCTTCTCATGACGTCAGAGCCCATGCGGGATTTGTTTACTTTCAACACGTTTTGATTTCCTGTTTCTCTCTTACTAAATAAACGAGTCACCCAACTGTGTGCTCAACGTGCGAAATTGTATCCCTCACTTATTGCAATTTCCACAGGGTTATCATTAATATTGATGTGTAGGGGTTGATTATAACTCGTAAATAACATTGTTTAGACCACGGTCTGGGGGAATACTTGTATTCTGATTGGCTGCAGTGCGTGCATTAACTCCTGATATAGCCCAGACACCTGCTAAGTAGTTCCAGTCAGTGTTTAGATTCTTTGCCCGAGCCCGAGCCCGACGCGGGCCGAGTCGGGCCGATATTTCCCACCACTATACTCGGGCCGGGCCTTTGATCGAGCGTTTTTATTTTTATTTTACCATTGGTTTATTGGCCTAATCTGAGGAGAAATATATGCCATAAACAGAAATATTATAGGCCTTTATTACACGGGTCTTCTCAATGCCGTGGAACGCTCCGTTCACTTGCATGGGTAGTAGTCCGGTGACTTGTCTACCCCAGCGTCTTCCGTTGCTAAGCGACGTCACCGTCTTTGCGGACAAATTATTTCTCTGCTGATCAACACTACGAATGGCCAAAATACTTGCATCCCCCCCCCCCCCCCTTAAATAAATACTATGGCAGAATTATTATTATTATTATTCTCATTCAACTTGAACATGTGTTTTTACAGTAGAGTGGTGGAGGGATGACGTATGTTGGCCAACTCGGAAGTGAGCGTCGCCCTGGATTCCCTCGACAAAAAGCCAACGGGTTTTGCCATTGGATTTTGGATTATTGCAGAAACATTTGCATCTTTGAAGCCACTCCTCAAAAACTGAAAATAAATAAATATATAAAAATAACTGTGCTCCAAAGAACGAAATGTAAACCAATGCATTCTGAATGGGAGTGTTTCTCCGATTTTTCCATGCTACACAGAACGAAATGTAAACCCATGCAAATAAAGACTTCATGGTCATAATAATTTAAATATCATTAATATCCTGAGTGTGTAGGGTGGTATTCTATTTTTTTCAACGGGGCTGCATCGAGTCACTTAACCGTTATGGTTGCTATGGTGGTTGCTATCGACCGCCCCTTCTAATCCTTACATGGCTCAAAAAACCACGCGGCAAAGGAGCTGCCGTCAATTGTGTTGTTTTTGTTGTAAACTAGGGTCAGATTGTTAGAAAATAGGCAGATATTCCAAGGTATCCTTAAAAGGCAGCTTGGATGTTTTTATTTTCTGCAGTTTAGACTTCTATAACCTATTTTTGAAAGCAAAACACCAAGCTCATTGATTTAACGAGGCAGGGTTATTTAAAACAATTTATTAAATAAAAATTTGTGAGACGTCATTACTTCTCCTGAGTTTGCTTCCTATTTATGTTGAGTATACACCCCTACTGTCCACAAGCATCCCCCCCCTCCCCATATGGATTAGGGGAATTGTTGCCACGTCCCAGTGGTGGCGGTATCATATATATGAAAGAGGGCATTCAATTATACTACAATGATCAATTAGGAGGCCGAAGCCCTAAAGGAATGATGCAATAGGTGACTGAGGGTCAACATTTGAGACCCCCTTTCATCAAAGGGGGTCTCAAAGGACGCACACGCTTCAACCTGTGGCTCCAGCCCTACAGGAAATGACTCAGCAAGTGCTCCATCTCGTTGCACCTGCACCCAGCGGCTCGCTTGCAAGATTTTGGCCTGAAGTTCTTCCCAGACCTACACCCTAGCCAACCAACATGCATATCTGAGAATCAGGCCTCTCTTTAATAATGAAAAAAATTATGAGAGAAACACACATGAACTTTTTGTTATCTCATAAGCGGCATGGTGCCGGCTCCTTTTGACCTTTTGACCCCAGACTTCAAAAACGTGGCCACAGGCCAGCTGTGTCTACACACCTTAACCCACAAATGTACACCTCGATCCCACAAAAAATGGGGACTAGAAACTAACCTCTGTCTTATCTACAGTTACTGTACTGTTGGAGGTCATGCCCTAGACCGAGATCATGTCCTAGAACATAGGTGTACCATGTAAAATACATGCTAGAGTGTCATGCTTGGTGTCATTGGACTCAGCTCAACGTGTAGATGCTAAATAACATGTCATTTGTCACAAATTTCTATCGGGAAGCAAATCAATAGCTGCTCATTATTGATTAAGGCCTCCAATTTCGACAGCTAATTACTACCATTAAACATGTTTGATTATGCTCATGTGTGGCCGTTGCAATCGCCTGGAAGCGTAGATGTTGAAAGACACCTTGTTCGCACTCTTACGCCACCGGGAAGATATTTACATACTTTTGATTGACTAATGAATTGATTCAGCTATTCCCCCAGAAGTCTGGGGTCAAAAGGTCAAAAGAAGCCGGCACCACGCCGCTTATGAGATAACAAAAGTTAATGTGTATTTCTCTCATAACTTTTTGTCATTATTAAAGAGAGGCCTGATTCTCAGATATGCATGTTGGATGGCTAGGGTGTAGGTCTGGGAAGAACTTCAGGCCAAAATCTTGCAAGCGAGCCGCTGGGTGCAGGTGCAACGAGATGGAGCACTTGCTGAGTCATTTCCTGTAGGGCTGGAGCCACAGGTTGAAGCGTATGCGTCCTTTGAGACCCCCTTTGATAAAAGGGGGTCACCTATTGCATCACTTCCTTTAGGGCTTCGGCCTCCTAATTGATCATTATAGTATAATTGAATTCCCTCTTACATATATATGATACCTCCGCCACTGGGACGTGGCAACAAATCTCCAAATCGATATGGGGAGGGGGGGGGATGCTTGTGGACAGTAGGGGTGTATACTCGACATAAATAGGAAGCAAACTCAGGAGAAGTAATGACATCTCACAAATATTTATTTAATACATTTTTCCAAATAACCCTGCCTCGTTAAATCAATGAGCTTGGTGTTTTGCTTTCAAAAATAGGTTATAGTAGAAGTCTAAACTGCAGAAAATAAAAACATCCAAGCTGCCTTTTAAGGATACCTTAGAATATCTGCCTATTTTCTAACAATCTGACCCTAGTTTACAACAAAAACAACACAATTGACGGCAGCTCCTATGCCGCATGGTTTTTAGTATGTAAGGATTAGAAGGGGCGGTCGATAGCAACCACCATAGCAACCATAACGGTTAAGTGACTGGATGCAGCCCTGTTGAAAAAAAATAGAATACCACCCTACACACTCAGGATATTAATGATATTTAAATTATTATGACCATGAAGTCTTTATTTGCATGGGTTTACATTTCGTTCTGTGTAGCATGGAAAAATCGGAGAAACACTCCCATTCAGAATGCATTGGTTTACATTTCGTTTTATGGAGCACGGTTATTTTTATATATTTATTTATTTTCAGTTTTTGAGGAGGTGCTTCAAAGATGCAAATGTTTCTGCAATAATCCAAAATCCAATGGCAAAACCCGTTGGCTTTTTGTCGAGGGAATCCAGGGCGACGCTCACTTCCGGGTTGGCCAACATACGTGATCCCTCCACTACTCTACTGTAAAAACACATGTTCAAGTTGAATGAGAATAATAATAATAACAATAATAATAATAATAATAATTCTGCCATAGTATTTATTTAAGGGGGGGGGGGGGGGATACAAGTCTTTTGGCCATTCGTAGTGTTGATCAGCAGAGAAATAATTTGTCCGCAAAGACGGTGACGCCGCTTAGCAACGGAAGACGCTGGGGTAGACAAGTCACCGGACTACTACCCATGCAAGTGAACGGAGCGTTCCACGGCATTGAAAAGACCCGTGTAATAAAGGCCTATAATATTTCTGTTTATGGCATAGATTTCTCCTCAGATTAGGCCAATAAACCAATGGTAAAATAAAAATAAAAACGCTCGATCAAAGGCCCGGCCCGAGTATAGTGGTGGGAAATATCGGCCCGACCCGGCCCGCGTCGGGCTCGGGCTCGGGCAGAGAATCTAAACACTGACAGGAACTACTTAGCAGGTATCTGTAGGGCTATATCAGGAGTTAATGCACGCACTGCAGCCAATCAGAATACGAGTATTCCCCCAGACCGTGGTCTAAACAATATTATTCACGAGTTATAATCAACCCCTACACATCAATATTAATGATAACCCTGTGGAAATTGCAATAAGTGAAGGATACAATTTCGCACATTGAGCACAGAGTTGTGTGACTCGTTTATTTACTAAGAGAGAAACAGGAAATCAAAACGTGTTGAAAGTAAAGAAATCCCGCATGGGCTCTACAGGGCTCTCATGTCTCATGCATTCGGCGTGAGACACACGCAATTCAACCCATGCACACCCTCGAACCTGGTTTCACGAAAATACGTGACACTGTCACGTTATTTAATCTATTGAAACGTGATCAGGGACACGTAGGCCTATTTTCTAAATTTTGTATTTCAATTGGAAGTAGGCTATTTGTCGTGTCACTAAGCATGACTTCCAAACTAAGGTTCTGTCATGGCGCTACTCTGTCATGAGAAGCGCGTAATCCTTAAAAGGGACAGCGATCCCTGAACCACCAAGACAGTAAACGACATGCTTAACACAATTGAAAGAACAACACATAACTTAATTTCGTTGATTAACTCTGTTGAACAAGGACAATAAATAATCTAATCTAATCTAATCTAACAAAGTACTGTAGATGAATGGAGTGGCGAAGTCACGCCCCTTCCGGTAGGGCTCATGGGACCTATGAGATCGAAAAATATGAATGGGTGTCAATGGAGAGAAAATAATTATTTTCTGGTCCCAGTCTTTATATGCCCTGGGTTACACATATGTTGTTTGTGGATTTAAATGATAATTTTTCATGCAATGCTTTGTGAACTACAGCTCTTCGCTGCTCTCGACGCATATGATATACGTCACCAGACCTGCACATGGAACTCGGCACAGAGATGGCACATAGAGATGGCACCTAACTAAAACTCTCCACATGCCCCGACTTATAGTGGTTTTCACCTCTTTCTATGCTTTTATCCTCGCCTTGAAAAAAAGTGGTGAAGTGGAGCAGAGAGATCGCCATCTCTGTGCCGAGTTCCAAGCGCGGGTGTGCTGACGTATATCATATGCGTCGAGAGCAGCGAAGAGCTGTAGTTCACAAAGCGGCCTCACATAAAACCTAAGATTATCAAACTTCTTCACGAATTTTTTTAGTTTTCTTTGCATGAGAAATTATCATTTAAATCCACAAACAACATATGTGTAATCCAGGGCATATAAAGACTGGGACCAGAAAATAATTATTTTCTCTCCATTGACTCCCATTCATATTTTTCGATCTCATAGGTCCCATGAGCCCTACTGGAAGGGGCGTGACTTCTCCACTCCATTATGTTACACTCACTATAGTCTGGCTGAACGGAAGTGGACAGCGTCTATTGCTTAGCGGCCGATTTGGCCGCGATTCCTCCCCTTCCGGTTGCTGGCGTTATCGTATTGTGCTCCCCCTCAAACTCGAAAACTAGGCAGTATGGCGAGTTTTGAAGAGGACTTTGACGGCGCTGTAAAGTTGGCATGTTTGGCTCTTTCCGTGGACACATCTCTGGACAGTATAAGATTGTTTTCCAAAGAGACACATGAATAGCAGTTGGCGGTAAATGGCTATAGGCCTACAGACAAGTTTTCGAAATTGTTTGTGGAACTAGACATCCAATCTTGTTTAATTTTAATATAATGTAATTACTGATTACTGACTATCTGATTTCATTACAATGGTAGGACCACAACATAGCCTGTTTTGACATTACCTTGGAGACTCCGTCTGGCAGGATTCTCGCCGGGGACGATGCGTTTGCGGTCACGACTATCACCGGTTGGTGTGGATTTGGCGCATCGTTTCACTCTGACAGCGGCATGAGCGTTTGACATGGATTTAACCAATGAACCGATCCGTTCCACTTCACAATAGCTCCTACGGTATTTCTTTAGTAGTGTTCTACAAGAACGACATATAAATGTTAAAACGTCGTTCGTTTTTATAGGTCCCGTGAGCTCCTCAAGGGCCAAAGTGTATGGTGGCTTGAAATCATCTTGACAAAGAATCAAACGATGTTTGTTCTTTTTATCTATAAAATTATCTCCACATAGGCGACATACATCGTTAATGGTTTTTTGTGGCGTTTGGGATTGAGCCATTTCTGACAGCCTCTGAACGTCAAGAAGTTCCGTCAAAATAATTTCCCCCCCGGCACTATTTTGCATGGACACAACTGCTGCTTCCCGGGCTTAGCCCCGCCCTAGACGATTGTGATTGGTTTAAAGAAATAAAAACAGGCCCGCCCAGTTTCCCCACGGATAGACGGCTCGAGGTAGCGTGGCTCCAGACCATTCTACTTGCTGTAGTTTGGTCTGGCTTTGCGAGACTACACTCACTACAACCCATTAAATACACCTGTGTGAAGTTGGCCCCCCGTCTCATTCAAAATATTAAAATAACACTGCTGTTTGTTTGTGCTAGGTTTGTGCTGGTTTGTGCCGTAAAAATTATCGTTTGTGCTGGTAAGGATTTTGAGTAATTCAAAATTGCATTTTCTGGCATGTGACGTCACCCAGCCCCCCGTTCACGCCCAAATCTCATCAAAATAGTCCCAATCGTTAGTGCTACGTTTGTGCTGGTTTGTGCCGTCAAAAGAAATTGCTTTGCTATTATGGTTTCTTAGTTTTTCCCGTTTGATTTTTCACACATGACGTCACTCAGCCCCCCGTCCTCCTTCAAATCGCGTCAAAATGGTCTCTATCGTTAGTGCTACGTTTGTGCTGGTTTGTGCAGTCAAAATAAATATTTGTGCAACTATAGTTTAAAAGGTATTCCAGTTAGATTTTTCTCACGTGACGTCACTCAGCCCCCCCCTCCATCTTCAAATCACGTCAAAATTGTCTCTATGTTTAGTGCTACGTTAGTGCTGGTTTGTGCTGTTAAAATAAATGTTTTTGATACTTTACTTTTTAAGTAATTAATACAACTTTATTTTCCCTTCTTGTTATGTAAACAGTCCACTTGTTATGCAACCATCACCCCTAGAACGCTCAAATCGTGTCAAAATGGTCTCTATCGTTAGTGCTACGTTTGTGCTGGTTTGTGCAGTCAAAAGAAATGTTTGTGCCGCTACAGTTTAAAAGGTATTCCAGTTTGATTTTTCTCACGTGATGTAGCTCAGCCCCCCTGTGCATCTTCAAATCGCGTCAAAATGGTCTATATGTTTAGTGCTACGTTAGTGCTGGTTTGTGCTGTTGAAAGAAATGTTTTTGATACTTTACTTTTTAAGTAATTAATACAACTTAATTTTGCCCTCTTGTTATGCAACACAGCCCACCGTCAACCTAGCGGCAAAATGGTCTCTATCGTTTGTGCCAGGTTTGTGCTGTCTTGTATTCTTGTTACTCGATCGTTGCGTTCTCGTCATTTCAGGTTGTGTTCATTGTATTTCTCCGTGCTACGTATGTTCATTGTTTACTCGTGTTTCTGACCTCGGACTGAACCTGTGTGCCCTATTTGGATTATGTTTGCTTACCTGTGTACCGTATCCTGCCAGTAAACGTTTGTTCTTTATTCAACTACTGAGTTCTGAGTCGTGCATTTAAGTTCTGCACATCACCTTCAATTCTTAACAACTATAGTTTTTAAGTTAATGTTAAAGCTTTATTATGCCCACGTTTGACCTCACCAGCCCACAGTCCACTTTGAAATCTCAAAATAGGCTCTATCGTTTGTGCCGTCAAAATAATTGATTGTTCCCCAATCATCACATTTGTATGTCCTGTTTATATGAGGTGTTTGCTTGTTTTTTGTGCGTTATTTTCAAATACATTTGAGTTTGGTTCACTTCAGTCTGGTTTTGATTTAGATGTAATATTCTTTATTAGCCACTTGTCACGGTATCTGCTGTAAGTAGCAGGGTCATGAGATGAAACATAAACAAATAGATGCACAGAATGTGCACTCAGCCAGAGCAGCAGGCAACCATACCACTGTACCACTTGACCGGCAAAGCAGAAGAAACTGCCTATATCTATTTTTACCACTTTTCACTCGCCACAGGAAGTTTTTTTTTTTTTTTTTGTATAGGTAAGACCTTGTGAGACAGTGTTTGAACAATTAAAATACAACCTCATGACATCGACGCATCAATTCTTAATAGGACTATTCCAATCAAGGCTTTACCAAATACAAATTTAAGTCACTTAAAAACTATAGTTGTTAAGAATTGAAGGTGATGTGCAGAACTTAAATGCACGACTCAGAACTCAGTAGGCGTAGTTGAATAAAGAACAAACGTTTACTGGCAGGATACGGTACACAGGTAAGCAAACATAATCCAAATAGGGCACACAGGTTCAGTCCGAGGTCAGAAACACGAGTAAACAATGAACATACGTAGCACGGAGAAATACAATGAACACAACCTGAAATGACGAGAACGCAACGAGTAACAAGAATACAAGACAGCACAAACCTGGCACAAACGATAGAGACCATTTTGCCGCGATTTGAAGGTTGACGGTGGGCTGTGTTGCATAACAAGAGGGCAAAATTAAGTTGTATTAATTACTTAAAAAGTAAAGTATCAAAAACATTTCTTTTAACAGCACAAACCAGCACTAACGTAGCACTAAACATAGAGACCATTTTGACGCGATTTGAAGATGCACAGGGGGGCTGAGTTACATCACGTGAGAAAAATCAAACTGGAATATCTTTTAAACTGTAGTGGCACAAACATTTATTTTGACTGCACAAACCAGCACAAACGTAGCACTAACGATAGAGACCATTTTGACACGATTTTTTAGCGTTCTAGGGGTGATGGTTGCATAACAAGTGGACTGTTTACATAACAAGAAGGGAAAATAAAGTTGTATTAATTACTTAAAAAGTAAAGTATCAAAAACATTTCTTTTAACAGCACAAACCAGCACTAACGTAGCACTAAACATAGAGACAATTTTGACGCGATTTGAAGATGGAGGGGGGGGGCTGAGTGACGTCACGTGAGAAAAATCAAACTGGAATACCTTTTAAACTATAGTTGCACAAATATTTATTTTGACTGCACAAACCAGCACAAACGTAGCACTAACGATAGAGACCATTTTGACGCGATTTGAAGGAGGACGGGGGGCTGAGTGACGTCATGTGTGAAAAATCAAACGGGAAAAACTAAGAAACCATAATAGCAAAACAATTTCTTTTGACGGCACAAACCAGCACAAACGTAGCACTAACGATTGGGACTATTTTGATGAGATTTGGGCGTGAACGGGGGGCTGGGTGACGTCACATGCCAGAAAATGCAATTTTGAATTACTCAAAATCCTTACCAGCACAAACGATAATTTTTACGGCACAAACCTAGCACAAACAAACAGCAGTGTTATTTTAATATTTTGAATGAGACGGGGGGCCAACTTCACACAGGTATTAAATACGGTATGAATTCTAGATGTCATGGCAACGTCCGCTCGCAACACTGGACTTGCGATCGAGGCATCGATCATTCGTTCATTCACATAGCCAAAAACAAGAGAATAGATGGCTAGATAAAATAAACATCAAGACATACAATTCTAAAAAGAACAGATGAAGCTGCTACCCTTTTTTCCTTTGCGGTTTGCCTACAGAGCAGCGCACCTGCATTTAATATATCCGTGTATTGTCACAATTTCTCAGTATCAAAGGTGAAAGTAGAAACGGCTGGCCAAAAGCTGTCATATTGTTAGTTATCACAGACAATTTTAAGTAGAAACGGGTGGCCAATAGCTGTAATTTGTTAGTTATCACAGACAATTTTCAACAATGAATGATTTGTACGGAGCTCCATAAGGGACATTAGGGAGAACGCTCCCGGACAGAACCTTAGTTTGGAAGTCATGCTTAGTGACACGACGAATAGCCTACTTCCAATTGAAATACAAAATTTAGAAAATAGGCCTACGTGTCCCTGATCACGTTTCAATAGATTAAATAACGTGACAGTGTCACGTATTTTCGTGAGACCAGGTCCTAACCCGGTATTACGCGATTGCGTGTGTCTCACGCCGAATGCATGAGACATGAGAGCCCTGTACTTACTTGACACAAACCAGCACCGCAAACGTTCTCTCGCGCTTGAGATGACGTCTTTCTTTATAGGTTCATGGGTCTGATTCGCCGATTTCCCATGCTGATATCCCCGGAGATTCTCGGGCATCTTCGACAATTTGACTATAGATTGTCTCATTACACGCTAAATAATATAATTATAGCCTAATTATATATATAGCCTATACATATATATAGGCAATATATATAATTAGACAATATATATATATATAGCATTTGTGGTTTTGGCATAAACATAACTAGGGTGCACTGTACTATCTGCGCACACCCTTTCTGAAGCCTCTCTCTCGCTCTCTCTCTCTCTCACTCTCGTACCGTTTTGTGGAGCACGTTAATTGTCTGAGAACACTCCCATTCAGAATGCATTGGTTTACATTTCGTTCTGTTTAGCACGCAAAAAGTCGGACTATCGTGCTCTGGAACACGCTTCAATAGATTAACGTTCGTGCGTACCGGGTTGCGTGATGAGGGAGGTGGGGGGGATGGCAGCAGTGGGTTTTGTGGAGATGTAGACCTGTGTGTCAGGTCTGGTAGCTAACTCCTTCACCATGGGACATTGACCCTGTCTGGTAATATCTGTTTGTGCAAGGAAGTTTGTATTCAAGTGCACATGCGTGTGTGTTTGTCTGTTTTCCAATGACCCCTTGCCTTTTCATTGAGTGTGCTCACTATGTTGTGATTCTAAAAAACAGCTCTTGTCTTCCAGCCTTAAGTCTCCTCACTACGGCCTTCAAAGGTAAACCGTTTAGCCGGATGCATTTCCCATCCATGGGAACTATTAGTGCTAGGCAGCTCTGAAGCGATATGTCTGTCATCCATCCATCTGTATATACGCTTTCCCAGCTACCATCTATCTGTAGCAGGATGGGCCTTTAATTAGTGCTGCAGTACCGGCCTATCACTGTTGGGTGCGCTGCCTATAAAGGTGGGTGGTTGTGCACTGGGAGCACTCTTGCCTGGGAGCTCCTGGCTACCCCGCCTCCTGATGTCACCGAAACCTGATCGCCTCACCTGATCGCCTTTTAGTTGGATCGTGCAGCTCGCCGTTGTTTGGTATGTAGTGGTTGTGTGCATCTGTGTACCTTCTAAACTTTGCACAAGTCCTCAACATTGGCTTCCACCCCTCAGGCAGTTCATTGGCCGGGTCTTCCCTCTCCCGTATCGACCCCAGTTGTAGGGCGTGCGAGTGTTTCCTCCTCTACCTGTTGCAGCGGGGAGCGATCAGCTGTAAATCGAGTTGCACTTGTAATGGTGTTGCTCGCTACAAGTGATCCCCTTCCTCCCCTTTGATGTTCATTCAACTCCTGACGGTATGTGGATAAGATGACGCTAACCCAAGTTATTACAGTTGTTGTTCAGCCTCTAGAACAAATATATTTTTCTATGGCAGGGTTGACGTGTGTGTGGGCGGTTTCTGCCAGCACGTCCCCCCCCCCCTCTTCACGCTGCTGTTGGCCGGCTGCCGTTTTGTCCACTGGTTATATAGCCAACACATCGATCCTACTCTGCATCTCCTACTGTGCTGTACCTGCCACCGAGTATGGTGATTGCTGCCTCACCCTAAGTCTCATTATCTTGATCCATTCATTTAACCGACTTCCAACTGATCTTATTGATGATATTATTTGTGTTTTGTGGGTTGCTTTGCATGGTTGTTTTGGTTTAATTCGTTTTCTTAGTTATTTTGGTTTGGCTTAATTGCTTTATTTATCCATGATATTATTTGTGTTTTGTGGGTTGCTTTGCATGTTTGTTTTGGTTTAATTCGTTTTCTTAGTTATTTTGGTTTGGCTTAATTGCTTTACTTATTCATTTGGATTTATCAGTTTGGATAAATCTCCTTTACTTATGATTTAAACCCCATTTAGTTATTTGTTCTTCGCTTTTTGTGTATTTTGTGTGTGTGTGTGTGTGTGTGTGTGTGTGTGTGTGTGTTCGCTTTAGTGTGTTTGTGTGAACATATTTTATTGAAGTCATGTTTAAAGATTACATATATTAATTAAAGGAATTGAATTTGTATGCTGGACCCAGTCTCAAGCTTTCATTAGTGAACGAACTTGTGTGCTTAACTTAGGTTAATCTAACTCTCCAGGTGAAATTCCTGGGGTGGCGTTGTTGGCAACATGTCACTAGTTCTTTAACTGAACTACACCATATTGTTTCCCCGACCGCGGAATGCCACATTTGGCGTTGTCGGCAGGATAATTACTTTTGGAAAGCAGAGACGTGTGGTCCAGTTTCTTTACATAATTTTCTTTTGTACCCCAGGGTACATATTTGATGTAGATGTTCTGAATTGTGTTCAGAGGCAAAACGGCAGCTTGGCCTTTCGTGGTCCGCAGAGTCCCGGTGAGAATCCAGTTGTGGGGTTGTTGTGTCCTAGTCTGACTGTAGTGTTAGTTATGGATGTAGAGCTGCAGGAGTTGAGGGAGCTGGTGGCGCAGTTAAAGGTGGACAATGAGAGGTTGCGGCAGGAGCAGGCTGTGGCCGTGCCCGGTCCTAGTTCTGAATCCTCCACTTCTTCTGTGCCACCTGTGGCCCCTGTTACTACTAGGAACCCCATAGCAGAGAGGCTGGTTTTTGTGCCAAGGGATAGAAAGTGTCCTATGTTCAGGGGAAAATCAGGTATGGGGTTGACTGAGTGGCTTGAGGAGGCTCAAGCCTGCATGCGGGCGCGTCACTTATCCACATCTGAGCAAGCCTTTTTCTTGTTTGATCATCTTGAGGGTGAGGCTCGAGAGGAGATTAAATATCGGTCTGTTGTGGAGAAGGAAGACTCAGCTAAAATCATCTCTGTGTTACAGGAACTGTATGGGTGCTCAAAGTCTTATGTAGCCTTACAGGAGGCGTTCTTCTCCCGACGGCAACAAGAAGGGGAGACACTGCACGAGTTCTCCCTTGCGTTATTGAGCTTGATGTAGTCGGTGAAAAGAAGTGCACCTGGTGGGATGACGAATGCAGACGTTTTGCTGCGCGACCAATTTGTCGAGCATGTTTTGGACGGTGCCTTGCGTCGGGAGCTGAAGCAGTTGGTCAGGAGGCAGGCTACTGCTACTTTGCTTGATGTCCGGGGTGAGGCGATCCGGTGGGAACGGGAGGGGTTACCTGGGGGCGGGAGGGGTCGGAGTCATTCCGTTCCTTCAGCTTTTGGTCTCCAGTACGGGGTACAGAGTGGCTCCCGGGGAGCAACCACTCCACCTCAGGGACAGGAAATGGTGGAGATGAGAGAGATGTTAAGGTTGCAGCAAGAACAGCTGAACCAACTTACCCAGAGCATCGCCACATTGCAGCCCTCTCATCTGCGCCACCCTCCACCTCGTCGTGGCCCTGTTATATGCCGGCGCTGCCAACAGTCAGGTCACTACGCAAGCGAGTGTGATGGCGTTCGGGTTTCTGCTCGCACACAGTCTCCTTTGCCTGATCGTCAACAGTCTAACAGGCATTTTCATCAGGCCCAGGAGCCGGAAAACTAGCACCCGCCGAACTGCAGAGCCACCGTTCGGGGGGGGGTAGCCACTGGCTCGGAGGAAGTTCTTGAGCTGATGTCGTCTTGCCCGCATGTTGCCGTGAACATGGGTGGAGCTCAGGTTCTTTGCTTGGTAGATACCGGTTCCATGGTGTCCACACTTACAGAAAGCTTTTTCCTGCAACACTTCCGGCCTTGGGGGCATGAGAGGCTTCAAGCTTGTAATTGGCTGAAGCTTAGAGCAGCCAATGGGTTGGACATCCCCTATGTTGGCTACCTGGAGTTAGATGTCGAGCTCTGTGGCACTTCAGTGCCGCGGTGTGGGGTTTTGGTGGTGAAAGATCCTCCGGGAGCGGTGTCTGCTCAGGTTCCTGGTATTCTGGGGATGAACATTATTCGTCGATGTTATCAGGTGCTCTTTGGACAGCATGGTCTGGCTTTGTTCAATTTGCTCTCTGTATCAGATGCACCAGAGAGTGTTACGCAGGCACTACAGAAGTGTCATCAGGCCAGCAGGCAAGCCCCTCAGCACGCAGCAGGTCAGGTCAAGGTTCGGGGTGGGAAGGCATGCCGTATCCCTGGTGGTACGATGACAATAGTTACAGCAACATGTTCCGAGCAGTACTCAGGTACTAGGGTGTTGTTTGAGCCTTTGGAGTCTGGCCTACCTGCTGGGCTGCTTGCTTCACATGCATTGGTTCGGGTAGTACGAGGCACTGCGTACATCCCGATTGTAAATGTTGGCTCCACTAGTGTTTTGCTGTACCCTCGTACTGTGGTGGGCACCTTGGATGAAGTCCGGGTTGTCAGCCTGCCTGCAGGGGTCACCGAGACGCCAACAGACGTCGCCACCGTGGCTTCCCAGGCCACGTCTGAAGTCGTGCCAGATCGGATTGGGGCTTTGGACTTGTCAGCCTTGCCGACTGAAGATCGGGGTAAGGTTCAGTCCCTTCTTAGGCAGTACGACTCTGTCTTTTCCTCCCATGAGGGAGATCTGGGATGCACCAACCTGATCAGCCATGACATCCCGCTCTTAGACAACGTGCCTGTCAGGCAACGCTATAGGCGCATCCCGCCGTCCGAGTACGAGGTGGTTAAGGAGCATATTAACCAACTGCTTGAAAATCAAATCATCAGAGAGAGTAGCAGTCCTTATGGTGCCCCAATTGTGCTTGTGAAAAAGAAAGACGGCAGTTTACGCATGTGCGTGGACTACCGCCAGCTCAACAACAAAACGCGGAAGGATGCTTTTCCCCTTCCACGCATCGAGGAATCTTTGGACGCCCTGACAGGTGCCCGCTGGTTCTCTACTCTTGACTTGGCCAGCGGGTATAACCAGGTCCCGGTCACAGAAGCAGACAGGCCCAAAACCGCCTTTTGTACCCCGTTCGGCTTATTCGAATGGAACCGCATGCCCTTTGGGCTTTGCAACGCCCCCAGCACTTTCCAGAGGCTGATGCAGCGAATGTTCGGTGACCAACAATGTCAATCGTTGCTCCTGTATCTGGATGACATCGTGGTCTTCTCCTCCACGGTGGAACAACACCTGGAGCGGCTGGAGATTGTACTGGGGCGGTTGCAGGAACAAGGCCTGAAGGCTAAGCTAAGCAAATGCGCGTTCTTCCAGCCGAAGGTGCGGTACTTGGGCCATGTGGTCTCTGACCAGGGAGTATCCACCGATCCCAGCAAGCAAGAGGTAGTTGCCAACTGGCAGCCTCCCACCACCATCGCTGACCTACGCTCATTCCTTGGCTTCGCCAGCTATTACCGCCGCTTTGTGGAGGGGTTTGCCAAGTTGGCGGCCCCTCTACACAAGCTGGTAGCAGAACTAGCTGGAAGGAAGTCTAGGGGTGTGGTGCGAATAGTGGCGGAGCATTGGTCGGATGAGTGCCATCGCAATTTTGAAGCATTGAAGACCAAACTTACCACTGCACCTGTGCTCGCCTACACCGACTTCTCCTTACCTTTCATCCTGGAGGTTGATGCGAGCTATGGTGGCCTTGGAGCTGTGCTCTCACAGGAACAGAATGGGAAAGTCAGACCTATAGCTTATGCTAGTAGGGGGTTGAGGCCCACAGAGCGAAATATGTCGAACTACAGCTCCATGAAATTGGAGTTTTTAGCTCTCAAGTGGGCTATGTCAGAAAAATTCAGGGAGTACTTGCTTGGTTATAAATGCATTGTTTACACCGACAATAATCCCCTCAGTCACTTGTCTTCTGCCAAACTCGGTGCCACCGAACAGCGTTGGGCAGCACAATTGGCAGCTTTTGATTTTGAAATAAAGTACCGCTCTGGGAGGAGTAATAAAAATGCTGACGCTTTATCTCGGAAGCATCCACCTGGGCCAACGAACCTAGAGGTGATGTTTCCTGGTACCTCAGTCCCTGAGCCCTTGCGGCAGGTCCTGCAGCGTGAAACCACTCCCGCCAATCAAGCTGCTATTGCTGCTTTGCCCCATCATGCACCTTCTGACCTCCAGGCACTTCAACAAGCTGATCCTGTCCTTCAGGAGGTTTTAGCATTTTGGGGGCGGCAGCAGAGTCCCAACTATCAGGAGCGGAAGCACTTGTCTCCTCCTGCACTGACCATTATAGGTCAGTGGAAACGGCTGGTTGAGCAGGAGGGTGTTCTCTTCCGGCGCATCTTCCGTCCTGATGGCGCCGAAGCGGTGCTTCAGCTTCTGCTGCCTGCCACGTTAAAGCAAAAGGTGCTGGCTCAGGTTCATCAAGGGCATGGGCATCAGGGTGTGGAGAGGACATTGGAGCTAGTGCGGCAAAGGTGCTACTGGCCAGGCATGTCCTCAGAGGTGGCACAGTGGTGCAGAGAGTGTGAGAGGTGTCAAGTTGCTAAGGACACACCCAGACCGCCTCCCAGTTTCATGGGGCATTTGTTGGCTTCGCGTCCCAACGAAATCTTGGCCATTGATTTTACCCTGCTGGAACCCAGCCACAACGGGTTGGAGAATGTCTTAGTCATGACAGACGTTTTCAGTAAATACACCTTGGCTGTTCCTACCCGAGATCAACGAGCCCCAGTTGTTGCTCAGACTTTGGTCACTGAGTGGTTCTATAAGTTTGGCGTTCCTGCCCGTATCCATTCTGATCAGGGCCGCAACTTTGAAAGTTCCCTCATTAAACAGCTCTGTGTACTTTACGGTATTGAAAAATCTCGCACCACTCCATACCATCCCGCCGGTAACGGCCAATGCGAACGCTTTAATCGCACTCTCCACAACTTATTGCGTGCCTTACCTGCATCTCGGAAAAGAGACTGGCACTCTTGCCTGCCACAGGTGCTCTACTCGTATAACACCACTCCCCATCAGTCCACCGGCGAGTCTCCATTCTACCTGATGTTCGGGCAAGAACCCAGGCTGCCGGTTGATTTTCTCTTGGGTAGAGTCTTAGACCCTGTGGGTGGCGAGGTCCACGAGTGGATCCAAGAACATCAAAACCGGCTCCAGCTTGCCTTTGACGGGGCCCGGGAAAGGTTGAAGGTGGCGGCAGAGCGCAGAAGGAGGAATCATGATAATCATGTTCGGGATGACCCACTAAAGGTGGGGCAGTTGGTGTGGCTGCGCGATCATAGTGCAAGGGGGCGCCACAAGATACAGGATCTGTGGGGCCCTGTGGTGTACCGAGTCGTAAAGGCACCCCGAGAAGGTGGTCCAGTGTACACCATCGCACCGATGGACGACCAAACCAAAGTTCGGCAGGTCCATCGAACACTGTTGAAAGCCGTTGCCGGAGCTGCCCCTCAGGGTAGTGCATTGCCCCCTTGTCCACCCCCTCTTGACCGGCCTCGGTCAGAGGATGAGTTGCCGTTTGACGGAGACTTGTTTATGTTGGGGCCGGAGACCCCTGTTTCTGCCCCTGCTCGCACAGCCGTGGTGACTCAAACCACCCCTCGGTTGCTGCTCCCACCACCTGACTCTGCTGGGTCAGAGTCGTCAAGCGCTCCCTCGATTGCAGTGGCAGATCCACCCTCCATTTCCCTGGCCGTTCCATCCGCCAGTTATGCGGCTGAAAGTGAAGTACGCCGGTCAGCCAGGTCGACGGCTGGCCAGCACCCAAACCTCTATCATCTTCCGCGACCTGTAGGAAACTTGGCATCTGGGGCTGCAAATCCCCCTGGTCCAGTGTCAAATGCTGTTACTGCGCTCTTTAGGCCGTGGAGTTAGTTGGGTGATCCTCTGGATCAGTTGTGCCATCGTCGGGACGACGATGAAGTCAATGGGGGTAGAATGTAGCAGGATGGGCCTTTAATTAGTGCTGCAGTACCGGCCTATCACTGTTGGGTGCGCTGCCTATAAAGGTGGGTGGTTGTGCACTGGGAGCACTCTTGCCTGGGAGCTCCTGGCTACCCCGCCTCCTGTTGTCACCGAAACCTGATCGCCTCACCTGATCGCCTTTTAGTTGGATCGTGCAGCTCGCCGTTGTTTGGTATGTAGTGGTTGTGTGCATCTGTGTACCTTCTAAACTTTGCACAAGTCCTCAACATTGGCTTCCACCCCTCAGGCAGTTCATTGGCCGGGTCTTCCCTCTCCCGTATCGACCCCAGTTGTAGGGCGTGCGAGTGTTTCCTCCTCTACCTGTTGCAGCGGGGAGCGATTAGCTGTAAATCGAGTTGCACTTGTAATGGTGTTGCTCGCTACAAGTGATCCCCTTCCTCCCCTTTGATGTTCATTCAACTCCTGACGGTATGTGGATAAGATGACGCTAACCCAAGTTATTACAGTTGTTGTTCAGCCTCTAGAACAAATATATTTTTCTATGGCAGGGTTGACGTGTGTGTGGGCGGTTTCTGCCAGCACGTCCCCCCCCCCCTCTTCACGCTGCTGTTGGCCGGCTGCCGTTTTGTCCACTGGTTATATAGCCAACACATCGATCCTACTCTGCATCTCCTACTGTGCTGTACCTGCCACCGAGTATGGTGATTGCTGCCTCACCCTAAGTCTCATTATCTTGATCCATTCATTTAACCGACTTCCAACTGATCTTATTGATGATATTATTTGTGTTTTGTGGGTTGCTTTGCATGGTTGTTTTGGTTTAATTCGTTTTCTTAGTTATTTTGGTTTGGCTTAATTGCTTTATTTATCCATGATATTATTTGTGTTTTGTGGGTTGCTTTGCATGTTTGTTTTGGTTTAATTCGTTTTCTTAGTTATTTTGGTTTGGCTTAATTGCTTTACTTATTCATTTGGATTTATCAGTTTGGATAAATCTCCTTTACTTATGATTTAAACCCCATTTAGTTATTTGTTCTTCGCTTTTTGTGTATTTTGTGTGTGTGTGTGTGTTCGCTTTAGTGTGTTTGTGTGAACATATTTTATTGAAGTCATGTTTAAAGATTACATATATTAATTAAAGGAATTGAATTTGTATGCTGGACCCAGTCTCAAGCTTTCATTAGTGAACGAACTTGTGTGCTTAACTTAGGTTAATCTAACTCTCCAGGTGAAATTCCTGGGGTGGCGTTGTTGGCAACATGTCACTAGTTCTTTAACTGAACTACACCATATTGTTTCCCCGACCGCGGAATGCCACATATCAATCCATCCATCAATATATTGAGCATGAACACCAAATGCAACGGGGGAATCTATCTCTCCACTCCTCCCTCATCATCTCTCTGTTCTGTCCATTCAAGAGCTCCACAAAGCATCCTTTAATCATTTCCTCTTTGAAGAAGAGTGGTTATTGGCTCCCCAATGGTGCACTGTGGCGGCCATTTTGGCAGAGTCTCATCTTAACCAGAGCCAGAGACTTCCCGACACAAGGCTGCATTCTAGTAAGGAGACTAGAATGCGTTTTGTCCTAACGAACTGCGGGAGTGTGCTTGCTAAAATGCTAATGTCAGCGCTAACATCAACGCTAACATCACCGCTAACGTCAACGCTAGCATCACCGCTGCCTGAACGACATAAAAAGTTGTCCAGTTCGGCGGGAAAAACACCCACCCCATCTGGCAAAAACTGCTTGCACGTCCTCCACGCTCTTACCTCAGAGTCAATCAATGAGACCAACTGAAAACAAAGCCGATATGGAACTCAAACTGTGATTCTGAAAAAGTATAAAGGTAATTTAAATTCGGTTTTCAGATAATTGAAGATACAAGTGTGTTGATAGCCATCATGTCGTTAAAGAGATGGACGTTTTGATCGTTGGATGGTATCTGTAGCTGAAAGTATGCAGGAGCAGTTAACTGCACAAAAAACAGGCATGCGTACAAGGAAATAAAGAAAACTTAAGAAGAACACTAAATGAATAACGTAGGCAATGGAAGTTATAACAATTCTGCTGCCTTCAAATCTCTCAACCAATCAGGACCTAATGCATCAACAGGAATATGCGCGCCAACGCACAGTGGATATAAATATTTCTCATTCATGTTTGTTGCTTGTCTGTTGGTTTATCCTCAATCCCCTCCACCCCCGGGACTAAGCTCCACCTCTCTAAGGAGAAAAAGATGGTGTCCTCCAGTGCAAAGGAACTCCATCCATAGTCAAACCAGCACCAGCGTCTAGACACCGTCAGGGGGTGAAATATAAATGAATAGTTTCTACTACGCAACCATTCTCAATGTGACATCCATTTTGTTCCACTTTTGTTTCTGTTTTGTGACTATAACCCTTTTTTTTCAAATTCCAATCATGGCGAAGAACTAAATAGTTCCACACAATGTTTATACAGCCTGTATGAAACAACATGGTAAGAATGCAAAGGGTGGAGTAATAAGTTGCTCATTTGGTAGTCCCTCTAAAATGGTAGTTTCAAAATGGCAGACCCAAGTCCATTGCATCCTCTGTCACATGAAGACGCAGCCCAGGAGCAAGGTACGTTTTATTACTCTGTTTTCTGGGAATAATTGACGCAAGCAGAAACCAGAAAACAAGCCGTTTTTTCGTTTTTTCGTTTTGACAAGAAAACGAAAATCAAGATTTCAGTTCGTTTATTCGTTTCTACGTTTTGTCAAAAAAACGAAAATCAATATTTCAGTTCGTTTATTCGTTTTTAGGTTCTTACTGAGCGAAACGAATTTACCACTCAATATCTGGTTTCCGCCGGTGGGCGGGTCCTCTTATTGGCTAGCGTGCTTCATTGACCTGTGCTCTTCATAATAAAAGTTCTTCCGTTTGATAATGTCGACAAAAATATTACTTTATCATAGACACTAGCAGACAGAGAGGACCACACCACCCACAGTCAAGACTGACACGGCTTCAAATAACAATAATAGTGTACATAATCATTTGACAATGAGAACTGAAGTTATGATGACTTCAGTGCAGTTGATGTTTATCCACAGTTAATACATGCAGAATAGACCTGAGGGCTTTACTACGACATCATTGTCCGGCTCTGAACTATGCGCTCTGTACGCGTTCACATCAAAGGAGCTGAGATCGCGGGCTGCTGATTTCCTCACAGCCTGAGAGCTATGAGGAATCCAAGTGATTACAACACATTTCTGACAGCTGCACATTGCGCAGGGCTCTCCGTGAGACGCACGCAATTCAACCCATGCACACGCTCACACGCCACAAAACTTGCGCCGCTATTTGACAGTGGAAGGGTAGGAATCAAATGCGTCCGGGTGAAATTTCAGGGATTTTAATAAAGCCTCAATACATGTTGACATTTAATTTGCGTTGCGTTCCTCTGGGTCTGTCACAAACTAGTTGGGCTACGCCCTCCCATACTCAGTTCTGTTCGCTTTGCATTGGTGGAAGTGAGTAGGGGGAGTGGTTAAGTAAAGCCTTCAGATTGGACGGTTTGACTTTAGAGTTACCGTCATGTTTTGCATTATATTTTTTGTTTTATAGGGACAAACATTAACACATTTCTCCTGCAGGGGATTGATAAAGTTCTATCTATGTAACAGAAGGGAACACTTACTCATACTCCATCAAATATTCATACTCATACTTTGCACACTTTACCACAGCATTGGCCTACTGAATGCCACAGATATATTTTTAAGCATTGGACTGAATGCCGCGTAAATATAATATATGTTTTGCACGTTTGCAACGTTTAAAAGTTCAGGGAAAGTATATGCCTCTACTGGTGTTGCTTAGACCAATATCCTTTTGAGGCAGTGTTGTTTCTGAATATTAGTGTTAAGGGACAATAAGGCCTACTATCATACATTAGTCACCATGTCTGTGAACAAATTTGTATGCAGTTACATATTAATATATCCCCCCCCCCCCCTGGAGAGCCCTGCATTGCGCATCTGTTGACCTTTATCCATTTACCTTAAACAGATAATTTTTTCTTGCTGGAAGATATTTTATATTGTTTTCATATTATTATTTACTGACAGTGATTACAGAATGCGAGTGTGTGTTATATTGAAAGCGAGGCTGGGTGTGCCTATGAATATAGGCTACAGTGAGTTTTTTAAGGTGCTGTAAAAGCAAATCATATTGACTACAGTGACAAAGAGTGTACAGTAACCTACTTCATTCAATATTGAATAGGCTACTGTAGCCTACACTATGTACAGATGGTTTTGCTCTTTGCTCATGGCAGTTGTGGCAGTCATTTTAACATGTCAGCAGGCAAGCTTCACTCATTCAAGGATGTATAATGCTTTGTCCTATAGCCTACTTGGAACGTGTTTTGAAATGGATCTATAGTAGCCTATAGAAATTTGCCAGCTGGAATACAAAGCAAACTCCTTCAAATGCACATTCATGGAAGTCTTGTATTGTCATCCCCAAATAATGCTGCAATGTAATAATATACATCTTTAAATGCACAATAATGAATCATTACCTTTATTATGACTTATCCAAGATTTTTATTGGCTCCCAGAATGCAGGTCTGTTAGTGACTCCCATTATCTCTAAAAACAGACTGGGAAGTAGAGCATTCAGTTACTGGGCTCCTTTACTGTGGAACCAGCTCTCCCCATGGGTCAGAGAGGCAGACCCCCCCCCCCCCCCTCACCTTTCGCACCTTGTAGTTTGGCCTTGGCGTCTCGCAGTCTCTCTGTGTTTCCATATATTCTCCACAGCTCCACCCCCAGTCTGAACCAACTGCAATTTTTCCCCTTGATTTTCCTGGGAGTTTTTACTCAGTCGATGTGAGGGCTTAAGGGAAGAGGATGTTGTTATGATGCTCATGCTATGTAAAGCCCTTTGAGACAAACTGTTTGTAAAAACGGGCTATAAAAATAAAATTGCCTTGCCTTGCCTAACCCGCTTGGACTGTAATTCATATTCATGCTACTAGTTTGATCATTGACTGACTACATGAATAGAGATTCTTATAGAGGTCTTATAGTCAAACGGTATAGGGTATATACATATTTCTAATTGTTTAGGCCAGTTATGAGATCTAGTTAACATCATTAAAAGTCATTTCCAAACACATTAAAGAAAAGAAAAAAACAAAAGCAAAGAGATTTTGCAGCAGTAGCACACTTTTACTTAAACAGAGTGGGATAGGAATCAGGTTAACAAAACATAACATCTAAGCTGTCTAACACATTACCAACGCAACATTGAAACATCATAAAACATCACAAAAAAAACAGCTGGAATACAAAGAGTTTGCTTTGTATTCCAGCTGGCCTGTTATGAGCAAATTTCTATACGCTACTATAGATCCATTCCAAAACATGTTCCAAGTAGGCTATAGGACAACGCATCCTGGAATGAGTGAAGCTTGCCTGCTGACACGTTAAAATGACTGTCACAACTGCAATGAGCAAAACCATTTGTACATAGTGTAGGCTACAGTAGCCTATTCGATATTGAATGAAGTAGGTTACTTTACACTCCCTGTCACTGTACAGAGTAGACAATATGATTTGCTTGTACAGCACCTTAAAAAACTCACTGTAGCCTATATTCATAGGCACACTCAGCCTCGCTTTCAATATAACACGCACTCGCATTCTGTAAACACCATCAGTAAATAATAATATGAAAACAATATAAAATATCTTTCAACAAGAAAAAATAATTTGTTTACTTTAAATGGATAAAGGTCAACAAATGCGCAATTTTCAGCTGTCAGTAATGTGTTGTGATCACTTGTAGGCCTATTCCTCATAGCTCTCAGGCTGTGACCAGCGATCGCAGGTCTGCTCTGCATGTATTAACTGTGGCTAAACATCAACTGCACTGAAGTCATCATAACTTCATAAGTTCTCATTTTCAAATGATTATGAATACTATTATTGTTATTTGAAGCCGTGTCAGTCTTGACTGTGGGTGGTGTGGTCCTCTGTGTCTTCTAGTGTCTATAATACAGTAATATTTTTGTCGACATTATCAAACGGAAGAACTTTTATTATGAAGAGCACAGGGCAATGAAGCACGCTAGCCAACAAGAGGACCCGCCCACCGGCGGAAACCAGATATTGAGTGGTAAACTCGTTTTGTTAAGAAGAACCAAAAAACGAATAAACGAACTTAAATTTTGATTTTCGTTTTTTTGGACAAAACGAAAAAACGAAAAAACGGCTGGTTTTTGGTTTCTGCTTCTGTCAATTATTCCCAGAAAACAGAGTAATAAAACGTACCTTGCTCCAGCCCAGTGTAGGTCTAGTCAAATTCTCTTAGCGCCACGCTTTGCCTTTCCATGGAGATCAAGGAAAAGTCTGTAGGAAAGGAAAATATTCGACTAAATGTGCGTTGCCACTCTTGCTCCAAGCATTTTTAATGGAAAAACGCACATCGCCATGTGAAAACTAGGACTTATTCCCCCTCAATGCACCACAGTAGGAAAATGGGCAATTATCTCTCATTACACACCTTAACTATAGAGACAGGGATGAATGGATAATTTAGCCTCAAGGAAATAAGGGTGGTTAACATAACAAGATTGATGGTCTTTTTAATTGTAATTTCCATACACGTTATAGTTTACTGTAACGGTGCCATCCAATCACCGAGCTGGCTTTCCCCCTTGGCGCGCTATTGGCTGGTTTAACACAATAACGACAGGGAAGCGACGGCAAGCAGCCAATCGCGTACAGAGTCATTTGAACTAGGCCCGTTGATCACGCCTCTTGTGCTGAAGAAAAAAGGCAGCTTCCCAAGAACAATCTGCAATCTACGATTAAGCTTGGTCATGCAATAGCCAGACTAGCACTTAGGACCAACGAGTTCCGTTTTCGTAACATAGAACCGTCGGCATGGTGGCATGTCGATCAAATGGGAAATATTTCGGAACATTGAAATGTCGGAATAATGAGGCGTCGGATTTACGGGCTGGCCCCACTGTAACAACCAACATCAAGTGCTGCACACAGCGCTCAACCACTGTTCTTCTTAGGCTTTATTCTTTGTTTATTTCTTTATTAATCTCTACACATTTTGGGACCCTAATTCTTCCACAATTCGTCACCTAGAGACTCCATTCCACTGTCAAAACTTTAATATTAGTTTCGAATTGCACGCTACCATTCAAGATATAAAAATATTCAAATATATATATGATAGCCATGCTTGTGGCTATCACAAAAGCTAACCATTTCAGACGTCGTAGAGCCTTACAATGTCAATATTTAGAAACACAATGTAACAGTATTTCTTGTTTCACTGGCGCTAAAATTATGAATCGATTGGAAATATGGTTATTATATATCGTTGCATTTGTGTGTGGGGACCCCAGTATATGGCTGGAGGCTACCTGCGTGGTACATATCCAATGTTTATTTCTTTGTTATTTGACAATGGTTTCCTTAATAAACTAAGTCAACAAGGAATACAAAAAGTAGGTCAATGCTGCTGAAAAAAGTAAATAAAACAATTATTCTCAAATAAATAAAAAAAATAAAAATATATAGCATTTAGAAAATGAACAGAGGAAAATTATTTGAACTGATTTACATTAGGATCGCCAGGGATTGCTCATTGCAGTTTCAGTTTTCTTTTTCAAAAAAATTTACTTGTTTGCGGAAAGGGCAAATATGTCCCCCTTAGGGGAGAACAACCTCTCACTAGTGATAGAGGTAGCAGGTACAGCCAGGTAGCGCTTTGCTAACTTGGCAACGTGGGGATATTTGTGGTCATTGGTCCTCCACCATGCAAGTGGGTCGGAATCCAGTGAAGTGCAGTCCTCTGCCGTGTATGAGGTTACCTCTTCCTTCACCAGCGGAAGAGTAGGCTTCTTTATCTCCTCAGTCTTGAAGAGCTCACCAAACAGTTGGGCCATGCCTGATTTCTTGAGTGGGGGAGATACTCCGGATTCTTCTGGGTCTGCTCTGGGATGGGACGTGGCTCCTGTTGCCTCTGTGGCCTAAATAAGTACTATTAACATTGTAAAAGCAATAACATGTTTCAAATTAAGCAAAAATGTCATTCATTCAGAAGAAAAATAGCATAATGTAACACTCAATACCTGTTCTTTAATAGCCACAATATCTGTGGTGAGATCTCACGGCAGGAATTATCCACATGAGGAATGGCCTTGAATCTTGGATCAAGAGCTGTGCACTTGATTCCTGAAGAGCAGGGTCAGCATATCTGTCCTTCAGGCTGCCTCCGGTAGCTGCTTTGACATCTTTCAGTTTGATTGTCTTCCTCCTTTGGTTCAATGGATCTCAGGAGCATGGCTTTGAGAGGCAGGACCATTGAAACATTGATGTGTGGTTTCAATGCATATCAATGTTTTGAGGGTTTTTAGGGATTTAAGGACCTCAATTACCTCCTCTACCATTCTCACATCCTGGTCAGACAGTGTATTGAGGTCCTTTTTCTTCTTGAGGGCCTTTTCTGTTAATGCAGAGTAAACAGCAATTTGCTGGTCAAGATAACGCTCACAATGTCATAACTGGAGTTCCAGCGAGTGGGGACATCATGGATGAGTCTTTGTTTTAGCACATTCAGCATCTCGTGTTTGCTTTGCAATATATGGGCAGCTGTTGTGCTGCGGTGGAAGAAAGTAACAACACTCCTGATTCTGCCAAGAAGCCTGGACACCTGGTTAATTCCTGTTGCTTTTTGTGCTGCTAAATTAACTGTATGGGCAAAGCATCTAATTTGCGGGCCCAGTCCAGCCTCACAGCATTGACAATGTTTCTAGCATTGTCTGTTGTGACTAGAATTGTGCTCCCTGGCCTTCCATTCTGACACTGACTCTGACGCTTGAGATGTGAATCCCCAAGTATTTTTGTGACGATACCATCTCAACCTCAACTCCTCCGATGATGAGAGGTGATGGGGTATGCCTCCCCCTCCTAAAATCCACAACAATCTCTTTATCAACATTGATAAAAACGTTTTTTTCTCGGGGATTCAGGATTCGGGGATTCAGTCTGTGTCTGGGGGACGAGACAGACGAACAGCAAAACACCCATGGAAACAAAAGGTGTTTATATGGTTGCAAGCAAGAAACATACAGGGCTCACAACAAAACGGTCGAGAAAACAATTTTTACAGGGCTCACAACAAAATGGTTGAGCAAACACATTTGTACAGAGACTATCAACATCAAGAATACCACGAAGACAAAGTTCACCCAAGGGTACTTTCAATTTCAAAAGCAACACGGCCAAGTCGGCGTCTGATTTGCAGTCTTCTTTTTCTTTCAGTTCACGCTATTCCTGAAAAGCTTGCCCAACGTTTACTGGTGTCTGGCCTCTCTGTCGGTCAGTCTCCCTTTTCTCTTCTTCTGTTCCTCCGACATTGGGTTTCTCTGTCTCTTTTTAGTCGGCTGATCTATGATGAATGTAACAATCCCTTAGTTACTTGTGTTTATATCGAGCCCGTTCAGTGTTTGGGGGTCTGTGCCGTAAAGCAATTCGTTACTTCGCGAGACCCGAGACTCCCGCGAGAGTGGGCGGCGGGTCGCCGGCAGAAACATATTACTTTTCTCCGCCAAGATGCGCAAGGGGGAGTCGAAACAACGAACAATCGAACAAAAATGTATAATAGAACCATCGCAATGACTCTTAGCCTGTTATATTGATCACTGTTTTGATTGTTTTTTTATTTTATTTATTTCTTATTGCTTATGTTTATTTATTTATTTATTTATTTTTTCCACAATGTCTTGCTTTTTAAAAAATGTATGATGACTATATGCTCTGTAAGGTGACCTTGGGTGTCTTGAAAGGCGCCTCTAAATTAAATGTATTATTATATTATTATTATATTAAGGTAAATCAAGCCAAAAAAGTTGCATAGTTCCCCTTTCACTAGTGTCTGATCTCTTTTCTGGTCCATTCTTCTTTTGTTCCACCGACAGTCGCCTCTTGGGTCCCTTATCAGTCGATTGATCCATGATGAATGCAACAATTGCCTCGCAACTGGCTGTTTATATCTAGCCGGTGCCATGTTTGGGTGTGTGTCTGTGCTGTAAAGCATTTTCGAAACTACAATCTGAGTACATTTTCGAGGCGCGATTGGATACTTCCGCTGCGTCACATCCGGATTGTGTCGGTCCGAACAGAGCATGTTGCATATGCGCTTTTTCCTTGGAGAGGTGACATGGGGCAATGACACACCCACCAAACGACCCAGAAATGGTTGCAGAACCATCAGAATAACTCTCAACCAGCATAATTACTGTAATTTTGGCTAAAAAAGTTGCATAGTGGCCCTTTAAACCAATGATGCTTTGTATTTTTGGAGCCCGGCTAGCTCAGTCGGTAGAGCATGAGACTCTTAATCTCAGGGTCGTGGGTTCGAGCCCCACGTTGGGCGCTATGACCTTTTAACCTAACCCTACTGGTGGAATGTTCACAGAAAGGAATAAGGTGACGTTCTTGGCTGTGTTCTATTATTGATCCACAATAGATGTCATACTGTCGGTTTTGGGCTCGAAGAACATTAATATTCTTCACAGGTTTGAGTGGGGGCCAGGTTGAGGACAACCCCAATGGATTTTGTAAAAATGATATGGTTCAGTTTGACAATTACTCTCAAAAATTGGATGCAATCATTTTTATCCTGCAATACTAGATATATATATATTTTGATTTTTACTTTTGTGTTCAGTGTCATAACATGATTTCGAAAAGCAGAATTATTCTCCTTAGACGGTATTCTAGCATACCAGGGTGTAATGCAATCTCACACACACACACACACACACACACACACACACACACACACACACACACACACACACACACACACACACACACACACACACACACACACACACACACACACACCTCATTGGAAGCACAAAACAGATTCAACATTCCTGTTTCACTTGAACTTCTGGTGCCAACCTAGCCATAGCTAAAATGCAGATATGTTGTGCTTTGATGAACACACAGGACACCATTGCTTCATGTCTCTGTGGCGCTTCCCATTTCCATTTCTTGTCCATATGTTGACCAATGAAATCTTCCCCTTCCATTTCTTGTCCATATGTTGACCAATGAAATCTTCCCCCTTCCATTTCTTGTCCATATGTTGACCAATGAAATCCTCCCCTTCCATTTGTTCTCCATATGTTGACCGACCAATCACATCGTCCCGTTCCTTTTCCTAACGTTCAAGTAAGCAAGTAGCGGTGTTCACGAGCGTATTTGTAGAAGCAATACTTTGGAGAACTACACGACAAGGTAACTATTTGATTTACATTTCGAGACATGACTTACATTTACAGATGAAATGATATTGTTGAAATGAGTGAGATTGTAAATCGGCCGTGAAATGAGTGAGATTGTAAATCGGCCGGCGTAATTCATTCAAAAGTCCGAGTTAAAATGCGATATAGGGGTCAAACTATTTGATTTACATTTCGAGACATGATTTACATTCACAGATGAAATGATATTGTTGAAATGAGTGAGATTGTAAATCGGCCGGCGTAATTCATTCAAAAGTCCGAGTTAAAATGCGATATATGGGTCGAACTATTTGATTTACATTTCGAGACATGATTTACATTTACAAATGGCCGGCGTAATTCATTCAAAAGTCCGACGGCCTGTTTAATCGGATATCGTCACCCTCTTAAAGTAATGGCCTAAGTCACCTTTTTGCCAAAATGATTTTCTTGCCTAAATCAGCTCTTTGTGATGCTAGCCACCTCTGGTAAAATCCCCAACATCCTCAGTTGAACAGATCATGTGATCCTACCCGTTTAGTGTAATGGCCTATGTCAAGAGTGTGAATTAGGCCAATTTATTTTGCCTCTTGTCTAGTGACTCTTGTCACTAGACAAGAGTGACTTAGGCAATTTTATGAGCGTTTCAAGATGGCGGCCACTTCCAAAAAAAATAAAGTCTACCAAGCTAGTGAAGTTATTGCCATGATGCAGGACTCGTTCCATACAAATGTTTGTGGCATAGGCCTACCCCAGAGCTATAGAGAGAGAGAGTTGCGACACGCTATGATCTCGCCGACAGGGTGGTCACGTGGTTCATGTAAGCCTCAATAGTTCCAAACACGCCGCGCTTTCAATGTTATTCTATGGGACGACAGCAGAGATTTCAATATTAAAGTGGAAAGGAAGCAATCAAATAAAACATGTCTATAGCACTAGTTAAATATTTAAATATACCATAAATACAAATAAAGTCGGAAATATGTCCCGTTATTCAGAATGAAGCACAAACACGTTGCATTAATTACAATGTTTTCAGCCTGTGCGCCGCCATCTCTGTTTTCAGAATACGATGACGTCACGAGAATGGTTGGTATTAACATTCTATGTTGTTTACATAGCGGCTCATAGCCTCACAGGTAGCTTACTGCCTCAACAAAATGGATATGGACGAATTGGATAGACCCACCAATGAGGGCAGACATCCAATTGCCTATGCTTTTGAGCCAGTAAGAGAAGTCGGAGTTTTAGTGCCCCCAACAGAGCCTGACTATGGAGGAGAAATAGATGAAGGAGAGAGAGATGTATCTGAGCGCACAGGAAACAATCGCTGGTGCTTGTGTGGGGTTTGTGTCCCTATGTCCACTGACATGGAGAGTGTCTGCTGCCATGAAATGAACCTGTAGTAATGCAGTGTAAGATATGTATATATATTGCACATTATATATTATTACATTATTATATTTTTTATATATATATATATATATATATATATAATAATTATTATAATATAATAAGATAAGAAAAGTAAAGTACACGGGTGCAGCAGCTGGGCTCCACGCTGCCTTACAGTTCGTTAATTTCATGATACAAGTAATTGTCGTGCCATTTGGGTGTGCACGTGAATATGCGAAAATAGTGCAACCGACGGTGTTTGCAAATGGATTATTTCCGATAACAATGGATTATTTTGGCGATGGATTAGAAATTATCAAGAGCATGGAGCGAGCTAGTCTGCAAACAAGACAATCTTCAAACAGTGAGTGTACTTGTACTAATTTATCTGTTTCTCTAGTAGTAGAAGCTAAGCGTACCTCTCGTTCCTCTGCCTGGCAAGCACGTTTCTGCGCTCTTTCGCTGCGCATAAGAGCAGCGCCCGGGTCCGATCTGACGGGTATGTCCGTGTCTCCAGCACTATATCCACTAAAATTAAAAATAGTTGGCACAGCATCTGGCTTCAGGCGATTGGTGGGACGGCGAACAAATCTCCCATCTTCAGAAAAAGCTCCCTCTTCGATGTAATCAGCCTCTATAAAGTGGTCGCTACATACTCTCTGCCCTGGTCCCATTGGGGGGCTGAGGCGTTTCAATGCAGCTAACCATCTTCGGAGCACTTCAGGCTTCTTGACGGGAATTACATGGAAATGAACTATTCTACCGCTCTCCTTTAACCGATAAAATTCGTTTGAACAGCCAGGGGCAATACAAAAGGACCCCCCTGTTCTTCTTCCAATATCCGACATGTTTATTTTAAAGAGCCAACCATTCTGATGACGTAGCGCCTGCGTTTTTAAAACATGGCTGCGCCCTAGAGGCGAAAGTCGTTATAAACATGTCATTTTACGGTGAAACTACTTGAATTTCAGTATTGATGAAAATCCATGTGTTTCCAAAAATGAAAAAACAAACAAAAAATTGACACAGTTCTCAGTGCTTCATTTCCACTTTAAATGGTAAATATGAATGAAAAAATCACATGCAAGTATTTGTCTGACTGTTATTGCATTATTGCATATTTGTAAATGTCAGTTTTACATTTAGAGCGGTAGGGGGGCAACTGAAAGCTATTTATAAGTACTATTACTTAGATACGTTTTTAAGTTTTGGAGGGAAAGCTTCACGTTCGTGTTAGCATACTGGCCTAACCTTAACTTGTACCATACATCTGTGTTGAAATCAAAGTATTCAAGATGTTCTACCATGATCATTTAAAGATATAAGCCACACAAAGTATCAAATATATTAAAGAATAACAACTCATTACGCTTGGATGAATGAAATTGTATTTTTTTTTATTAAACAATTAGTGTGACAAGAACAAGTGATTGCGATTGTGTGAACAGATTCAACAATGGACACAGCAGGGAACACTATATACTTAGGGCAAACCATTAACATATAACGTTGCAAATATACTATACTTTATGCCATTACAATACTTAGAATAGCCCTAGGAAATTCAAAATGGATTTAGGAGGGAGGATCCTCGTTTGGTCATGAACTCTGACCTCTAACCTATTCTCAAAAGTCAGGGCATAAGTGGTTGAGGAACAGTTGTTACCCGCTCTGTGATCTTCAATGGTGTCATGGTTCTTTGGTTACAACTAACATTTTATAGATCAATTGTCATACCATGGTTGGCTGTGCAGCATTTGGATGCTCCAATCGGTCCGAGAAGGGTTATCACGGCTTCCCCAAGGACCAAGAGCGCAGGGAGAAATGGATGGCAATGGTCAGCCGTCAAAACGTATTGACAGTCAGCAACAGTCAAAAACGATGTAACGTAATGTTCAGATCACTTGCTAGCATTTCAAAGGGCATAATAATTGTAGTGTAGAGAATTATGACTTTCCAATGATATTTGAAGTGCAACGGAAACTGATATTAAAGCCTACCTACAGGTACACTTTGGAAATGACCAATTCAAAGCCACAAAAGTAGATAGGATGTTGAAGTTGAGGCCCGATGCAGGCCCAACAGTTTTCATCCATCGCCCTAAACCGAAGAGGAGGAAACCCCCTTCTGTGAGGGTGCCTCCGGAACCAAGTGCAACGGACCACCCATATTGCGCCAAATTAAACTTCGGTATGATCCATGCAGCTTACAATATTCCCCATTTCATGTAATTCTAGGATAGACTAGACTCCTAATGAGATTACATAATTCATATTTGCACATTCAGTTTAAAAAACAACCAGAAGGCAGGGATTCTCTGAGGATTTGCACACAATGTAGATAATCGACACATTTCTACCCAATTAACAATTGCCGGTAGATCCATTTATAAATTGTATTGGTTTCTGATTGTGGCAGATGATTTAATTCACATTACAGAAATGTTTTGCTTTAATTCATTTTCTTACATTGGAGATGACAGTAGTTGCAAATGCAAAGGCAAAATACATATAACATCAACATTACCTTGTAATTGTTAGAGATTGAGGGAGAAATTTAGGTGGATTTCAAGAGCGTTGAAAAGGACATCACAGGAGACAGAGAGAGCAATCAAGAGGCCACATTGCCAGGGGCAGGTGATTCAGGGGCAGGTGATTCAGGGGCAGGTGATCCAGTGGCAGGTGATCCAGTGGCAGGTGATCCAGGGATTTGTGTGCCGAGGGTCAGTCAGGGGTCAACAGTGAAGGAATAACTTTTGCCAGGGCCAGCTGCTCCAGGGACCAGACTGCCAGGGACTGATGGGGCGACTGTGGAGGACCTAATAAGGCAACTAGAAAAGGAAAAATTAATGAGAAGGAGAGCAGAGAGGGCTATTGCAAAACAAAAAAGAATCAATTTGGCACTAGGAAAGAGAATCAATTTGGCACTAAGAAAGAGAAACAATTCAGTCAACAAGAAGTTAAAACGAAAAAGCCATATAGGTTAAATTCACCGCCCATCATAATCAGCATTGTTGAATCGGCGGCATCTGTAGGGCTTCATGTGCTGAACATCACCCTTTCCAGGATATAATTAAACAAACACTGTTATTTCTACTAGCTATCGCATCATAAAACCCGTCCTTAAATCAACCTAAATTATCCTAGTAATCCAACATAAATAACTAACTAAATAAAAGTTAGATTCACTAGTACTGAACTTTGTAATTGTTGGTGTAGATACCATCACATGGTGCAGTCGAGCTAACAAACTAGCAGGCAATCGGTCGTCTACCAAGATAAAAATATAGATAATTACGCTGTGCATATACAAATAAATATCAATATATGCATCATAAAGGTCCTGATACAATATAGACAGTTGACAATTCAAAAGAGGTAGCTATTAATCAATTTACCCCTGGAGATACCTTCACAGATGGTGAAGTTGAGCTAACAAACTAGCAAGCAATCGGTCGTCTACCAAGATGAATATATATATAATTACGCTGTGCATTTACAAATAAAGATCAGTATATGCATCATAAAGGGCCTCCGATACAATATAGACAGTTGACAATTCAAAAGAGGTAGCTATTTAATCAATTTACCTCAGAATTTACTCGGCGGCCAGCAATGGAAATGAACGGTCTCCTACGCCGTAAAATGGTTGTTTGGAACTACTCGAGGCTCCATACCCCGGAAGTAGGCGCTACAACGGAGTCCAATGGAAGTGTCGCAACTCTCTCTCTCTATAGCTCTGGCCTACCCTTCCTCATGGTCTGTTACAGTAGTGGAAAAAAAAAAGAAATGCACTGTTTTGCCTCACTTATTCCAGAATTAATTCGGCCCAAGTCAGGTTCAAAATTTAGTAAATCACAAAGGCATGTTCATAAATTGGCCTAAGTCATCTTATCCTCTTATGTTACACAATTGACTGACATCATTATTTGTATATCAATAGTAATCTATTGTCATAACCTTTGTGTTTGAAATGATTCATAAATATCATATACTCTATATATGGTTCAGTTTTTTCTGTTTTCAGAACAACTTGAAAATATGACTTAGGCCATTACTTTAAGAGGGTGACGATATGATTGATTGACTAGCGATTATTTGTTTCGTATGTATGATTTGGAATAGTTAATTGTCATCTACAAACGACTATTACATTATTATAAGGTAATCAATTCAGAACAAATGATTTGGGAATATGATGATAGTAACTTATGATTTCATTGATTGAATGTCAAATGTGTGTCTCAAATAAAAGTGTATCTATGAAAGACATTGATATAGCATATGTCTATGACAATGTGTGGTAACTTGGCCATTCTTCCACTTGTCTTCAGATGTCTACTACAAAGAAGCATCGAGCCATGGGGTCTGAGGAGTGGGTGGCGCGCCTGAATGCATTTGCCTGTTCTGGCACTTGGCCCTCCGGTGCAGGGAACAGGCCATCTCCCAAACAGGGCAAGTGGCACAACCTCTACCAGAAGGTAACCTTTGCCCCAACAGTCAACCAAAACTCCAAAGTGAACCGATTGTGTCCTGCATCAGATAGGAGTCTTGCTCCGCCTGGTCCCGTCCCTGCTCCGCCTGGTCCCGTCCCTGCTCCGCCTGGTCCCGTCCCTGCTCCCCCTGGTCCCGTCCCTGCTCCCCCTGGTCCCGTCCCTGCTCCCCCTGGTCCCCTCCCTGCTCCCCCTGGTCCTGTCCCTGCTCCCCCTGGTCCCCTCCCTGCTCCGCCTGGTCCCGTCCCTGCTCCCCCTGGTCCCCTCCCTGCTCCCCCTGGTCCCGTCCCTACCCCTCTTTGTACTTCTTCATTTCTGGGTCCGGCTCCACAACAGTTCTGGCTACCAGCAGAAATGAAGAAGACCATTCCCCAGCAAGACCAGCGCTGGATTGCATCCACGCTGTGGAGGAACCAGCGGCTGCGCCCAGACCTACAGCTCTGGTATGAGCCACCGGTGCCAGGCCTGATCTACAATCAGGTCCCGTCACCAGATCGGTTTTTCACGCACCGGCTCCTGGTGTGGATGCCCTACCACCTTTGGAAGGTGAGGCTGTCCTGCCCAAAGTGTGGGAAGCAGCTCACCGGGGCCGGCATGCACAAGAGGGCACGGCAGGTCCTGGACGTGGACAGGTACTACCTGATGGTGACGGAGACCCTCAGGTGCAACGCCCTCGGTTGCGTCACCAATTACCTGTCCACGAGCCAGACCGTCCTGGACCAGCTGAGCCTGCCTCTCCGTGGGGAGTTCCGCCTCATCCTGACACGCAAGTGAGTTCTAATCAACACATGAAAGCAAATACCCTTTTTTATGTAGCGCAATTCATTCTGCCAGTAATGTAGCAAATAGCAATATTCGCTTTTTACACTCTCCTGCAAAATATTCTATAGAATATCTATATTAGATATACTATATATATATATATATATATATATATATAATAAAAAACAACATTTCCATTTTGACGATAAAAAACTCAAATAATTTGATACAAACATACCCCTTGTCCACAAAGGTATGCGTGTGACATCCGCGTCATCAGGATGCTACGGGAGAGGACCCTCGGCAACAGCTCTACCTGCCTAGCCAAACAGCTGCGGGAGAACCACGGCGAGGAGTGGCTGCAGCGTGTGGCCCGCTACCTGGAGGTGTGTGCCGACTTTGTGGACCAGCCGAGTCTCTTCCCTGTGGTCTCTCAGGAGCCCCCCGAGCCTGTGGCTGTCCCGACCAACAGGTGGCTCCTGACCGTGTACGGGAAGGACTTGATGAGCCGTATGGACCACATCAAGGCCAGCATCACCTCTACCTTTGGCGCCATTTTAAAAATGGATTCCACAAAGAAGGTAAAAAGGACATTTACATCAATTTTTGTTGTTATGATTATTAATGAAATGTGTTTTCTTAGAACACCACATCCCAGCATGTGAGCCATTTAACTTATAGTTACAAATGTGTTCATGTTTATTTGATGTGCATTTTTGTGTTTGTAAATGGCTATTCCTAATGTATTTTCGTGTATATATTTTGCTTCTATTTATTCATACTCGAATGCTTTTTTTTATTTTGAAAGCACTCTGAATTTGTTTATTCTGAATAATTCCAGGTGACCAAAAAGCTGGCTGGAGCAGCCAAGGGGACCGCGCTGTGGATGTCCTCCGTCAGCAATGAGGTGGGGCAGGTCCTGATCAGCGTGCTGACGGCCCAGGACCTGCAGGGGCCTGGCTTGGACCGGATGGTGTCGGACCTCATCCGGCGCTACAGCCAGGCGGGCGTAGCTCCCCCTCTGCTCCTCTATGTGGACTGTGGCTGCTGCAGGGAGACGGACGGGGAGACCAAGCTGAAGGCCAGGTTCAGCGGGTGGCCGGACCTCGTCGTCCGGCTGGACATCTGGCACTTTCTTCGGCGGCTCGCGGCTGGATGCACGACCGACGCCCACTCCCTGTACCCCGTCTTCATGGCCAGCCTCTCCGCCTGCCTGTTTGAGTGGGACCCTGCAGATGTGGCCCTTTTGCGCCAGGCCAAGAGGGAGCAGCTTCGGAAGGAGGGTGTGCCCGTCATCTCCGATTCTGTGGTGGACAGCAGAATCACCAAGGCTCAGTTGGCGCAGTACTGCAGGCGGAGGACCCGCGGAGAGGAGGCCACCATCCGCCTCGTTGAGAGCCTGCTGCAGGAGCTGATGGGGGACAGAGGCAGGGACCTGCTTGGTGTTCCACTCCTGGACCGGGTGAGGATGGAGCACATCTGGCGGGTTCAGAAGAGGCACGTCAAGTGCATCCAGGACCTGCCAGGTGTGTCTCTCTACACAGAGACCGGCACCACCACCGCCAAGGAGGGCGTCCTCCTGACAAAGTACAGGTGTGCGCGAGGTTCAACGTCCCTGGAGTCCTTTCACTGCCATCTGAACCGCTTTATTCCAGGTGAGTTTTAATTGCATCACCATTATTTAATTACAATGAAGACCATTTACCTTTATTGTTTATATAGATGTTTGCACAATAAAAATAAACCTCTCAATCATGAGTGCATTCTTATCTACTTTCAGGGACCCAGGCCAATGACCTCAACTTCCAGCTGTACCTGCTGGATGGGCTCACCAGGTGGAACCAGGACCGGGCTGCTGCTGCTGTGACTGAGAGTAGATCAGCCCTCCTCAGCTACTCGGGGGACCTGGTGCAGTGTGTCAACACACACGGCTCCAAGGTGTTTGGACGGAAGTATGTCCCCTCCTTCCGCCCCCCCGCCAAGTACACTGGTAAGTTACACTGAATAGGGATTACTTGCAATACTCAACATATGTTGTTTTATTTTGTGTTCTTGTGTTTCACACTTGGACATGAAATGACCACAAGGCATGTGTACGTTGGAAATAAAATGTCTTTAATTCGGCAAGACAGATTAGATCACGTATTTGCATGTTTGCAAATTCTAATATTGCAGTATATATAATATATATTCTGTTGCAGGTGATCATGTCATCAAATAATAAATATGTTAACATATTTCATATAAGTCATAACAAGAAAGTACTATGATAAAATAATGACATGAATGTGGGGTGCACATTTTCTATCTATAATCAGACCCAAGATATGGGTTCCACACATCGTCGATATACTTGTTATACTAATTCCATTATTGTTTTCATTCCCAGGAGAGTTGATAGGTGTCGACTACCTCTACAGGCAGACGGGGAACAGCATGCAGGACATGGATCCTGAGTCTGAGGGCACAGAGCAGCTGCTGGAGGACTTGGCCCTGGGCGACGAGGCAGAGGATGATGGCTTCCAGGAGGACGTCATTGACCCCACAGTGACGAGTCTGGAGGTCATGTCTGCCTTCATCGCCACTGCACCACCTGCCCAATTCTCCTCCAGTGGTTCCTGGTGGTCCTCTCTTCCGCCGCCACCACCACCACCTGCTCAGCCCTCCACCAGTGGTTCCTGGTCCTCTCTTCCACCTCCTCCTTCTCCGCCGCCACCACCACCACCACCTGCCCAGTCATCTGCTGTCACCGCTCCGGGTGCTGCCCCACAGGTTCCTGTAGAGCAGTCGGTAAGTACATTTTAAAAATAGCAAAACATAACAACATTTATATTTATTTCCTATTTGTCCAGAATCAATGTTATATCGGTGTTCTTTTTCAGGCAGTGGATGTAAACAACATCCCGGGCCTGGACAGGGTGGACCGCCTGGCGGAGTATCTGGTGGGGCTGAGGAACCAGACCAGCCTGGCCCTGAGTAACCAGGACGTCAGCAGCATCGTGGGCATGTGGGAGGACCTGCTGCCCTACGACCAGCAGAAGGTGGTCTTTTCTGCACGGCACCAGGACAGGCTGCTCACTGGGCGATTCAGGTCGCCCAAAAAAAAGGCTGAGTTCACGCCTGGTGTGGAGAGTGTCAGGAGGTGCACCATAGCATCCACTGCATCTCCTGCACAGTGGCCAGACTGCTGCCATGTCCTAGAGTCCATCTTCGTCAGGCTCTGCAACATCCACAAGTGTCCGTCCAAAAAGGGGAAGACGGACAAGCGCCTGACGAGATGGACTCTGATCCTGCAGGACTACCGCAGGATAAGGCAGCTGATCCTGGCCAATGGGGCCGTGATGACCAGCACCTCCCTGCAGCTGGTGGAGGTCAACCAGACCACCCTCATACAGTGGCACAACAAGAGGGTGGCCAGGCAGGATGTATCATTGTTGTGCCAGGGGGTTGACCTACCTGCCCCCATCCCTGTGGCCACCGAGGCCTTACCAGCGGCTATTGTCCGCCCTGCTATTGCTCCTCAACAGCCTGGTGTTGAGCACAAGTACCATCTTCCAGAGAGCACAGCGGGGCGGGCAAAAACCAAGAAGAGGAAGGCCACCGCTACAGCCACCGCTACAGCCACCGCAGTACCAGCTGTAAGGCCCCGGATGGCCACAGAGAGGCAGCTGTATCCCCGTCCTCCTCAGTTTGGAGCCCCTGCCCCTGTCTGCAGCAGCACCCCTGCCCTCAGCCGTGCCCCTGCTCCGGTTTGCTTTGCCCACCCAGGCCTCACCCAAGCCCCTGCCTTCTTCATGACCCAAGCCCCTGCCTTCTTTGGCACTCCCGCCCTCCCCCAAGCTCAATCCCACCCCAGTGCACCCCCCTTTGTGTTTGCTGTCCCCTCAGCAGTGCCTCCACATGCCCCCCCCCGAAAAAAAAAGACATATAACAGGACTGGGGAAGCAAACAAATGCCGAAAGTGTGGGGAGCCCCGGACTGCATTTACTGGACACAGCCAGTTCAGGGGGACCATTTACTGCCCCTCAATTGAGCAGGTGACAAAGGAGCAGTGGTTGGAGGGAATGCGGAAGAGTAAATAAACATATATTTCTTTTTAAGAAAGTCTTTTTCTGTCTTTTTTTCTGCAACTATAACTATTTCTATACAACTTTAGTGGTTTAACAAACAACTATAGGTTAGTTTGGATTTATTTCGGACATGTAAATGCATAATGTCAAAGATCAAAAGTCAACTAATGATAATGCATGCAACATAACATGCAAAATACAAAATATTTTATAGATAAGTTGCTAAGGTGAAAGCTGAAGCTAAATTGAGCCGACACATTTCACACGCAGGAAATATGGCACAAGGATAATTATATTTACGCAAGAGATCCTAAATACATCCATAAAACCACCAAAAAGAAAGTATTTTGTTTGCCACTGGTGGGACTTGAACCGGTGACCTTCTGAGCCTCTCCTCTCCTCAAAACTGGTCAGCAAAAGGTTTTTTAATGTTTTTAAATTCATTCTAATGAATAAAAACAACTGAATAGGTGGGAAATTGAAAAGAAGCCTAAATTTCTCTCTTTCCCTTCCCTTTCCCCTTTTTCTCCTTTTTTCCTCTCTTTTTTTCTCCCTTTTCTTCCCCCCTTCTTCCCCTTTTTCCTCCTTCTTACCCCCCCTTAAAAGACTATTGTTCCCCAGCTTTGGCGCAATTGGTTAGCGCGTTCGGCTGTTAACCGAAAGGTTGGTGGTTGAAGCCCACCCAGGGACGATCTATTTTTAACTGAACAGCGTATCATATTTTTCAGTTGAACCCTTGGCTACTGAGTGTCTGAGGGGAAGAGCTGGCTGGCTTATGTGCTGTCTAGGGGTTTGTCGTATTAACTTAAATTAACTCACTCTGTGGGTTTGAGCCTTGTGTTGGAGCATTGTTTTTTGCATCATTGTGTCCAAAGAGAAACCAGACCAGAAAACATGACCCCGCCTTTAGTTCAGACCTCGTCCACGTATTTCTGAAAAAGTTATTTCTCACCATAGAAAAAAAATAGGTCCACAACAACGATGTTGTGGTAATCCCCGTGGACAAGCACATCCTTCACCTTAACAGACGGTGAATGTTGCCCAACCCTCTGATCTGGAACCCTGTAAAAAGTATCCACTCTTTCACCAATTGGTTGAGCACAAGACGTGATGAAATTCATTAGAGCCTGAACCCTTTTCTTAGGAATCTGTATGACAGTTACAGGATTAATCCACAGTATGTCACATTTGGACCTTGATTGGCTGTCACTTCAAAGCACCTGAAATTTGCCGGAAAAAGTTAAATAATTCACGCCGCAGGTTTTTTTAGGCAGAACATTTTCGCCACGCCTTTGATTTTTGGTGTGAATGCTTCTTAATGAAAATAAAGCACTCACTTTACAGTCAGATGTCCATTTGTCCTTGCAGACTTTGGGATTCTGAAATAGGTGTCCAGGACGCCGCTGTCCATATGCAGTGCGAAATTAGTCTGTGTCCTCGTCTGATTCAGAGATTTTGTCCAGAAGAAATTTACATCTCTGAAATTCTTTGCAGCAGACGGACTCTGCAGCCGCAGCAGCCGCCTCCTGTTCCTCCATCAGCTTTAGCTTCTCATTGCTATATTGCGGCTCGTAAAGTTAGCCAGGAACATCTGATTCGAGCATCAGATCTTCGAAATCTCCATTTTCCATATCAGATCGAGTACCTTCCGCCATTGTCGTTACTTCACAGCTTTCTCCACAGCGTCTGTTAGCTTAGCTTCCAAGTAGCCTAATAGCGGATGTGCACGTTTCTGCAAGTCCTACCCACTGGCACTGATCTGTAATAGGTCTGTATCTTCAGTGGATCCGACCCCCTATAGGCGGGTTTGAAAATGAGGAACTAGTGATTGTGTAGTCTCACAAGTGGAGGGAGGACGATGGCGGAGAGGCATGGGCCAGATCCGGTGCAAGTGCCGGGAGGACTGAGGAATGATCCAGGAGGGACAGAAAATGACGAAGGAAGTGAATCAAGTGCGGTCGAGTAGGAGGAGCTTAAGGAGCTTGAGGAAGAGAAGGATGAATTAAGGAATACAGAGAATCTAATCAATTTAGATAATGGAGATTGGGATACTGTAAGAAGAGGGAAGAAAAGGAAAACACTTGAAAACAAAGGGGATGAAGGCAAACCGAATGAAATAAAGGTTATCATTCGATTCCAAACTCTGGGTGCATTGAATCCTTTAAAAGTTAGCGATGCTGTTTAAACTAGTAGGCGAGTTGCATGCTGTTAAAACACTAAGGGATGGAAACTTGATTGTTTGCAGGGATAAAGATCAACAGGTTGGTCTAATGAGGTGCACAACACAGATGGGAAAGAATATTAAACTGAGGTATGGGAAGAAAGAGGGAGATTTATTGGTGTTATATCTGGTGTATCAACTGATCTGACTGAAGAAGAAATTAAAACCAATGTAAGAGGAGCTCAAGTTAACAAAGTGAAGCGTCTGACATACCAGAGATGGAGTTAAGGGGCCTAGTTTGTCAGTTCTAATATCATAGGATGAGGATAAATTACCGGAGAGAGTAAAGCTTTGATATGTAAGTTACGCAGTGAGACCATACATTCCTCCCCCGACAAGGTGTTTGAAATGCCAAAGGTTTGGTCACATAGCTGTAGCTTGTAGGGCTACGAATCGTTGTGCTAAAGGTGGGGGAGATCATGAATACGGTAATTGTGGTGAACACAGTGCTGCGTACAAGGGATGTATAGCCCACAAGAGAGCAATTAAAGTTCAGATTGTAAAAGTTAAAGGAAACATTACCTATGCAGAAGCAATAAGAAAGGTAGACTATAATAGGCCTACAAGATCTAGTGCAAGCCCAAAGGTGTCACAGGTGGTTCAAGCTCCATCCCAAAGAGTGGTGCAAAAGTGCTGCAAGGTTTCCGAAAAAACTTTGGTGGGAGATAAAGAGAAATCTGTTGCCTTTATGGTGGAAGTAATCAACTGTACTGCACAAACGGACAGCAAGACGGTGAGAATTAAGATTATAATCAAAGCAGGAGAGAAGTATCTAGAGGGTAGAAGGAATGACTCCTGAGTCTATTAACGAAATACTCAGAGCAGAGGGAACTGATAGGCAGGCATCAGATGGTAGGCCTACGGTAAAATGATGGCTGTTCCTGTGCCAGTTTTACAATGGAATGCATGAGTTTTATTTCAAATGGACAAGAATTTAAACAGTTGTCGATCGGGGCCAAAAGAGGTGCTGGGGTACCGTCAGGAGTTGGTGTTGGCTTACCTGAGCAGAGTCAGAATCAGAACTCTCAGAATACAAGGAATAACAGTAGGGCTGTAAATAAAACATGTATTGCAGTGGATAATGTTACATTTGTAGCATTCTAAGCGGAAGTGATAAGCTGTTCGGCTCAAACACAGAGTAGAACAGAGAGGATTACAATTATCATAAAGGTAGCACAAAGGTACATTGGCATAGGAGAAGTTACAGTAGACGAGATCAATGATGTTCCCACAGCAGTGGTACAAGTAATCATGTGGTCCTTTCAATTCTCCAATGGAATGCCCGAAGCCTTTGTTTCAAGTTTCAAGTTTATTTATTCATACATACATGCATGCATGCATGCATGCATGCATGAATGGTCCCCCAAAATAAGCTATTGAAAGCTTTTGGGCGGGGGCCCAAGGTTAATGAAAGCGTTATCAATCAATTTAGCGATGCACAATGTGGTACCATGCAAGAAAACATAAATAGTGCAGACAATCAAGTATACAAATACATACAATCAATCATACAGTAATAATCCCAGTACATCCATCATATTGTTAGGGTACATTATAAATAGGTAGCCAGTAAATATGCTTTTAGGTTTTTTTTAAAAGCGGACAGAGAGCACAGCTTCTTTAGATCCTCATCAAGTCTGTTCCAGATCTGTGGCCCCTTGCAGGCAACACTCATACCCGTACAATGTAAACGCCATTATCAGGTGTTTAACCATTATCAGGTGTTTGTTCCTGGTTCGGTGTTGGTGCTGGGGGTGGCAGATAGGGAGCAGGCCGGTCAGTCTGGGGTTTAGGCCATTTATGACTTCAAACATTAGGCAAGCATTATGGAAGAGATTGAATTCAGTGAGTCTTAGAAGACCATGGCAGAGGAAAAGCGGGCGACTTGGAGTATTTACTGCAGCCCAGGACATAGCACGTATGACTTTCTTTTGTAGACTCAAGTTTTAAAAAGGTAACTGGGAAAGGTATTGGACCATATGACATTACAGTAATTCAGATGCGGTTCAAAAAGGGTTTTGTACATAGTGAGTAAAGCAGATAATGGTAGAGAATGTCTGAGTTTGTAGAAAAGACCAACATATTTTTATAATTTCTTTGTCAGATGATCAATGTGATATTTGAAGTTGAAAAATTCATCAATGTGGACCCCCAGGAATCTTGTGGAGCTTACCCTTATGATCTCCTGATTGTCAATATTGATATGTACCAGTTCAGTATTGATTTTCTTTCTGTTTGAGCAAAATAACATAATTAGTTTTATTAACATTGAGTGAAAGTTTGTTACATTTAAACCAGGCATCCACTTTGATTAACCCTGTGTTTACAGTGTCTTGGAGAGTGAGTAGGTTTCTGTGTGCGGTGAAGAGATTTGTATCGTCAGCAAAAATTACTTTATGAAAGATATTGGTGGAATTTACAAAATCATTGATGTAAAGGATAAATAAGAGTGGCCCCAAAATTGACCCCTGGGGGACCCCATAGTTTATGTACTTGCAGGGTGAGCTACAGTTATTTGCAAAAACATACCGTTGACGGTCATAGAGATAGCTTTTGAACCAATCAAGGGCGAGGCCTCTGATACCATAGTGGTGTAGTTTGTTCAGTAGTATCAAAGGCCTTTGATAGATCAAGGAAAATACCTATTCCAAATTTACCTTCATCAATACAGTCATTGATTTTTTCAACAAGGTCAAGTATAGCCATACAGGTGTTGCTCTTTTTCCTGAAGCCAAACTGAGAAGGAACAAGAATGTTGAATTTTTCAAGATAGCCATTCAGTCTGTTATATACAACCTTTTCAAATAATTTAGAGAGAGTTGGTAATAGTGATATGGGGCGATAATTGCTCATGATGTTCTTGTCTCCTGATTTAAAAATTGGTATGACCTTTGCAATTTTAGCCATTTTTGGCACGACCCCTGTTGTAAGAGAGAGGTTAATGCAATGAGCGAGCGGCTCCAAGATCACATCGACAATAGTTTTCAGAATTTTACTACTAATACCATCAATACCAGCTGTATTTGAGGTCTTTAAGCCCATAATTATCTTGAAAAGTTCAGTACTGTCTGTTGGCTTCAAGAAAAAGGAGTGTAAGTAATTGCCAGTTAAGTATTGTTGAAAATGTACCCCCTGGGGTTGTCTGATGGTGGCAGCGAGATTTTCCCCAATAGAAACAAAGTAGGTGTTAAAATTTGTAGGGAGGTCTTCTTCGATGTCTCCAGTGACTGGAAGAACAATAGGTTTACAACCCTTGTTTAGGACTCCACTTAAGACTTTCCACATCCTCTTGCAGTCACCCCGTGATGAATTGAGAAGTTCAGTGTAATGGTTACTCTTACTCTTTCTAATTATGTGAGTGAGCTTGTTTCTATAAGTAGAGTATTTCTTTTTAGTTTCAGTACTTGGATTTGTGAGGTAGCACTTATAAAGTTTATTCTTATGTTTGATGGATTTTACAATTCCCTTAGTTATCCAGGGATTTTGGGCAGTGGTTCGGCTTCTGACCGATTTCACAGGGATAGAAACCTCGATGGAGTCATTGATGTATTTTATCAAATTGTCATATGCAGCGTCAGGAGTGGTACAGTTGTAAATGGTCTCCCATGGCTTGGTTAGCAGGTTAGCATTTAACAGCTGTAATGTTATCTCATTTATAATTTTACATTTTTTAGTTTTAGGGTGTGGGATCGAGTACATTTTGGCTGAGCCATAAAAGAATGCTATGGGAAAGTGGTCAGTGATGTCAGACCGTACCACTCCTGTCACTAACCTGGTGTTCCGAATGTTGGTAATGAAGTTAAAGAAAAAAAAGAAGAACGTCAGAATCCCCGTTATGAGGGGGGCATATCCGTTTTAGTCCTGTCTGCAGGTCTAATCATTTACGAAATTTGCGGGTAGGCCGAGTCCATGAAAGCGAAAGCAAACAGATACATAACAGTTACTCATGTTTGTGGGACGCTATGAGATTTTTCGCTTCAGTCACTGAGGAAACGTTTTTCCTTCCTCCCGATTTCGGGCAGTGGATGGTGAGCCTGGCTGGGAAAAGTAAGGCTGGTTTAAGATTGAGCTTGTATAGCTCTGACATGACCTCACGATACTCCCTCCCTAATTCCACGACCTCTGGGGGATAGTCCTCGAAGATGAGTATGGAATGGTTTTGGAACTTTAGCTGTCCTCTCTTCAGTCGGGCCTCGCGGATGATTCTGTCTTTATGTTGGAATTTAAGAAGCCGTATTATGACTGGCCTCGGTCGCTGGTGAGGAGCTGGTTTAGGAGCCAGGGATCTGTGGGCCCTTTCACATTCCGGCGGTGAGCCCAGGACATCACCGAAGACTTCCCCAAGCATGTTAGAGAAAAAGGCGGTGGGTTGAGTGCCTTCAATGGTTTCAGGTAAGCCAATAACTCTTATATTGTTTCGTCGGCTACGTGACTCGAGGTCAAGTACCTTGGCGGCTAACTTAGCATTGCTTGTTGTTAGTGTGCTGGTTTTTTCTTCCAACACTGACAGGCGTCTGTCCTGGTCATTTACACTTGTCTCGAGAGCCGTGAGTTTGAGTTGGCAGTCACTGTTGTTGAGATCCCATCAAGTTTTCCCTCGAGAGCAGTGAGGGCTTTATTGAAGTCATCAGAGATTCCTCGTCTATGGGAGGCAAGCTTTGTCTCCAGCAAGCTGGAAAAAGACGCCAGGGTCAGGGCTTCATCGGTTTCCGTATTTTGCGCGGCTTTGGCTTTGGCTTTACTCATCGTTCTGCGAGGTGAAAAAAAGCTTGAGTAGCCTGTTTGGATATTTTTCGGATAGTTTTTTAGGAAAAGTTTGGTCGGGGTTGATGAGTCTTTAGAAGATCAGGTAGACATACTGCTGTGGGAAACGAAGCGCAGCGTGCCGGCGTGCTATCACATCGTCATCACGTGGACAGTTAACATTCGTTCCAATGGGCAGGAATTTAAGAAATATATTGAAGAGCTAAGTGAGAAACCAAATGTTATCTGTTTGGTTATCTGTTATCAGGGTAATGTAGCTGCCCCTGGCGTGACTCTCACGCTTTCACCATCAATCTCACACTGTCACGCACACGCAAGAAATGTCACGCCAAAATAAAAAATCCTCCCGTTCATTTTCTGCGGGAGCAGACTAACAGCTGTATCATCTGCCTACCTACAACGTGATCACGGCAGTATTCTCTGATCGTTGATTCGCTGAAAACCACGCACATGATACTAAGTTGCGTTGGAAAAGGTCAGAGAGTGTTCAGAGCCGGAGTCGGAGCCCACTGATGCGCGTTTGGGGATGGGTCGGTCGCGACCGATTCGTTCACAACGAATGAATCCCGAACGTGAACGACAAGAACTTGTTCCCCAAAACAAGAAGAACTGGTTCTTTGATTATTTTTTTTTTAACATAAAACAAAAATATGGTTACGTAAATAAAATATACAAACGAACAGAGCTTCGTCTCCCCGCCACCTTATATCGATTGAGTCTACAACGTTCTCAAAGATTCAGCCAATGAGAGGTAGCAATGGTGTTGCCATGGCACCTGGGTAAACAAATGACAAGGTGGTACCGTCAAATTTGCGCGCTTTCTCTGTCTGACGTATCTTGGGTCATACCATTCGACGTGGGGCCACTAATATATCCCCCTACATTTCCGAAAATAGACTTGACCTCCATCTGTTTATTGGATAAATGCATTTCCCAATCCCATGAGCCTTTTCTCCATTCTACGTTAATTCAAGAACAAACAAAGAAATTAAACTGCAGTTCGTATTTTTTATTTATGACCATGAAAGTTCTGTAATGCCTGAATTATGAAGAATTAAATGTAAAGTAAAATAAAAATTATAAAAATAAAACCATGAATGACATATAGAGAGTAAGCAACTGGTATAAATATTGGTGGGACGTTTGCCTATACAAAATAGTATATCTTGTCGATTTTCACAGGGGGTAGAGCCTAGCCCAGGGTATATCTTGGAATACTTGAGAATCGGGCGAGTGGCACTTTTAAATTCCCCAAATGATTCAAGGTGGCCCAGATTGTACATTTTGAAAAAGCGTTTCCATTCTTTAACTTTTCATAGATGAGGCTTTATACTAAACGAGGACTATTTTGTATAAAACATTTTTTTAGGGTTAAGGGTCGTCCAAAAAATTTGCCGCTCACACTAATATTTTAGAGTCTCACTCCAGCCAACGTCCCAAAGTTGGTATCCCTGGTAAACGTTTTATAACCCATGTGAGAATTTAGGTAGAGTAGTGTTAGGTAAGATAATTGGTAAAGAAACTCACAAGACAGTTTGGGGTAGTGGTCACACAGATTTTAATGGATGTGTTGCAGAAGAGTTGCTTGAGGATGAACCTCATTTTGGTTTCTGCACAACTAGCAACAGCAGCTAAGTGGGATGTCATTCAAGACAGTACAGAAGGGAGCGACCACTACCCAATTATATGTGAAGTAGGAGTGGGCACAGTTTTGCTTGAGGAGGGAAGCTTCCCCAGGTGGAAACTAAGAAAGGCAAATTGGGGGGCATACAGCATGATGTGTAGTGTGAGGTTAGAGGGACTGAACCAAAACAATGCAGGGATAGATGGTTTTAATGCAAGAATAACAGAAGCCGTGCATTCAACTGCAGTAGAAATAATAGGGAAAGGAAATGGATCAGGACAACGTCACATGGTTCCCTGGTGGACAGGTGAATGTAAAGAGGCTGTACAGGCAAGAAACAAAGCTTTTAAGCTTTTTAAGCGTCTTTTTCCTTTAATAACTTAATAGAATACAAGAAAACACAAGCAGTAGTTAGATGAGTGATAAGGCAGGCCAAGCGAAACCAGTGGCATCAATTCTGTAATACTACTGGAAGAGAAACCAAGATCAGTGATGTATGGGGCATGTTTCAGTTTCATGTTTTGTTTGAATTGAAACAAGCTTTAGCAGGTGTTAGATAGAGATACATCCCCTGGTAAGGATGAGATATGCTATAAAATGGTGGAAAATGTAACTCCTCAAGCACATATGGTGATCCTGCAGCTATACAATAGGGTTTGGGAATCAGGGACACTACCAATGGCATGGAAACACTGTGGTTATCCCAATTGGGAAACCAGGGAAAGATAAGAGTGAAATGACTAGCTATAGACCAATAGCCCTGACCTCTAACATGTGTAAGGTAATGGAGCGTATGGTTACTGACAGATTAACCATCATAGTAGAAAGCAGGAACATTGTTCCGTTTTCTCCCCACGGAAGGGGTAACCCGGTGTACAAAGGATATTACTCAGTATTCCACTTTTGTTTGTTTATTTATCACAAAGGGAAAGCAGGTAATAAATCTGGAAAATAAGCAATGCAACGTTTCACTTCTCATGTCTATAACACAAACATCACCTGCATTCATCAAAATACAAATATATAATAATAATAATTCATAATCATTAATGTACACGTTTCAAATGTCACTTATGCGCCATATTCAAATCCTACCGAACAGCCTTTGCAAAGGTGCATCTAGTCTTTCTCCGCAATAGGAAACTACAGCTCCCAGAATGACCCGCGGCAAACCAGGAAGTACAGCACCCATGTCAAATGCCGGTCCTTGCGATTCATTTAATCGACGTTCATAAAACTAAATAAAACGAACATGGATGGACAAGGATGGGACAGCAACGTTTACAAGTCCAAATGGCTTTATGTATTTGAAATATATATATCGTTTTAACTTTGGCAAAGTGCTAAGATCTACCGGAGCATAGCGCTATTGCGATATCTTTAGACAACATAGCAGACAACATGAAGCGACAACATGAAAGCAGACAAGAAAACAAGAACTTAAGGGAGCTTACCAAGTGACTGCACACCGGGTCAAAGTTATTTACCAATGATAAAAAATCTTGCGCCACCTTTTTATTGGGTGAACACCTGTCACATGGACCCACAGCACGCTGTTCTCTTAAAGAGGCACTACACCATTGGGCTGCCGAGCCTCAGACGTTTATCAATAACTTAAATAGGTAAATAAGAAATAACAAGACTACACAAATGGCAGACCTCCACAGAAAACACAACAAACATGATTAGTCCAAGTCAGAGTGGTTTCCGTAGAGGGAGGACGACCATGGACCCTGTGCTGTGTTTGGAGAATATAGTAAGGAAGGCCCAGGCAAATAAGGAGATGGTAGACGCCCTTCTTTTTGATGTTGAAAAGGCGTATGACATATTTGGCGGGATGGTCTCCTTATTAAGCTTGAAAGCATGGGAATCGGTGGGAGGATGTTTAGGTTGGTATTGGATTTCCTTAAATGTTGGGTATGGGATTTGCGAAACGCCAGCAGATTTTGAAATTACACAACTCAAATTGTCCTACCCCCTCTCCTTCAACGCTGACTCTGACTACACCCATTCCAAGTAGCCTACATGGACGCGCAATCAGTGTGCGAAATACGGGGGTGTTCGGGGGGGCTCGACCCCCCCCGATTTGCCAATGAGACCCCCTGAAAGCCTCAAAAGCAACATTTGAGGGGGGTCCCAAATTTTGTGAAAAGAAAAAATGTATAGCCTATATATTTTATTGTCACTAATGGTCACTTAAATGTTTTTAAGCTCACCATGTCCAGTATTCAGATTTCAAAACATTTATTCACAAACATGTTACTTTTTTCCAAGCGGAGCCAGCCAGTCCCGTATGCAAATTAGCCATGTTCGCCAAACAGAAGAAAGACGTAATGTTGAAAAGTCATACTAAAAACGGCTAGCAAGCGAAAGCTAAACCAGAGTGTATCACTCACACACTTTGGGTCTATTCTAACTTAAGGTAAGAGGCTATCTTTTAAATCTTTGCAGTGACTGAATTGTGATGAACTCCCCCCTGGACCCCATGCCCTCTGAACTTGTCAAAGCCTGTTTTACCTCTCTCGCCCCACTGATCAAAGACACCATCAACTCCTCCCTTAACTCTGGCCCTGTCCCCCCACCTCTTAAACTTGCTGCCATCACCCCTCTCCTTAAAAAACCTGGTCTTGACTCTGACGACCCCAACAATTTCAGACCCATCTCCAACCTCACATTCATCTCAAAATTACTGGAAAGAGCCATCGCAACTCAACTCAAGACTTACCTCCTCTCAAAAAACCTATATGAAACATTCCAATCTGGCTTTAGAACCCACCACAGCGCTGAAACAGCACTAATCAAAGTCACAAACGATCTCCTACTCTCCTCTGATTCCGGCTCCCTCACCATTCTTCTCCCCCTGGACCTCAGTGCTGCCTTCGACACGTCAACCACTCCATCCTCCTCAGCTGCCTGAAATCCTTAGGCATCACCGACTTCGCTCTCTCCTGGTTCAACTCATACCTGTCAGAAAGATTTCACTATATCGCCATAAACAATCACAAATCCCACACCACCCCTGTCTCACACGGAGTCCCCCAAGGCTCAGTGCTTGGCCCCATCCTCTTCATCCTCTATATGCTCCCACTTGGCCACATCATCCGCCGCCATGGACTTCACTTTCACTGCTATGCCGACGACACTCAACTCTACAATCACACCAAAAACCATCAATCCAGCTATTCTCTCCACCCTCACCAACTGCCTCACCGACATAAAAACCTGGATGAACCACAACTTCCTCAAACTCAACGGCAATAAACTGGAATTATAATCTTTGGCCCAAAAACCACAATCCCCACCTCCCAGAACTTCTCACTCTGCATTGATGGTCACTCTGTCACTCCCTCCCCCCTGGTCAGAAACCTTGGCATCTACATGACCCTGCACTCTCCTTCAAGTCACACATAAACCATGTCACCAAAATATCCTTCTTCCACCTCCGGAACATAGCACGCCTTCGACCCACTCTCTCCTTCTCAGCTGCTGAAACCCTAATTCATGCCTTCATCACCTCCAAACTCGACTACTGCAATAGCATCCTGTATGGTCTCCCCTCCACTGTTCTTCAAAAACTGCAATATGTTCAAAACTCCGCTGCTCGACTGCTCACCCACACCCCCTCCAGAGAACACATCCCGCCCGTCCTCCGTCAACTTCACTGGCTTCCGGTAAAACAACGCATACATTTCAAGATCCTCCACAACACCTACAAAGCCCTAAACAACCTTGCCCGCTCATACCTGACAGATCTCCCTCCAACGCCCCATTGACCCACACCGAGCACGCTCCACTGTTGCCAACACCCTCATCCCCATCACCAGGACCAAATACCGCACCATAGGGGACAGAGCCTTTGCCATTAACGCCCCTACCCTCTGGAACTCCATCCTCCTGGCCATCCGTAACTCTGATTCACTGCAGTCTTTCAAAAGTCATCTCAAAACACATCTCTTCAACATCACTTTACAACACCTGACAAATCTTTTTTCACCCTCTCTCTTTCTTATTGTCCTATCTTTCTCTGTATTGTTGTTTTGGAGTATTTGCATGTATGCATGTATGTACTGTACTGTCCGTTTGTATCCTTTTTGTTTTGTGTTTTTGTAAAGCGTCTTTGGGTACCGAGAAAAGCGCTATATAAAACCTATGTATTATTATTATTATTATTATTATGATAGAACTGGGACATATAGGGTGCACTGTGCATTAGATGAGTGTGTGTGACATGCATGCATGTCCTTTCCGGCTTCAGCATACTGCATGATTATGAGGGCGTTGTGGTTGGTTGTGGTCCTAGTGAAGCAGCCTAGCCTTGCAAGTTGGAGTAGGCCTAATTGTTTACGTGCGTGCGAGAGAAAGAGCGCGCGAGAGAGCGCACCTGCCGTGGTAATGTTTGGCTTGTTGTGTAAAATGTTGTCAGCATCTCCCGTGGTTGGACGAATATTCTTTGTGTATGTGTTCAATGATGTATCTGTCTGATCGTATTTGGATGGATGGTTAAATAATGTCACACGATCGGTCATACTGCAGGCTATCATTCGCAAGTGCACAGATTGCGTGACAGTCTCCGATAGGCTATACCTGCCATTTATTCAGTTGTTGATTGCTCTTCTAAGTGCGCCATATTGGTGCCAATTATTGCTGTGTTTGCATTGTAATGCACAACTATGCCTCTCCTTGTTATAAAACATTGTGCATCCAAACAACTTTAGCCAATGCAGCCTCCTAGTCAGTACTGACATAGGATGCTGCATTGGCTAAAGTGTTAGGACGAATAGGCTACTATAGCATATCGGATTATCAATAGTTGTTGTGTGTGTGTTGTCATGTAGGCTATAGACTGATTGCTTGCATTTGTAATGCAACTATTGTAATGTTATAGGCCTACTGCATATTGAGAACATTTAGATCGGTATTGCGCAACAACCGAATATTGACGGTATTTCGCACACTGCGCGCAATCATGCACGAGCGTGAACACAGCTGCGCGAGAGCGAGCCATTAGCTAGTTAGCTAGCTCCAGTAGCTACCACAGGATAACAACAAACAGAAGCTTGCTCTGGGTCACAAGCTTTGAGTACGTACACGAAGGGGTCACGCGCGGGGAGCGGGGGAGGGGGAGTGCAGTACGACCGTTTGATTGCAGTACTTACTGTCCAATGCCACTCGGTGGATCTGGAAATCATTGGCTGGAGTTTTTCTAACCCTACCTGTTCCACAGATGATTGACTTGTTTAATTTTCATGTCAGTACTTCTAACTCAGTTGCTGTAAGTGGGTTATGACAAGGATTTCAAGTAGAGAATTCCATACCCAACCTTCAAGGATAGAACTTTTGAAGAGAGGGTGGGGCAACCCATTCTAGGGTCTATCCTACAGAGAATGGAGTCCCACAAGGGAGTGCGTGCAGTCCATTACTCTTTAGTGTTATGATTAATGACATTTTCACAGAGGTTGATGCTAGTCTTGGAAGGTCTCTGTATGCAGATGATGGGGCGTTGTGGGTTAAAGGCCGCAATAATACGTTTGCTGAAAATAAGCTACAGGCAGCTGTTAGCACAGTAGAGAAATGGGGCAATATTATTATACTATTTAAGACCATCGTCTTAAATAGGAAGAGGGAAAATCCAAACTTACAAATTGCACTCGATGGACAAATGGTAAAGCAAGTCCAACTTATTCGGTTTCTGGGAGTCTGGATGGATAGTAAGCTGACCTTTGGAGGACATATCCAGAGAGGAGTGATGAGATGCAAAAAGGCAATCAATGTAATGAGGTGCTTAGCTGGAAGTAGCTGGGGCTCTAGTATGAATTCCCTTAAGCAAATTTACACTGCCATAATCAGATCATCATTAGACTATGCATGTTTTGCATATAGTTCAGCTGCAAAATCACAACTTATCAAATGTGATGTAATACAGGCACAGGCCATCCAGCTGTGTTGTGGGGCATTCAAGACTTTATCAGTTCAAGATCTACAGGTGGAGAAAAATTGGCCCTCAGTTGTCATAACTTTGAGAACCCCTGATTTACACGTAAACATGAATGTATCCCACGTCATCCAGATTATGGATTAGGGCTTTGACTTTTGGCCAAAAATCATATTCGAAGTTCGTTTGTTTATTAATATTAGTATTCGAATATATTCGAATATTTATTAAAAATATTTTGACCATTAAATGCCTTCAGTAATACCTGGGCTGAATCTGAATACTTAGTAGGCCTACACACTATTTATGTTCAGTGTCTACTACTTGACCGTACTACACTTGACAGTGTAGTACGGTCTACAGCTATGCGTAGAACGCCTCTGAACTCTTCCGAACACCGCCGTAACTCCACCGGATGTTTGGAGATGACGTGTCTCCCCTCAGATGCCGGCAAAATTACCTTGATAAGTTACCTGTTTTCCGTCTTGTCATCGTTGCTATTAAATTAAAAATGTCTCTTTTTACTTAATTACTTACTTTACTTTTTTACTCTTTTTAATGTCTCTTTTTTTCGCCGCTTTCTATGACGTCTTTCTAAGCCGCTGTTGGTAGTGTCGGGTCAGCCATCTCTTCTTCGTTCGTTACCAGACTCGTAGTCTGGTAACGTAGTGACCTACCGTTGTATACTGTGGCGGTAGTACGCATTCGGAAACGTTTTCCGTACTACACAATGCACACTGAGCATTCGGACGCGCTATATTTGTGGCGTACTACAAAATGCATACTATAAGTATGAGTATTCGGATTCAGCCCTGGATTGGGCTTTGCGAGGTTTGTTTACAGGTGTTGCTATGGTTACCGGTCTTGCGTGTTCCAGCGGTTTATTATGTTTCTAATAAATCGCTGTCTAATCAATACTTCATTCACTGCCTCTTCCGTGGTCATTACAATATTATGAATAGACTGCATGGGTTCTCCGACGTCTCTCCCTCTTGGCCTGCCCATAACAGGTTCGAATATTAAGGGCTGCCTAATATTCGTTCGAATTTTGATTTTTTTTTTTGATATTCGAATCACGAAGTTCGAAGTCAAAGCCCTATTATGGATACATGATGTGGGGACTAGTGACAGCATTCCGTCTCGATCTCTGAATCCATTTCCCTGTAATTCCGTACACAAGTGACGTACTTGAGCAGATACATAAATGTATGATTGCTGCGCAAATTGTTCATCGTTATGTATTATGTTGGCCAACACACTTGCACTGATCATTCTTTTCAACAACCAAAGATAAAACAATTATAATCTAGGATATAACATCTCCCCGTCAACTATAAAAAAGGATAGGTTTATTGTAAAAAGAAAAGTGTATAACCTTGTCTACTCTTTATGAACATCTACCTCGGACATGGCTCCACGATGCATGCTGTACTTGAAAAGCAACGCAACACACTGACAGTGAACAGAACTATAGAGATAGCAGATATCAATTCAAGAGATTGTCTTTATGTTGAGACTACTTTGCATGTTTATTTCCTGTGACCTGTTGCTTTAAACAGATCAAAGCTTATCTGCTCCATTTCCTATGTATTTCATCCGTTTTCTGTGTGGGTTTTTTTAATCATTGTGTAACTGTGCGAGTGCGAGTGTGTGTGTGTGTGTGTGTGTGTGTGTGTGGGTGTGTGTGTGTGTCAGATACAATCCATCAGCTCTCCTAAACCACTAGACCACTAAGTGCTGAAGTGGCTCAATTAGAGAAGCGCAAGCTCTGCTCTACCTCCATACTCTCTCCTTCATGTCTCTTTCCTCCCCTCTCTTCTGTCCCTCCTCATCTCTCATCTCCTTTCTCCAAACCGTCTCCCTTTTCTCTCTCCACCACTCTTCTCCCCTCCACTCATCTCCCCTTCCCTCTATCATTCTCCTGCAGCCCACTGTAGCTGTTGGCTGAAGAGTGAGAACCACACACGCGCACGGTGCCAGAGATAACTCAGCCTACATGAACTAGCAGGACCTCTGGTATTCACAGCAGTGCTGCCTCTAGCTCATGACCTGTGAAGGAGAGGAGCAAGGGGAACCCAATAGAGCCAGCACCGTGATCCCACTCCCTGACCGCCTCTTCCTGTCTGTGTGAGCGCCTCGCCCTCCCTCCAGACATGCCTCTCAGTAACACCATTCCTTTTGATTTTCATGCCTTGATTTCTGTTCCTTACTCATTTAACCCCATCTTCCCTTTTCTGCCCATAAACATGCACAAACTAAGACTGCATCTTTGAAGAAGTTTCTCTTTTGTTTGTTAACTTTTCAAATGAACAACTTCAGTGTCTGTCCTCAGGGTGCTATCGAAAAGAGTCCCAAATCCTGTAAATGCTGTCTACCTTCATTGTATATTTATTGGTTATAATTCAGATGAAGTCCTGGTTGGCCTGCCTTTAAGGTGCTGTGTGGTGTTATTAGCCCGTTGTGTCAAATGTTTGACCTTTTACCTTTTAAAGGCTAATCTCAGGTTCAGAGGGCAACTGTCATTTCTGCTGGCGGCTGCTAATTGGTTACATTCCCGCTGGTCGGGGTACCCTTTGACTTGACCAACACACACACACACACACGCACACGCACACGCACACACACACACACACACACACACACACACACACACACACACACACGCATGCATGCACATGTGTGCATAGGGGGTGTCTAATTGGATCTCTAAGGTCAATTTGCAGGACAAATTAGCCTCAGGTACCTTCAGGTTGATGGGGTTGGGGGGGTTGGAGCACCCAGTGGGTGACCAACATAGGCCAGGCCTAGCTAGTCAGTTCTATTTTTTTCACTTTAAAGCATTGTCATGTTGCATGATAATGCAACAAGCCGGAAAGAGGAGAGGATGGCCAACATGAAGGTTAGACCACCCGGCTCAAAGGTTGGGAGTCCCTACTATTCCCCAGCTTACCTGGACTGGAGCAAGTTTTCTTACCCTTCTTTTTTTTTTTTTACATTTTGCGCTTCGCCCCAAGTCAAATCTACGAGTACAAACCAAACCTACGGGTTCAAACCAAAATCTACAGATATAAACCTTAGGTAGAATCAAATCCCATATTTGATTCTACCTAAACAGCCAATGGGGTTGATCAGATCAGCAAGTCATACTGTCTATCCTGTGACTATCCTAGGAGGCATATCAATTCACTATTCAAGCCAATGGCCGGGGGTCAGCCTTTCTAGCAGTGTTCTCTTGGGGTAGAGTACCTTGTAGCCTGGGAACCAGCCGGATCTCACCAGCTCCTTCGTCTGGTGATGCCAGGCTAGTTCTTCATCAGAGGCAGCCATCATTGTTCTGGATGGAATACGCCGCTACGGCCTTCATCTGCACCGGTATTGTATTTATCCCGCCTTATATTAGATAAACGGTTGTAATTGGTCGGACTACCTCGTAGCAGGCAGAACTCTTTTTTCATGCGAGAGAAGCCAGTCCTTATCGGCAGAAAAAAATTGACATGAGCTCCCTAGATCGCCTGGGGCATAGACACTCAAATGTGATTATTAATTAATAAATAAAGAATAATATTAACTGGAGTAACTTTGGAGACACAACATTCATTGCATGATTATCTTAAAGGCACCCAGTGCAACTTTATGTAAACATTCAATGAAAAATAAACATTACATTTCTAGTTTTTTTTACACGTAGTAAGTTTCAATAACTCCATACCATTACATATTGACATTCAAGGAGCAAAGATGAGACGTCGTTGTGTGGTGAGAACTGATAGAAAATCGTAAACAACAACAATCGCCGGTGGGGAGAAGCCATTTTTCCATTGACTGGAAGCCTGCTTTATTTATTGTAGGTTACAAAAAATAAAGAAAATGGCGGCATTGTTGTTGTTATCGATTTTCTATCAGTTCTCACCACACAACGACGTCTCATCTTTGCTGCTTGAATGTCGGTATGTAATGGTATGGAGTTATTGAAACTTACTACGTGTAAAAAAGACTAGAAATTGAATGTTTATTTTTAAGCCTTGAAAGTTGCACTGGGTGCCTTTAATATAATGAAATAAACATTTAGAATGGATTTCCCCAACAAAAACAACACGTCGGCCTAGTCCGTCCAAAAGAAGAAGAAGAAGTATGTAATCCATGGGTCACTCAAAAATCGTTGTTTTTATCTAAAGAAAAAAATTGACTACGGGCATGGTATTAATTTGTCGTTGTATATTATTAAACTAAATGTATTTATCAAAGGAAACTTTGGAATGGATTCCTTTCGGCGGAAGCAAAGCAAGCACAACGCTGCACAAAACACATTTTCCTTATCCATCCCAAAGAAGAAGAATAAGGCCAAATAATTCAGTAGGTCCTTAGTAGGTGTAAATAAGGCGCTACATATAAGGGGCTATTCGGGCCAGGACTCGTGGAGGTATTCGCTCACCAACAGTCTGTTTGTGAGAATTGTTCCTGATTCAGGACAATTCTCACGGCTCCTGGTGCCTGACCGGCACGAAGCGGGGTCCTTCACACTCCCATCAGAAGCACACCCCCAACGCCTCCCACGCCACCGCAGCAGCGACAGGCAGCGAGGGGTAACCAATCGTCCGGCAGGACCCCAGGGAAGCAGAGGAAACTGGGGCCCACCTGGGGCAGACCTGCGACTTTTTACCTGCCCCCGAATAAAGATTTAAAAAAGAAATCTGAACAGCAGTGCCTCTTTAAAGAGCTATTTCCTTTGAGTCCAAACGCACCCAGCCCTGCAGCTGTTGTGCATCACGTACCCCGGTATCTTATCCACGGAGTTGTGCTCTTCTGTTACCACCCGCAGGCATTTTTTTACATTTACATTTACATTTACATTTAGGGTGTAATATTCTTATGTTGTAGCTGTTAAATGACGGGACCGATTTAACATGACGGGTACTTTATTCAAGCGTCCATTTCCTTGTGCCACACAAAACGATACATCTCGCGCCTCACCCTTCACATATGCAAATGAGGTGTCATCTGACCAATCACAGTAACCCATCTATCTGTAGGATATTACATCTCCCTTCTTTTGTAATAAACAATGAACATAACTAACACGCCTAACAGTGGCTCATAAACAAATACCAGAGGTAATAACAGGTAAGTAAGCTTTTCAGACATATCCTATAAGTAAAAGGTAGGTTATCAACAGGTAGGTTATCAACAGGTAACTTCAGTGTTCACTTTACATACATGTTTCCTTTTTTTTTTTTTTAAAACGCTACACTTTAATACCACAGGTCCATCACGTGTCTCGGCTTCACCAGACGCCCAGACCTAGTGTGGGCATATGGCGCTGGCCCATCACTGGCAAGGCCCCCAGTGTTAGTGGTGTCCGTAGGTAGGTTCTCAGACACCAGAGTGTCTGGCCTGTCATTCATTACAGCTGTGTGTTCTGGCTAGGGATGTAACGATATACCGTAAAACGGTATATCGCGATATGAAAAGGCCACGAATGTCAACCGTACGTTTTTTCATGTAATACCGTGTCGCGGTATAGCCGCGAGAATGCATGGTAAATGCGCGTCATTTGTGGGGAGTCTGGTGAGCGACATTGTCATTAAAACGTTGCACTCAACTTAACACGGAATGCCCAGGCAGCCCACACCACGCATAATAATAAAGCATTGAAACACCACTGAAATATGACGCCTAACTTGAAAATCAACGGTTCCCTCTCACGTGGACCTTTGTTTGTAAACACTAACCAGCTCAGTGTTGCACTGTCCGTTACAACAACATTATGCACAAAGCAGCCAAGAAGAGAAAACGCTAGCAGAGATAAAAAGAGAAAGAATAGCGATTGAAACTAGCTTACCTGTTGGAGGAGAGAAAAAGTGAAAAAAAAGCGAATGAAACTAGCTTACCTGTTTGAACAGAAAGTGGTTCATCACGGGTCAGTAATTATGAATCCAGGGCAGGCGAACAAGAAATTGCAGAAGGAGAGGACGCATCTCCGCTATTTAGGCCACCAAAACGGACCAGGTCGGCAGTGTGGGAATTTTTCGGCTATCTAAAGGAAGAAGACGGCAAAGTTCTTGTAGATGGAATGCCGGCTTGCAACCGCTGCAAGAGAAAAGTGCCTTGCAAAACACGTCCCACATGGCACATCATCTCCGTGAGAAACTTCCACAAGACCATGCCAAAATCGTCAAATCCACGGTAAGGTTGGCGAACATCCGTGACGGATGATATAAATATGTCCAATGATCCTTAATATGTTCACCATAACTTTACGTTAGCTTGTGTACTACCGGCATTTTGCGCACACGTATGGAATCATTACTAGGTCACACTTAGGTGACGTTGCCCACCTCCGATGGTGAGAGGGAGGGAGGGGTGAGAAGAGTGCACTGTAAAAACATACATTTTGAGACAGATTTTTTTAAATAATAATTTACAAATAAAAATATCGTAATCCTTTTTTTATTTCATCAAGTCAGAATGTATTAAGATAAAAACTGAAAATAAAAATAGATTTGATAGTCCTTCAAGTGTGCCATCAAGCAACCAGCCTAATATAAAATAATCCTTTGCCAAGGGAGCAAATATGCTCCAAATCAAAAGAGGCAAAGGAATTAGATGAAGCAGTGGCATTTTTTATTGCAAAGGACATGATGCCTTTCCAAGTGGTTGAAAGCCTGGATTTAAGCATTTGATGCAGAAGACGGACCCACGCTACAAGCTGCCATCTCGGGTTTACTTTTCAGATTCAGAGATTCCCCAGAGGTTTGAAAAGGTGTGTGCGACTGTTCAGATAAAGGTGTCTGAGGGAGACCTGTGGACGAGCAGAACCCTACATCAGTTTAACCATCCAATACAGGGGTTGACACTAAGGTTTCAAAAGCACTTGCCCATCGGGCAAGTACAGGTCAGGTTCAACTTGCCCGAATGTAATGTTCACTTGCCCAAATTATAATCAGAATCGTGAACGGGCCTCTTTTTGCCAGGCACCTGGCCTGGTTTTGGGGGGGCTCAGAAAAATCTTCCTAGCTCAGACTAAAGCTGAATGTTAGCTTCCACACATGTGTTTAAAAAATAACAAACTTCTCTTTGTTTACTTATTTATCGAGCGGTCACATCGTGCCATGAAGTGATTTCAGTCCACAGTTGCAACCTATTAAAGCTATCGCCAAGTTATATGTAGACCTGCATGATTTGATGCAAATGTACATAACTAAATGTCAGAGGTAGTAGCAAAGATATGTCTTTTTTAACTTTCAAGTTTCTTGTAGCTCTAACTGAATAATCACAATTACGTTTCTAGTAGGGTTGTCAGTCACGATACTGGATTTTCTAACTTCAACACTATTCCTGGAAAAAAGATCGATATTCTATACCATTTTCGATATCAGGGGAAACGTATTTTTCAGGAAAGAACATACCCAAAGTAAAGAGATTATATCTCCACAACTGCAAGGGCGATAATGTCATCTTTGGGCCAAAAGAAAGATTGTTGTGCAAGTGAAATATTCAATGGGGATAATACTTGGTTAAAGTGAATAAAGCCATGGAACACAGCATAAGTGGAAGATAACATTTCCAACTGAAATAATTATCAGTATCAGTTGGTCGTTATCAGTTGGGAGCGCTGTCTTACTATGAGACACAAATAAGGTAGATATCTTACAATTTTGACACTTGACACCTCTATTTAAAGTTCAGGGCAATCAAATGCACCAAGCCAAACACTCGCAAATAAATATATGGCCACTAGATTGCGCTGAAGAATATGTTTTCTGATTGAAGGCAATTTACCTATTTCCTAAGAAACCTTCTCTTATTCATTGATTGAAAACACCATGTTAAGTTGCAAAATTTGGCCCAGATACTGGATAATCTGTTTATGGTGGTTTTATTCGATCAGAATCAACTTTGTGGACAAAAATCACAAAGGTAATACTTCATTTTTGGTTGTTAAAAGAAAAGGGGACGTTTCTTCTTAAGTTGTTATTTGCGAGTTTTAGTAACAGAATGATATGGTTTGGACTGTTGGAATGAGTGGAGGCTCAGCTTTCATGTAATATATACAGTAGTTTGTGAGGGTCCCAATTTCGTGAAAAAGATCGCTATTGCTGTGCGCATGTGCACAGTTATGAAACACAAAACCGTGTTCTTGACTTTCCTTGATAATTTGCCTCAATCCTAAGTACTTCCAAACTGCACTCCTCCATCACTACTCCATTTAACTTCTACCTAAACCGTTCGCGGAGGTGCTGCACTTGAGATGCTAGCTGTGTTGGCTAACCTTTAGCGAATCACTGCCAGAGACCGCACTGCGAGTGAGTGACAGAAGGCGGGGCTATATTCGCACTGAAGCGATGCGTGTCTGTTAACTCGCTTTCCGAGAGAAGAGAAGACAGCGCGCTGATCAATTGCAAATACTTCTATTTTGTGTGGTTTTGCGGAACAAAAGGTTGTTCTGCCGTTTCTAAAAACATTTGAATAAATAGCTTTTATATTAACATACACCCAAAATCCACTTGCCCGTTCGGGCAACCAGAAAAAATCTCAACTTGCCCAAACATTTTTTTTACTTGCCCCGGGCAAGCGGGCAACCGTTAGTGTCAACCCCTGCACTACATCTCCCCGGATTGGAAGCTGATGTCCCACTGCTTGGAAACAATGTATTTCCTGGAAGACCACACCCACGCCCACATTTTAGAAATGATCGACAGTATTCTCCAGGCTTGGAAAATACCAAAAGAGAAGATTGTCTGTTTCACAACAGATAATGCCTCAAACATGAGGAAGGCATTTGAAGATGACCAACATCCTTGGGTGTGGTTTGGGCGTTTTGGGAACAATCTAAATTTAGCCATCTCAAAAAAAAAATTATATTGTATCGTGATATTAATTTTGATATCGTATCGTATCGTATCGTACTAAAAATGTCATATCGCTACATCCCTAGTTTCTGGCGCAGGAGTATCAGACCTGTCACTCACTTCAGCGTGTGTTCTGGTGTAGGTTCCTTGGTCGGTAGGAGGTGGCGGCGGTTGCGGCGGTAGGTCTGACCCTCACTAGTGCTGATGTGGTACGATCTGTCAGTATGTGCCGGTTGCAGTGATGGTTGCAGGTCTCCACAGTCCATTATCCTGCCGGTAACGTATATTGTCCCCAGCCTGCAGAGTCGACAGCGGCCTGGCGCTCCGGTTGTAGTACCGGCGTTGCTGGTGTTGCATGTGTTCCCGCCACCTTCTGGCGGCGGTTTGGGCTGATGACCTGGGGTTGTAGTTGCGCTGCTGTGGTAGGAAGGATGGATCTCAGCCTGCGGCTGTTGAGCAGCTGGGCCGGTGATTTGAAACCGTCCACTGGAGTGTTCCGGTATTTCCAGTAGGCTGAGGTACGGGTCCTTTTTTTCTGCCCGTGCCTTGTCCAGTATAATCTTGGCTGTCTGGACAGTTTTTTTCTGCGAGCCCCATTGCTTTGGGGGTATGCGGGCTTGTCGTTATGTGTTTGAAAATCCCATGTGTTTGCAAAGTTCTTAAAGTCCTGTGATCTGTATTGTGGGCCATTATCCGAGATCACCTTCTCGGGGATGCCATTACGGGAGAACATGGCTTTCAGTTTTCGGATTAACCGCTGATGAAGTAGTGGAATACAGCCCTTCGATCTCGAAGTACCTGCTGTAGTAATCCACGGATACAACATAGTCTTCTCCATTCCATGCAAACAGGTCAGTTGCAATGACCTGCCATGGTCTGTCGGGGATTTCATGAGATAGCATTGGCTCTTTTTGGGTTTGACTTCCTGTGTTGCAGGCAGATGGTGCACTTTCCACCATGGCCTCTATTTCTCCTCCCCATGTCCTGGCCAGAAAAGGATGTCTCTCGCTCGTAGTTTGCTCTTTTCCATGCCTAGGTGCGGAGTGTGTATTGCTGTAAGCATGCTGGCTCGGAGAGAGTGGTGGGACTATGATCTTTTCCCCTTTGAATAGGATTCCGTCCATCTCTGATATTTCATCCCTGTGGTTCCAGTATTCGGCAGTGGTGGGTGAGCATTTCTTCCTGGTTTTCAGGCCACCCATACAGTACAGACTCTTCAGCATGGTGAGCTGAGGATCCTGTTCAGTGGCTGTTCTGATGTCTGTAAGCTTTCTGTCGCTCACAGGGAGGTTGCTGATAACCGTGTGGACTTGCGTATCCATGCCCTCACTCAGAGTGTGGTCGTTGCAGGCTAATGACTTCCTGGAGAGTGTGTCTGCGACAGGGATGTGTTTACCTTGGCGGTGGATGATGGGTGATGTCATACTTCTGCAGCTGCAGGATCATCCGTTGTAAAGCGTGGTGGGGGCCGCTGCGAGGGGCTTTCTCATAATTGATTCCAACGGCTTGTGATCGGACTCGACGACAACCTGGCGCCCGTAGACATACTGGGTGAAAAACGCTTACATCCAAAGAGAACAGCGAACAGTTCCTTCTCAATTTGAGCATAGTTTTCTTCTGTGGCTGTGAGTGATTTTGAAGCGTAGGCGACGGGGCTTTTCTTCTTGCAGGAGCACAGCCCCAACCCACTTTTAGACCGCGTCGACCTGGAGCCTCAGCTCCTTGCTTGGGTCAAAGTAGGTGAGCACAGGTCCTGGCTCCCGTGTGATGAGGTCCTTCATTTGCTGGAAGGCGGAGTTGTGTGTTTCATCCCACACAAATTCGCTGCTTTGCTTCAAGTAGCTGGCGGAGGGGGTGCGTTATTTCAGACAGACTTGGGGCAAATCGAGCCAGGTAAGTTCACCATCCCCATAATGGTCTCCAGTTCGTCTTTGTTCTGGGGTGGCTCCATCTCTTTTACAGCTTTCACCTTGTCAGGGTCTGGCTTGATACCTTCTCGTGTGAGCCTGTTGTCCAAAGTATTGACCTCTGTGACGCAGATCCTGCTCTTCTCGGGGTTGAGCCGTACACCTCTCTCTCTGGTCCTCTCCCAGCATGGCCCGCAGGTTAGCGGCGTGTTCCTCTCTGGTTCGCCCGTAGACCAGGATATCGTCACTATTGCAGCGACGCCTTTCAGGCCCTCATACGTCTCGTCTATTTTTCTCTGAAACTCATCCTGGGCTGATACGATGCCGAAAGGGAGGCAGAGGGAACCTGTATCCGGCCGAACACAGTGTTGAACGTCGTAAGCATGGATGAATCCTCGGTTAGTTTAATGGCCCAATAGCCTGACCTTGCGTCCATGACGCTGAAAAACTGTGCGCCTGCCAGTCTTGGGGTGACATCCTCCAGAGTTGGGAGTGGGTAGTGAGGTCTTTTTATAGCTTGTTTAGCTCGCGGGGATCTAGGCATACTCTCAGTTTACCTGTATGTGGCTTCTCTACTACCACCAGTGCATTCACCCAGTCTGTAGGCTCGGTCCACCTTCGCGATGATTTCGGCCCCTTCCATCTCATCGAGCTCGTCCTTCAGGCGGCTGCGGAGGGTGAACGGGATTCTCTGTGGTGGGCACACGACGGGTGTGGCTGTGGGGTCCAGGCGTATGCTGCATTCACCTGGGAACTGTCCAACGCCCTGGAACACATCTGCAAATTCCTCCCTCACATCACAGCCTTCTGTTTGAGTTTGCATTTACAGACAAAACTAGTTTAATGAGGTCCATATCAATACATGCTCTCAATCCTAATACAGGTGGAGCTTTGTGGTGACTATGTAGAACTCCAGTGTCATAGCAGTTCCTTTGTATTTACAGCTTAGGTTGCATGTCCCTTTTACATCAAGTGGCTCACCACCGATCTCCTGTGAGGCGGCGGGTTGTGGGCTTCATGTCTGCCTTGCTAAACAGTTTGTGAAATCTTTGAGCTGGGATTATGTTGACTTGGGCACCGGTATCTAACTTGAATTTGACTTTGTGATTTTTCTGTCCAATTTCCATCTCAGCAAATGGCCACATCATTGTCTGTGCCTTTTGAAATTGTGTCAATGTATAGTGTCTCCTGTTCGTCTGTATCGCTGTCTTGGGCGTTAGCGCCCTCTACTGCATGCACTGGCTTGGCCCTGCGTTGCTGCTGAGATCTGCATACCTGGGCGAAATGATCAAAACGTTTGCACTTGTTGCATTGTCGGCCCCTAGCTGGGCAGTCCTGACGGTCACTGTGTTGTTCTCTTCCACAATTCCCCCACGTTTTGCCATGTGGTCTGGCTCTGTCTCCACTGCTTGAATATTTCCCCCCTTGACTGTAGTTAGCGCTGTACTTTGGCGCCTCTCTGTGCATCTTGGCGCGGCCCACAGCGTGTATGTCGTGGCCATCAACGTTAGCTGGTGCTCGACTGTTCATGGCTTTCATTTGTCCCTGGGCTAGCTCATGCGAGCGTGCAATGTCTATTGCTTTGAACAGATCTAGCGTAGCTCCATGACTGAGTAGTTTCTCACGTACCTTATGAGAGTTCGTTGCGAAAACTATCCGGTCCCTAACCATCTGGTCCGAGTCAGCATAGCACAGTCCTTGACCAGCAACTTCAAATCCGTGACGAATTGCTCAAATGGCTCGCCAGAGCCTTGCGTTCTTTCTTGAAACTTGTATCTTGCAAAAATGGGGTTCGCTTTTGGGGTCACATATTCCTCAAACTTGACGTAGTACGTCTCCAACAATTTAGCCTGATCTTCCGTGAGTGTCCAAGTGTTAAAAATGTCCCGACCTTGTCTCCGACCCACAGTAGAAGGTAACTGCATTTATCCTCCTCGCTCACGGCTTTCAGTGGGCCGGTGAACATTAGCTTTACATGCTGCTTGAACCTTCTCCACGACTCCGGTAAATTAGCAGATTCCCAGTCCAAAGTTGGGCTCTGAACACCAGAGGAATGCATCCCGACTGAATGGTAAGCGTTGAGTTCTTAATACTCTGACACCACATGTAATATTCTTATGTTGTAGCTGTTAAATGACGGGACCTTGTGCCACACAAAACGATACATCTCGCGCCTCACCCTTCACATATGCAAATGAGGTGTCATCTGACCAATCACAGTAACCCATCTATCTGTAGGATATTACATAGGGCATTTAGCAGGAACGCTTTTATCCCAAGCGACTTACAATACGTACATTTGTCATAAGAAGTGCATCAATTATCGCTGTCGGTACAGAAAGGATGTTCATAGAACCAAGTGCAAAGTACAACAATCGCGAGGCTAACCAATTCCCCGTGTTACAGCAATGATAGCAGCTACTGCAGTTGCTACACAGTTAAGTACTATAATACAATACAATACAACACAATACAATACAGTTTACAATGGTGGCCGAGAAGAGGGAGGGTGGCTATGCAGAGTCGAGGTGGACTCTGAAAAAGGTGAGTCTTGAGTCTTTTTCGGAAGATAGTGAGCGACTCTGCAGTCCTGAGAACGGCAGGGAGCTCGTTCCGCCACTGAGGTCCCAAAACAGAGAAAAGTTGTGACTTTGCTGAACTCTTAGCGATGGCGGTACGTCCAGACATCCAGCTGAGGTAGTTGAGCGGAGGGATCGAGCTGGGGTGTGTGGCTTTAGCAATGCTTTAGAGGTAGGCAGGGGCAGTTCCATCGACTGCCTTGTATGCCAGTACCATCGTCTTAAATTTGATGCAAGCTACTACAGGGAGCCAGTGGAGGACCAGGAAGAGGGGGGTCCCCGGAAGATGGGTGTCATGTGACCTGTAAACACATTTACCAACCATTGCAATCGCGAAAACGAAGAATAGGACCCATGTGTAAATGATGTTTGAACTCTAAACCCTAGCATTCCCTAAACGCTTTGTGTTTATTGAGAAGGTTGACCATGATATTGTGTGTGATTTGTCTGTTGTTGCATACGTTCGTTTCCAGTGCTGCACACTTTGTAGTTCACGCGGCAAGCTAGCTAGAGCTTCATCGTTGCTTTTGTTCAGCCGTGTTGCTCTGAAATTTTTCATGGGCTCTATGAAAGACAGGTTGAGTCAGAGGATATGGACTAATTCTTATCTCTGGATCACCGCTTTGGCTTTTGTCTGAGAAGTCTGAGCTTTTTGTTTTAGCTATGTATTTTGCTCATTCTTCGCTTATTGAGTCCGATGTGTCCTGAACCTTTGGTCCAGCTGGGGACAATATTCGGGCTCCGCTTGCAGTGGCCCCTTAGCCTATAAGGTGTAGCCTACATGGAAATAGAACGACAGCTACGTTATTATAACTCTAGTTCTATGATTGTAGGCGTAGCGTCTAGTTTTCAACCTGCTGTACCCCTCCAAATTCTGAACGAAAAGCGTGAGGACGAGAGCTGCTGTGTTCATTTATTACATTTTGGTCTAAACGTTCAATTCTAACATAGAAAACACATTGAGACCTTACAAATAACTTAATAATTTAGAGAATATAAGAATAAGATCATCAAATACTTTATACTTCTGCTAGTGTTTGTTTCCATATATGCTCCGCCCTATATGCGCCGTTCCGTGGGACTCTGGGTTCGTTTGAAACATTGTTGGAAAACAATCAGGTTAATCTAGAAACAACTCAACAAAACGTTGTTTTGTTCGTTGTGTCAACAAGAAACAACGAACACAAAGTCCGGTACATATTATACCTTTCAATAAAAAAATCTTCCATTGATCCAATAAACCGTTTATAAAATAGGTGGAGCCATTCATTTCGCTTTTTAGAAATATGTATTTATTAGAAGGTACATTGAAATACTGAACACTTTTCACAATTCTGTATCTTAACATAAAAACTGGGATATTACTGCCTGGATAAATCCTGATGGAGCCTGATGAGGTGGGGAACTGTTAGTAAAACAAGTATTGCTAGAGAGTTGGATGAATGCTATTACAGCTAAATTCAATTATACAAAAGGATACATTCTTATGGCTTTTTGGCATGTGATATTTTTTTCTTGGCTAGTTGAAAACACACAAAAATGCAATCGATGCCATTCTAAGCTTTCTCTTCGTTTCATTGCTGATCTTGTGCATATATATATTCCTTTATTATTCTGTATATTCTGATTATAACTCTGACAGCCTTGGTTTGTTCTTGCTGAACGAATCAGCAAGTTAGTTTGATTATAAGGACAACGATAGGAAAGGTTGTTGGAAATTATGACAGAGATGGGCAGTAGGTGCATTCTTTTATGTTCTGTAATTGTTTGTGTTAATTTCTTGATTTGAAGGAATGTCCGTGACAAAACATCATTGGCACTAGAGTACAGGAGTTATTTACCCTTTCACACTTTCGTAAGATGAAAATAGTTATCCAAGGTTAGTGATCCAAAGGTTATAAATAATTTGAATTGTTTTTCCCACAAGAAACCAGTACATTGGCAAAACACTGAGCTGTGAGACCCATGTACATTGCGCTCTTAGGCTAATATTTGGCAGTGAATCATAATTGTGTGAAAGCCATCGGTACAATAACTGATCATAATTAGCATTTCCTTAGAGGCTCAAGGCAATGCACGGGCCACTGAAGGAAAGTGGAAGTCCAGTTTCGAGGCTTATGATACAGATTTATAATTGGGGCTGTTTCGGGAATATGTGTGTGTGTGTGTGTGTGTGTGTGTGTGTGTGTGTGAAATGAATGATGTTTACTTTTTTCTCATTCTTTGCACCCTTAAAATAACAAACCTCCCTTACTTCTTCCCTCCCATTCACTTGCAACTTCCCCCTCCTCCTCCCTTGTTGCCATGGCAATACGTGAGGCGGGTTGGAGGGGTCAAGCAGGCATAGCGCTGTTAGCACCTGCCCACCTCAGGGAGGAGTGTAGCGTGGGGGGAGAGAGGGGGGAGAACAGAGGGTGAGGAGAGGAAGGGATGGAAGGATGAGTACATCACAGTACCCTGGTATAGGCAGCAGAAATGAGTTATCTCCATTCAATGCAATGTAGGACTTTTGAATGATTGCTCATTAAGATATTGCTCATTACTTGATGAAAACAGATGAATAGCAGGAAGCAGAAAGCTGTGCAGTCATCGTCCTCATCCCGATAGCGATTATGCTTCACAATGTTGTATTTTTAAGAGGCAGGCACAAATTTGAGGCGTCCATCAAACAGCTGCCTCAGGATTTTGAGGTCTTGTTATCCACAGCCCCAGTAGGCTGTTTTCCACATTGCATTGCATTTATGTGCACACGTATTGAACACATTGAACAGTCTGCTAATGCTACCACTACTAACACCAATACAATTTTAACTATATTTAATCATTATTTGAATAACATTATGTCGTTGGTTCCTAGTGTCTGCTGCAGACCGGTTGGTGGCAGGGTCAAAGGTCTTGTGCGTTGTAGAGCTGGAAACTGGATTAAATGGTATGCTGGGTGTGGTGATGTCACCACAGTGCTTGATTTCTCTCCTCCTCTCAACTAATCCTTATTACATCAGCCCTCCTCATTACCCAAGGAATAATCAAATACTCGCTCCCTCACCCTACTATAATTCTTTCTCTCCTATTTTCAGTTCCCATTGCATCCCTTTCCATCTATCTTTCTCTCTCCCCCCTTACCTAAGCTCTCTGCATCCCTCTTTACTGATATCTCTCAACCCAAATATTCCCCTACCTCCCTTTCTCCATCCTCCCCTAACCACTTCTGGCCTCTCTCTCTCGCGCTCTTCTCTCTCACCCTACCATGATGCTTTCTTCTCTCTTAAAATGTTTCTTCCCATCTCTCTCTCTCTCTCTCTCTCTCTCTCTCTCTCTCTCTCTCTCTCTGCTCGCATTCTCTCTCTCCTCTCTCATCTCTCTCTCTCTCTCTCTCTCTCTCTCTCTCTCTCCCCCCCCTCTCTCTCTCTCTCTCTCTCTCTCTCTCTCTCTGTCCCTCTCTCTCTCTCTCTCCCCCCTCTGTCTTCCTCTCTCTCCTCTCTCTCTCTCTCTCTCTCTCTCTCTCATCTCTTCTCCTCTCTCTCTCTCTCTCTCTCTCTCTCTCTCCCTCTCTGTCCCTCTCTCTCTCTCTCTCTCCCTCTCTGTCCCTCTCTCTCTCTCTCTCTCTCTCCCCCCTCTGTCCTCTCTCTCTCTCTCTCTCTCTCTCTCTCTCTCTCTCTCTCTCTCTCTCTCTCTCTCTCTCTCTCTCCCCCCTCTGTCTTCCTCTCCCTCTCTCTCTCTGCTTCAGCTAGTTGAGTCACAGCTCAGGCTCTTTGCTAGATTAATTTGTGTGTGTGTGCGTGTGTGTGTGTATGTGCATGTAGGGGTTGTGTGTGTGTGTGGGGGGGGGGTGTTTGGCCCGCGTAATCACTTACTCTGCGACGCAGTGCAAGTCACTCGGGGATTAGCTGCATGAAGGGGGGGGGGGGGGGGGCGTAGGGAGCCCCCTCCCCCTCCCTGCCCCCCCCCTCCCCAGAGAGGGAGAGCAGAAGGTAAACAGGGGGGATGGGCAGGGAGGGAGGGTAGAAATGGATGGAGGGAGAGAGTCAGGTATGAAGGGGAGGCTGACGAGAAAAGCGAGGAAATAGCAGAGGACCTCCCCACAGCCATCCCCGTCTCCCCCTTCACTCCCCCTAAATACTGCTTCATCTGAATAAATACAGCGGCCCATTTCCCTAAGCCAAGCACCATTTTTCCTCATCTTCCGCTCTCCTCTCTCAATATCTCTCTCTTCCCGTATCAGGCTCTCTTCCTCCGTATCCCTCCTCCATCCTAATTTCCTTCTTACTTCTTCCCACTTTTCCCCCTCTCCTCTTTAACTCTATTCACTAAAGCTTCCCTCTCTCCTCTCTTTCTGCTCCCTCATCTGTCTCATTATCTGCCATCTTTCTGTCTTCCAGTCTCTTTCTCTGTCTCTGCACTTTCTCTCTCTCACTCTCTCTCCCTTTCTTTGGGTAATTACTTTAAAGTGCATGCACGGTGGTGGAGCCAGACGCAGTAGCTCCAGTGCACGTCTCTGTGGAACCACATTGGCCGGGTTCTGCGGACGGCAGCGTAGCTTAGCTGCAGCTGGAGAAGGACTGTAGTTTGTTTATTTAAACACCACCTAGATGATATCAGTGGTTGTAGCATTTCTTAGTGCATAGATGTAGATATGGTACACAGTATGGCTTACTACAAAGTGCTGTAGCAAGGTTTAAACTTCACGAGAGTTTCCACACGCGTATTGCATGCGCTCAACCTCTAGTTGCGATTAAATCCATAGCTATGATATGGAAACCCCAGTCGATAATGTAACTTTTGGTTACATTATTTTGCTTCACCAATTACGTAATGAAGCAAGCATAATAATTTTCTCCATACGTTATGAAACAAGCATAATCCTTTTTGTACTTATTAACCGTTCCACATATGTCCTCCACATTTTTACCCTGAGGGTGATTCACACTTGGTGCTTTTGGGCGGGATATGACATAGGGTATAATTTTGCAAGAGGCGGGATAAGTGTGGCCGCCGTCACTGTAGTTTGTTTTGGTCTGATCACAGACAAAATGAAGGCAGAACGGGCAGAACCCATCACGATCTTCTTAAATTTTGCTAAAATGATGCATCATATATTCCGTTGCAGCCACAAAATCTGAAGCATCAATCGATGAAAGATTCGAGCATGAGTTAGAGACAAATAGAAGAAACGACGAAGAAGAAAGGCGTCGCGAAAGACTGTGTTTCCGGAGAAAGAGAGCGTATTTTTTGCTTCATTTCACATACATAAAATACTACCTCAAGGGTAGTATTATTCAGGAGATTTTCAGGATGCAAATGTCCGGATCAATGTTCAGACATACGGCCCATCAGGAGAATAGCAGGAGAATATCAGGACTTACACTTGTGTCTTAAAGCAGCTTGTGTGTGAGCATTTGATTAAATTATAACGTGAGCCAATTTATGGGTTGGAGAGGTACTTGTTCATTGGAAAGTGTAGTATACTAATCATGCAAAGAAATTATTCAATAGCTTTTACTGTTATTCACGGCTCGAAATACATTGGCATTTTAAAAAATGCATGGCAACTACTTTTGGTTAGTTGAAAATAATAATAACAAAATATGTGTTCTTTTACAGAAGCACCTTAGTGAAATAAACTCAGTGTAACAACAGCTAAGGCTGTTGTTACAACCACATCCAACAGGCTAACACACTCCCTTCATTCACACAGGCCCTCAAAACATACCTTGATAAGATCGCTTTCACCACACAACCTCCTTCCCTTCTCTCCCCCCTCCTATTATTTAGAGAAAGGGGGGAGCATATAGAAAAGTGTTATTATTATTATTATACAGTCCATGTCATAGTATATTATGTGTATATGTATTGTTAGCATCTGCTACAATTCCTAAGATGGCACAATTTGATTGGTTCGCTATCTCGGGATATTGGCCAATATCCCATGATAGAACAAAATGCTATCCATTATAACACAAAAAAGAGCCACACAATATGGTCTTCGTTTATCAACGTCAAATTAGCTAATTATTTAAAAAACAGCATGGTAAACCAATGAAATTCTGACATTTTGTTCTCTTGTTTACAAAATAAAGTCGCAGTTCAAGCTAAGTGTTTCAATCCATGGACTTTGGTTTTAGACTGGTATCTCCAGCAAGATCATTTTAACAATACCATTGAAGACATTGAAAAGACAAATTGACGATTTGAAGTGTTTGAGAAAATTTTACCTGTCAGCAAGGAAGCCAATTTATTGTAGCTCATTGTTATTGAGCCGGACGTAATGGGGAGTGAGTGTGACTGTCGTCTCGTCGCGCTAATAAAAAACAAATAAACCGCTAATAAATCCGGGCGAAAAGTGTTATCTTGTTTATTTTTGGAGTGTTCACGTGTAGCATATGATAAAACAATTATTCACCTCAGGCTCCTTGAATAGTGGGGAATATTCCCCACTATTCACTTCTCCTTCGGCGAATAATTGTTAAATATTTAGCAGCCATAGCAGGAGTTTTTCGATACATGGCTAAAGGCAACCTGTTAACTATACAACATTATTCTAACTGGATTATTTTTTTAATGTTGCTGCAAGATAATGCCGATAAGGGACACATTTACTGTTCTGGTACTGAACAGTAAATGTGTAGCACCTCTCTACAGACGGCATACATTGTGTTTAATTGAAGAACAAACCTTGTTTGAATACTAGGTTATGGGGGAAATAGTCAAGGTGATCCCTGCTTTGTCTGGCTGAAGCCTGCAGCGCACCAAACAATATTCATAAAAGAAGGCTGATCAGCATATTGTCTTGTTTTATTTGGGAATGCATTGCTGTTTAAATTATTCAAATTATTCAAATGAAAGCCCACCTCGCTTCCCATATGGGAAGTGAACGAGATGGAGAAGGTTTGATGCATTCATTTAGTATATTAGTATTAAATGTTATACAGCCTCAAATGTTACACAGTATTAAATGTTAAATACCCCAAACAGGCCAACAATCAACACCGCTTTAGGATTATGCTAACGAGGATGACTTTGAGTCAACGTGTGTGTGTGTGTGCGTGTGTGTGTGTGCCTGTGGGAGTGTGTCCATGGGTGTGCGTGTGTCCATGGGTGTGCGTGTTTGTGTGTGTGTGTGTGTGTGTGTGTGTGTGTGTGTGTGTGTGTGTGTGTGTGTGTGGGTAGAGATGGGCCAAATCCCAATAACCCCCGTTGCCTCTACAGGTTAGCCCTACTCCTCCATCTAGTGCGTTCCCGTGGAAGGGCAGGGTGTCTCGACCGAGGGGTAGTGGCAGGGCGAGATGGCCCCTCTGAATACAGGTACTCCCTCAGAACCTAGAGCTAAACGAAGTATCCCACAATTCCTAGGGATTCGGTATTGTGGCATTCGAAATGTCCGGCGACGAACCTGTCGGGGCCGTTTGCATGAACGCCATCGAGGTCTACTCATGTTGGATCTGACGGTACCTGTAAGAGAGAGGCTTGGGCCCGAGAGATTGAACAGAAATGTGTTTAACGACCTGATCCAGCCACTTCTGCCTTGGGTCAGCACATTTCTTTCATAGTATATTATGAGATGCTACCCACACAAGGTTGTCTGAGGCCTGCAGGTTCAACGGGCCTGTGGCAATGCTCTAGAGGTGAGGGTCAGCGGTCAGATGGAGCGCTGCTGGTAGAGCGTGTAGAAGTGGAATATATGAATTCATTAGTTATAACCTGAAAATGGATGAGAGTCCAGCACAGTGCAACCTTCTTACTGGATTTTCTCATAAAATGTAAGGTAAAATGTAGGTAATGCAAGATTATTATCATAATAATATCATTATTATCATTTGGGCCCGAGAGGTGATACTGCTAGGGTGATGTTTGATCAACCATGATAGTTGTATAAATCCTCTTCTCTCCTCTCTTCCGCAACGTAAACAACAACGCAAATATATAGTAAAACAGGAAGGTGAGAAGAGTCATTCTCTCTTGTCGTCATGGTTAATATGTAGGCCTATTGATTAGGAATAATGATCAGCAATAGAATAGGGCAACTACCTTTCCACATTCCTGAACTTATGGATAAGGATTGAATTGATTCATATATTTTTTATATCTCTGTCAATAGACTCATTGTTGAAATGACTAATTGAATTAATGGACTATTGACTACACTCTCAACGGGAGCGGAGCAGTTACTGTGATTAATGCGGGCTTTACTAAAGCAAAGCTGTTCCAAACACAATACTGTTCCACATGTAGCACTATATCCACACTGCCACAAGGGGGCGCACGAGACACCATGGCACTAAAGCCCGAATCATCATGGGTTGGACTTTTGTTCTTCAAACAAATATGCTTGTAGTTGTAGATATGTAGATATCTAGATCGAGATCTATTTATGTCTATATCTCTAGATAGTATTTTCCTTCTGTAACGCAGGGCGCTTCGAGCGGGGCAACTCAAACGATGGCGACCATCTGGGTTATCAGAGTAATTCATTTCCCCGGCGTTGATATGGAATCAGGCCGCGTGTTAGAGGAAATTGAAATGAGTCACGAGTCAAGCGTGCCGAGATGGAAAGGAGGCAGCGCAGGAGGAAATCAGATCAGAGAACAGAAGGAAGGAGGAGGTGGCGTGAGACAGACTGAGAGAGAGAGGACAGACAGGGAGACAGAAAGCCACAGACAGATGGATAGATCTGTCCGTCTGTTTGTAGCATGCAAAACACACGCAGGCACAAGCACGTATGGACACACACACACACACACACACACACACACACACACACACACACACACACACACACACACACACACACACACACACACACACACACACACACACACACACACACACAAACACACAAAGTACAAAACAGTTTCATACACCACTGGTTCTGTCTGCTAGCATCCTCTCTCCCTCTCTTTTTCCACTCTAGTTTCCTATTACCCCCCCCCCCCCAGCACATTCTCCAGATAGACACTTGAATACAGTTGAAGATATTCCCTGAGGCTGAAGGAGAGATGGACCGGTCAAACATTGAAGTGGCTTAATATGTTTTCCCATGCAAGTCTGGCTGATTTTTGTGTGCAAGGTCTGAAGAAAGTAAGACAAAGAGCCCGGCCACTGATCAGTTAACACACACTTGATCAGACACGCACGACGTACAAAAACACACAGGCACACAAACACACACACACAGTGTGAGTCACTGCATGGGGATGAGTCAGAATATTCTCCTGATCCACAGCATCTGTCCAGCTCTGTGTGTGTGTGTGCGTGTGTGTGTGTGCGTGTGCGTGTGCGCGTGTGTGTGTGTGTGTGTGTGTGTGTGTGTGTGTGTGTGTGTGTGTGTGTGTACCCTCCGCCGGCTCCTCCAGGCCAAGCCCTCCAATAAGAGCCACACTGTGTGAAGAACGACATTAATTCATTTAGGGTTTCAGTTTGACCTCTTCCTATTTCTAACCGTCTAATGTCTTTTGGACGGGGGGTAATATCTAATACTTTTTTCAGTGATATAAGGCACTTTGTAACTAACATTTTAATAGCGGCTCTATAGATATTTTTATAGCTATAACATTGTTGTAGGTATAATATGTAACATTTCGGCATCAAAATATCCATCCACAACAAGGCCTATGATTTATTTTGTTCAGTTGTATACTTTTTTTCCAACAATGTTCCAATCGAAATCCGTCGTTTTATTCCTTGACAGTGACGGTGCGCTACAGTCGGCCACTTGTCGATGGCTGAAGCCCTGTAGCCCTTATACAGCCCACTGATATATGGGGCACACAGTAATCCAGTAGAGCCCAAATGGATTGATATGACGTTTCCATATCAATCGAGCCCACAATGTTGTGCTACTTTGACAAGGGGCTCATGCCAGGTACCAAGCTAATGCAGTGTTTCCTAGACAGTTTCCACCAATTTAGACCTATGGGAAATCTATTAACCTGTATTATATACAGTTGTTAAGTCAGTTGAACATGTATTATCTATTCTACAGTATTTGTTAAGTCAGTTGAACATGTATTATATACAGTCTATGTTAAGTCAGTTTAACCAATAGTATATGGCTGGTGGAGTGTGGCACCTGTCACGACCCTAACGAGGGGAGCTTAATGAGCTCATTGACAACACCTCATCTGGGCTAATTTAAGTAGGGTGGAGTGTAACATCGACATTTTCTACAGAAGTCTGTGTGCGTAACTAGCGCTCAATTGGCAACACGGTTATTGACCCTTAAAAGCGCTGCTTTTCATCAGCACCCCGTTTGTGCTGAATCTCTGTTGAATACACAGATGCACACTCACACACTCACTCACTCACTCACTCATGCCCTCACTCACTCCCTCACTCACTCACTCATGCCCTCACTCACTCCCTCACTCACTCACTCACCCCGCCCCAAAACACACACGCACACACCACCTCGTACCTCCGCTCTATCTTTCAGGGCTCTACAGCTCGGCTGTGCGTGGAGAAAATATCCCAGAAGGCCTTGCTGCGTGGCCTTTTCAATTATGTAGAGGGGAGGGGCCTCAAGGAAGGGAGCGCCAAACGATTTCCCCTGACGTCGGAGCCCCTTCTGTGACATTTACCTCCAGCCAGGCCATCAAAGTCTATGTGTGTTTCTGTATCGGGTGTGTGTGTGTCCATGCCCCACTAATGATACCCCCCACCTACCCACCGACACACACACTGGGTGTTAAACCTGTCCATCAGTCGCCCTATTGAGGAAGGGCGGCGTGCATCGACTAAAGACTGAATTGATATGTTATGATTTATAGAAACGATTGTCTCGAGAAGTTGAATGTTGATGTGATAAAATGAGCTGGCTTCGTACTTGATTATCGATGAAATGACACAAAGCGTATTCACTGGTGAGAGATCATCTATATGATTCATTGGTTTATCTGCAAGCATTTCATTTGTCATCAACAGCACATGCAATGTGTGTGTGTGCGTGTGTGTGTGTGAGTGTGTTCGGTGTGTGTTGCATGGCACCCCTGCCATGGCAGAGAAGAACATCCCCTGCAAATCACACACGCACGCACGCACGCACGCACGCATGCACGCACGCACGCACGCACGGACGCACGCACGCACACACACCAAACACAAACACTTGGGTTGTTGACGTGTGTGTGTGTGTGTGTGTTTGTGTGTGTGTGTGTGTGTGTGTGTGTGTGTGTGTGTGTGTGTGTGTGTGTGTGTGTGTGTGTGTGTGTGTGTGTGTGTGTGTGTGTGTGTGTGTGGCTAGCATTTGAGCTAAGTATCACCCAGTCGACATCAGTCCCCATTGCACTGATTATGTGGTATTGAGTTTTGGGTCAACTGACATATGGGGTATACACCTTTGCAAACATTTCCCCAGAATATGTGGACACAAATACACGGTGTTGTTGGCTGAATGTGGAGCACAGAGCGGCAGAGGAGACCTTCTGAAGATAGGAAGGTTTGAGGCTGACCTCTGGTGGACCAAAGGAGCAACTGCAACCAGCTGATAAACACTTTTACAATACATTTCAAACTGTTCAAATTATGTCTCTCATACGATACGATAATACTTTATTGTCCAGAGCAAGTCTGAATTTGTCTTGCATCCCAAGCAGCTCTATTTACAAACATCACGAACAAGACATCAGGACAGGACATCAACCAGAGGACATAAAGACAGGACCCACAATTAAAATAAAAATACATACATTCATCATGACATTACAGCAACAGACGACATCTTCTCAGCTGATATACACTTTTCACTGGATCTGTAAAACATGTTGTGTTGGTTTTTAGATAAAAGTTATATGCATTTCATTGAGAAAAAAAATCATACGTCTTTCTGAACTAACAAGTTAGTTTTCATGGCAAATATAAATTCTGCTCTGTTTTTCTGAATGAACAAGATACTTCAAAATCCCAATAGAAGCTGTCATTCACATTCAGCACTATTTCACAGAAGCAAAGTCTGCCTGTTGAGTTTAATCCGGTTTTATCTTGGTTTATGTTTAAGTCATTGGGAGATACTCTTGTCCTTAAGTAATATTGATTGCATTATTAGTTTATCGACTTTGCGCAGGCACAAACTAGGCAGGTTGTTCAGATTGGAATCCCGTTCTGATCTGCTTGACATTGCAGCGTTTGTCCAGGATCAGTTGAATCGATAGTGCATGCTTCATCGATATAAATGATGCATCTAAAATGCATTCAGGCTGGCCGCTGACTCAAGAGACAATCAGGCAACTGCTGAAAATACTGGACCCCCACGGAGTACAATGAGGCGCCGGCAGGGGCGGAGTGGGGCACTAATAGCCACCGGGAGAATCGTCCCCGGCCCTCCAACCCCCCCCCCCCCCCCCCCCCCCCCCCCCCAACACAGTTTTTTCTTTTTTTTTCAGTAATAAATCTGTAAAAATGAATGATATAATTATAATTAAGAAAATAAAAATAGGGGTAAAATAGGTCACAGTTCTGCTCTGTGCGGAAGAGAATTGGCGCTCCGAGAATTGGCGCACTTCCTTACAAGACCGGTAACAGTAGCAACACCGGTAAACAAAAGCACTCCGGATGACCGTAGTGCTCCCCGCACTATAGCCATCCGGAGGCACACAGAGCTTTTGGCTGTGATATTATCTATAAAATGATATTATACTATTATATATAGAACGTTATAAGACGCTGTCACCGAGTGTGAGAGGAGAGTTGACGGAGAAGTTGGCGGTTGACCTAGTTTCAAAGTTTATACCGTTTAAACTCGGTAAAACCGGTGTAACGTGTTGACACGACTTCACGACTACTACTACATGTTCCAAATCTCTTAACATACTCTCCATCCATCAAAAGAGAAAGATCAGTTAAGTCATTATTCGTCTGAAATATACCAGCCAGCAAATACACATTTGAATGGCAGCTTGTGCTAGCTCCCGCCTAGCAATAACGTCAATGGTGGAGCTCTGGAACTCGTTAATGCCTGACTTCGGAATAAATCCGTTATTTTTGAGCACTTAGATGCAACCCCCTCCAGCATCCGCTTCTTCTTTATCCTGGCCTTTTCAGCCCCTCCTTTCTCTTTTCTCTTCTTGCCTTCCATGAGTGTCACAACAAGCAAAAGCAAGCAACCACGTACTTGCTCGCCTTCTCTGTCTGACGCGTCTTTAGGGTCATGCCATTAGACGTGGGGCCGCTCATATATCCCCCTACATTTCCGAAAAATGGACTTGACCTGCAAGCTGTTTATTGGATAAACGCATTTCCCAATCCCAGGAGTCTTTGCTCCATTCTACGTCAATTCAAGAACAAACAAATTAAAGTAAACTGTATTTCGTATTATTTATTTATGGCCATAAAAGTTCTGTAACGCCTGAATAATGAAGAATTAAATGAAGTAAAAAAAAAAAATGTAAAAAAAAAAACATGAATGAGACATAGAGAATAAGCAAGTGCTAAAAATATTGGTTGGATGTTGTCGAGACATTTATTATTTATTTCGGGGATTTTCACGGCGTCTTGACGGGGAATAAATTATGCTCAGGGCCGGCTTGCAGACGCCTCGCGGCCGCTCACAGCTGTTGGCCGGTCCAACTGACTTCGCAGGCCGCTACACAATTGTTGGCCGGTCCACCTGACCTCGCTGGCCGGCCGGCCGACCGGGAAATCGCCCGATCTTCCCAACATCCACTCCCCCTCTGGGCGCCGGAACCGCCTTTGGTGACATTTTTATCAGAATCTAGGCCCGAACTTTTTATAGCATGTAGATTGATATGAACTTAAACCATATGGGATCTGCATCAAGGGTGCAACAGAGGGGGCGGGTACCATTATGGCCCGGTCCATACTACAGCGACTGGTTTTCAATTCCTACCCGTGGTCCCTTGCTGCATGTCTTCTCTCTCTCTCTCCCATACCTTACCATCTTACTACAATAAAAAGGATAAAACATTCATAAAAAAGTATGAAATAATAAAGGGTGCAATAGAAGGGTTTTCACGAATGGTGATATGGACACGCATACTTTACAAGTAGTGATCCAAAGGTCCTCGCTGTACATTTATTGACGAGGTGTTATCAGGGAGTGTGACTGCTTGTAATGGGGCGTGAAGTTGGACCCAAGAACAGCACAGACCGAGACCAGAGTTGAAACAAGAGAGAGAGACTGAGAGTAAGGGGGCGGGAGAGAGAGTAATACTGGGGGACAGTTCAGCTGTTCAATACAAACTGAAGAGTGTGTGTGTGTGTGGGTGTGGGGGGGGGGGGGGGTAGCCTGGGAATGTGAATGAGTTGCAGACATGTTTTTTGTTTAATTGAGGAGGAGGAGAAGGAGGCGTAGCAGGAAGTGATAATGAAGGTTAAAGGTCTAACACACACACACACACACACACACACACACACACACACACACACACACACACACACACACACACACACACACACACACACACACACACACACACACACACTTCGGTTTATCTGTCAAGAGATATAGGGACCTCCTCCTCCGTCTCCTTTCACCCACACCACTTCCCTCTACGGCTGTATTTAGCGTTTAACACATTTAACACGACTCAGCAAGGTATTATTTGATGAGGAAAGCTTGTGCGTGCTAAATCGATCCATCGATGTGTACAAACTAACCATGTTGGAGGGAAAGCGTATAATTACACGAAGCCATGCTGTTCCTTTGCCCTGATCTCATCTCATCTCATCTCATTTTCGTCCTCTTATCCGGGGTCGGGTCGCGGGGGGAGCAGCTCAAGCAGGGGGCCCCAGACTTCCCTTTCCCGGGCCACATTGACCAGCTCTGACGGGGGGATCCCGAGGCGTTCCCAGGCCAGTGTTGAGACATAATCTCTCCACCTAGTCCTGGGTCTTCCACGCGGTCTCCTCCCCACTGGACGTGCCTGAAACACCTCCCAAGGAAGGCGCCCAGTGGGCATCCTTACCAGATGCCCGAACCACCTCAGCTGACTCCTTTCTAAGTAAAGGAGCAGCGGCTCTAATCCGAGTTCCTCACGGATGGCTGAGCTTCTCACCCTATCCCTAAGGGAGACGCCAGCCACCCTTCTGAGAAAACTCATCTCGGCCGCTTGTACCCGCGATCTCGTCCTTTCAGTCATCACCCAGCCCTCATGACCATAGGTGAGGATAGGAACGAAGATCGACCGGTAGGTCGAGAGCTTTGCCTTGCGGCTAAGCTCTCTTTTCGTTACAACGGTGCGGTAAAGCGAACGCAATACCGCCCCCGCTGCTCCGATTCTCCATCCAATCTCACGCTCCATAGTACCCTCACTCGCGAACAAGACCCCGAGGTACTTGAACTACTTCACTTGGGCTAAGGACTCATTTCCTACCCTGAGTAAGCAATCCACCGGTTTCCTGCTAAGAGTCATGGCCTCAGATTTAGCGGTGCTGATCCTCATCCCAGCCGCTTCACACTTGGCCGCCAGCCGATCCAGTGAGTGCTGAAGGTCACAGGCCGATGATCCAATGAGGACCACATCATCTGCAAAAAGCAGTGACGAGATCCTCAGACCACCGAACTGCAACCCCTCCCCACCACGACTACGCCTCGATATCCTGTCCATGTATATCACAAACAGGATTGGTGACAAGGCGCAGCCCTGGCGGAGACCAGCATCCACTGAGAACGAAACTGACTGGCTGCCGAGGACGCGAAAACAGCTCTCGCTTTGGGAGTACAGAGATTGGATGGCCCTGAGGATAGACCCCCTTACCCCATACTCCCGCAGCACCTCCCACAGTTTCTCCCGGGGGACCCGGTCATACGCCTTCTCCAGATCCACAAAACACATGTAGACCGGATGGGCATACTCCCAGGCCCCCTCCAGGATCCTTGCGAGAGTGAAGAGCTGGTCCGTAGTTCCACGTCCGGGGCGAAAACCACATTGTTCCTCTTCAATCTGAGGTTCGACGATCGGCCGAACCCTCCTTTCCAGCACCTTGGAGTAGACTTTACCAGGGAGGCTGAGAAGTGTGATACCCCGGTAATTGGCACACACTCTCTGGTCCCCCTTTTTGAAAAGGGGAACCACCACCCCGGTTTGCCACTCCTTTGGCACTGTACCCCACTCCCACGCGATGTTGAATAGGCGTGTCAACCATGACAGCCCCTCAACACCCAGAGTCTTTAGCATTTCTGGCTGGATCTCATCAATCCCTGGGGCTTTGCCACTGCGGAGATGTTTGACTACCTCAGTTACCTCCACCAGGGAAATTGACGATGAAACACCATCAACCTCGAGCTCTGCCTCCAACATAGAGGGCGTGTTATCCAGATTCAGGAGTTCCTCAAAGTGTTCCTTCCAACGTCCGACGACCTCCTCATTTGAGGTCAACAGAGTCCCATCCTTACTGTACACAGCTTGGATGGTTCCCCGTTTCCCCCTCCTGAGGTGCCGGATAGTCTTCCAGAAACACTTTGGTGCCGACCGAAAGTCCTTCTCCATGGCCTCTCCGAACTTCTCCCACACCCGCTGCTTAGCCTCCGACACGGCAGCAGCTGCAGCCCTTCGAGCCTTTCGGTACCCTGCAACCGAGTCAGGAGTCCTCCAGGATATCATATTCCGGAAGGCCTCCTTCTTCAATCGGACGGCTTCCCTGACCACCGGTGTCCACCACGGTGTCCGAGGGTTACCACCCCTTGAGGAGCCTAAGACCCTGAGGCCACAGCTAGCCACCGCAGCTTCAGCAATGGAGGCTTTGAACACCGCCCACTCCGGCTCAATGCCCCCAACCTCCACAGGAATGCCAGAAAAACTCTGCCGGAGGTGTGAGTTGAAGATACCTAGGACGGGAGCCTCCTCCAGACGTTCCCAGTTCACCCGCACTACTCGTTTGGGCTTACCAGGTCTATCCGGAAATTTCCCCTATTCCCTGATCCAACTCACAACCAGATGGTGGTCGGTTGACAGTTCCGCCCCTCTCTTAACCCGAGTGTCCAAAACATGCGGCCTCAGATCAGATGACATGATCACGAAATCGATCATCGATCTTCGGCCTAGGGTACTCTGGTACCAGGTACACTTATGAGCACCCTTATGTTCGAACATGGTGTTTGTTATGGATAATCCATGACTACCACAGAAGTCCAATAACAAACGACCGCTCGGGTTTAGATCAGGGAGGCCATTCCTCCCCACCACGCCTCTCCAGGTGCCTCCATCGTTGCCCACGTGGGTGTTGAAGTCACCCAACAGAACTATGGAGTCCCCTACTGGAGCCCCATACAGGACTCCATTCAGGGTCTCCAAGAAGGCCGAGTACTCTGAGCTGCTGTTTGGTGCATACGCACAAACAACAGTCAGAGTTTTCCCCCCTATAACCCTTAGGCGCAGGGAGGCGACCCTCTCGTCTACCGGGGTAAACTCCAACACCGCGGCGCTCAGCCGGGGATTTATGAGTATCCCCACACCCGCCCGGCGCCTCACGCCCTCGGCAACTCCGGAGAAGAATAGAGTCCAACCCTTATCCAGGAGTACGGTACCAGAGCTGAGACTCTGTGTGGAGGTAAGCCCCACCAGATCTAACTGATAGCGCTCCACCTCCCTCACAAGCTCCGGTTCCTTTCCCCACAGCGAGGTGACGTTCCACGTCCCCAGAGCCAGCTTCTGCTGCCCGGGTCTGGTCCGTCGAGACCCCTGACCTTCGCTGCCACCCATGTGGCTGCGCACCCGACCCCAACGGGTCTTCCCACACAACCCAGTCGCCAAGAAAAAACGTTGACGGTGTACGTTTCCATGAACCCTGGATACGTAGAATTTCAACGTAAAAAATAGCGTGTTATACCTACAGTATCCACGTGTGCCACTGTGGAGGCGGGTTTCGGGGTTTGGGTTTCACGGCTTTCGCGGCAAATTGTGGACACGATTGTTTAGGGGGGGGGGGGGAGACCGGGGAGGGGGGGGGGGGGGGACGGGACACGTTTGTTGAGGGGGGGGGGGGACACACGATTGTAGGGGGGGGGGGGGGACACGTTAGTTGAAGGGGGGGGGGGGGGGGGGGGGACGACACACGTTTGTTGAGGGGGGGGGAGACACGTTTGTAGGGGGGAGAGAGAGGGTGCGCCGAGAGGATGGTCGCACTGACAATGGCTCCGCATGCACTACGCAGCTTTATGTTTATAATTGTTTTTATTGTTCGTTTTTCTGTACGTACTGCACTGTCGCTCATTCAGTATGATCGACTGGCACTTTTGGAAATTCGTTCGTCACTTAAAACTGAGTTTTTCTCAACTTACCGGAGTGCTTGCTGTGACTCCTTTGTCTTACCGCCGGTATGCCTACCAATACGCCGACGGAAGAGAAAGAAGAGAGGCAAGCGAGCCGGCATCCTGTGCAGATCTCGGACGAGATACTGCAACCCACCGCTTCCAAGCATTCTACTAGCGAATGTGCAATCTTTGGACAATAAACTGGACGAGCTACACGGATCGAATTCCAGCGGGACATTGCAAACTGTTGTGTACTGGCGTTTACCGAGACCTGGCTGGATCCTATGGTGCCTGACTCTGCCGTCACTCCGACCGGCTTCTCCATCTACCGGTAGGACAGGACTTCCGAGTCAGGTAAAAAAAGGGGAGGAGGGGTATGCTTGATGGTTAACTCTCGCTGGGGCTCGGATGTTGCTGCACTTTCAGCACACTGCTCACCAGACCTGGAGCTGTTATCGATTAAAGTTCGCCCCTTCTACCTCCCACGGGAATTCAGCTCCGTTATTGTCACAGCAGTATACATTCCACCGCAGGCGGACAAAACGTGCGCGTTAGAGGAACTTTACAGAGTAATTAATGGACTTGAGGATGCTCACCCTGAGGCGGTTTCTATTGTTGTTGGAGACTTCAATAGGACCAATATGAAGAAAGTTTTACCGAAGTACTATCAACACATAAACTTTCCTACCCGGGGTGATCAGATTCTTGACCATTGCTACTCACAGATTCGAAAGTGTTACAAACCCCTCCCCCGCCCCGCTTTCGGAAAATCGGATCACACCTCCATTATGCTTATCCCTACCTACAGACAGCGCCTAAAACAGGAAAAACCGGTTTCTAGGGCAGTTCAACGCTGGAGTGCTGAAGCCATTAGCACTCTGCAGGACTGCTTTGACACAACAGATTGGCAGATGTTCTTTGTTGCAGCTGATGGGGACATCAATGAATACACAGACTCTGTCTCCTCATACATCTCCAAATGCATTGATGATGTCGTACCTAGGGTCAGTGTTAGGACCTTCCCAAACCAAAAGCCCTGGGTAAATGGTAATGTCCGTGCTAAGCTCAAAGCACGGTCCTCTGCCTTTAACTCTGGTGACCAGGAGGCTTTGGGGAAGTCCAGATGTGACCTGCGGACGGCCATCAGAGATGCAAAGAGAGAATACAGGGACAAGCTGGAGTCCACCTACCTCAGCTCTGACCCCCGACGCCTGTGGGGTGGCCTGCGACACATCACTGGCTATAAAGGGAGAAATAGCAGTGATGATCAGCCTGCCGCCTCTCTCCCTGACGACCTCAACACCTTTTACGGAAGGTTTGAGGCAACCAACCCCCTTCCTTCAGCAAGACTGGCCGAGGACCAGGACGACTACACTCTGTCCCTGACCGTGGCTGACGTGAGGCGAGAGCTCCAAAGGGTGAACCCCCGGAAGTCATCGGGGCCCGATTGAGTCCCAGGCCGCGTCCTCAGGGGGTGCGCTGACCAGCTTGCGGAGGTATTCACCTCCATATTCAACTTATCACTGCATCTGTCTGAAGTCCCCACCTGCTTCAAACAGGCCACCATCATCCCCATACCAAAGAAAACATCAGTAACCTGCTTGAATGACTACCGCCCTGTAGCACTGACCTCCACAATTATGAAGTGCTTTGAGCGGCTGGTCAGAACCCACATCTGCTCTACCCTTCCCAACACCCTGGACCCCTTTCAGTTTGCATACCGTCCAAACCGATCAACAGACGATGCCATTGCCCTAGCTACACACGCCACCCTCTCCCACCTGGAAAAGTCAACACATATGTGAGGATGCTGTTTGTGGACTACAGCTCAGCATTCAACACTATTGTGCCTGCCAAGCTCGTCCCGAAGCTCAGGGGCCTGGGTCTTAAAACACCCCTGTGCAACTGGATCCTGGACTTCCTGACGAGCAGACCCCAGGTGGTGAGAATGGGCAACCACACCTCCTCCTCACTGACCCTGAGTACCGGGGCCCCCCAGGGCTGCGTACTCAGTCCCCTCCTGTACTCCCTGTACACGCATGACTGTGTGGCAACACACAGTTCCAACATCATCCTGAAGTTTGCAGACGACACTACCATCCTGGGTCTCATCTCTAACAACGATGAGACCGCCTATAGAGATGAGGTAAGGGTCTTGGCAGAATGGTGCCAAGACAACAACCTGTCTCTCAACGTCTGCAAAACCAAGGAAATGATCGTGGATTTCAGGAAGCTGCAGAGGGGGGGTCAGGACCCCATACACATCGAGGGAGCTGAAGTGGAGAGAGTCTCCAACTTCAAATTCCTCGGTGTGTACATCAAGGATGACCTAACCTGGTCCATGCAGGCAGGCTCAGCAGTCAAAACTGCACAGAAGCGGCTATACTTCTTGAGGAGACTCAAGAAGTTTGACATGTCTTCAAAAACTTTAACAAACTTTTACAGATGCACCATTGAGAGCATCCTCTCAGGCTGCATCACTGCCTGGTATGGTAGCTGCTCCGCTGCCGACCGCAAGGCCCTGCAGAGGGTGGTGAAGACAGCGGAGCGTATCACCGGCAGCCATCTCCCCACCGTGCAAGGCATCTACAACAGTAGATGCCTGAGGAAATCAAAAAAGATTCTAAAGGACAACAGCCAACCAGGCTATGGACTGTTCTCATTGCTGCCGTCTGGTAGACGCTACCGGAGCATCCGAACACGGACTACCAGACTCACAAATAGCTTTTTCCCCCTGGCTGTAAGGCTTCTGAATCAGAAACATTGAACCTCTGAACAGTTGCCACCTCCACCTACTCCCTGCTCCCCCCACTCATACAATTCACTTCATAGATATATTTGCACAATTTTAAAAACTTTTAACGTATGCTTAGCATTTCTTTTTAACTTATTCTCTATTCACACTTAAACTGCTGCTAGCCCTTCTACTGTACTCTGCTACAGAGATATATGTTGTTTTTTAAATTGTTGTATGTTAATGTTACATTTTATTGTCATATTGTTTTAGAGTTTTATGTTATTTTTGTTATATGTATGACGTCTACTGCGCAGATGAATGATGCTTGCCAAGTCGTAAGAATTTTGCTGTGCTGAAGCAATTTGGTACATGCAACAATAAACACACTTTGACTTTGACTTTGACTTTGGGGGGGGGCACGCTCCACGCTTGAGTTGGTTTTTATTGAACGCTAAACAACGAGAGTTGGTTTTTATTGAACGAGACTTCAACACGGAACAGCTGCACGAAACGATGGTCACGTCACTCTCGGTGACGGTGTCGACAATAATGAACACACGAACAATGTTAATAGAACAACACACAACCACATAAGATCCCGAACCCATTAACCCCACTTAATCCTAACAACAAAACAAGTTAACAAAAGCCCCATTTGTCAACTGAGAACCCCAATTCCCAGAATCCCCCGCGGCTCCGGAACACGGCGTAGCATATATTAATCTTTATTATCTGAATGGGAAATGCAATACTTTAGGACAGATACACCATTAAACGCGTTTCTAATGACATTTCTAGCGAGAAATGTACATTTTCCTTACATAATCTTCAGTCAGTGAATGTGTATGATCTTTATTAATCTTTATTATCTGAATGGGAAATGCAATATTTTAGGACCGAATCACCGTTAAACGTGTTTCTAATAACATTTCTAGAGAGAAATATACTTTTTACTTGCATAATCTTCAGTCAGTGATTGTGTCTGATCTTTAGTTTTATAGTTATTAGGATTTGATCGGCTCGCTCGCATGTTTCAACGACGTCAGGTTGCTTTCGCTAAACTAGCAGCTCACGTGCTTCCTGCGTTTGTGTTATTACACTGTTACTTTATGTAACTTTTAATGATATCATCTTGTTAGAAACACGTATATCTGAGAGCCAACCCAGTTGCCAAAAGCATACCTACGTTGACAGTGTACGTTTCGTGAACACTGGATTACGTCGCATTTCAACATAAAATAGCGTGTTATACACGCACACACACGCACGCACACGCACAGACACACACACACAAGCACACACAAGCACACACACGCACGCACAGACACACAGACACAGACACAGACACACACACACACACACACACACACACACGCACACACGCACACGGTGCATTTCGCTGCTAAAACAACAACAAAAAAATATTCCCTCAAATATTATTACTTTCAAAACGTTGGCCAAAATGGCCAATAATATCATTTTTTATTTGGGATGCTTCTAGGACATTTTGGGTGGATTTTGAACGGTATGTGGGGGGCACGATTTTTGCAGGACCTGGCAACCCTGCGCTGTTGCCTGAGATCTGGATCCACCCCGGCGTGGTGCCGGCTCCTTTTGACCTTTTGACCCCAGACTTCTGGGGGAATAGCTGAATCAATTCATTAGTCAATCAGAAGCATGTAAATATCTTCCCGGTGGCGTAAGAGGACGAACAAGGTGTCCTTCAACATCTACTTCCAGGCGATTGCAACGGTGCCACACATGAGCATATTTGAACATGTTTAATGGTAGTAATTAGCTGTCAAAATTGGAGGCCTTAATCAATACTGAGCAGCTATTGATTTGCTTCCCGATAAAGATTTGTCACAAATGAAATTTAGCATCTACACGTTGAGCTGAGTCCAATGACACCAAGAACGACACTCTAGCTAATGTTAACATGTGTTTTACATGGTACACCTAGGTCTAGGAAATGATCTCGGTGTAGCAAGAGGCCGAGCTTGATCTCATTGGACTCAGCTTAACGTGTAGATGCTAATTAACATGTAATTTGTCAAAAATCTCCATCGGGAAGCAAATCTATAGCTGGTCATTATTGATAAAGGCCTCCAAAATCGACAGCTAATTACTACCCCGAAACATATTCAAATATGATCATGTGTGGCACTGTTGCAATCGTCTCGAAACGTAGATGTCAAAGGACACCTTGTTTGCTCTGTTGCACCACCGGGAAGATATTTTCATACTTCTAATGGATTGATTCATATTTTAAGGTTCTCGGAGTGAGACTTTAAGTGGCTGCAGCAGAAGTGTTGAGACGAAAGATGATATCAAGAGATTTATAGAATATTCCCATTCACATTATGATTCTTCGTCATAACATCCGACCAAACATCCTTTACATTCACAGAGCAAAGATTATGAAAGTTCAGGCTCAGCAAGTGCTCCATCTCGTTGCACCTGCACCCCTAACAGTCCAATATGCATATCTGAGAATCAGGCCTCTCTTCAATAATGACAAAATGTAATGAGAGAAATACAGATTCACTTTTTGTTATCTCATAAGTGGCGTGGTGCCGGCTCCTTTTGACCTTTTGACCCCAGACTTCAAAGACGTGGCCACAGGCCAGCGGTGTCTACACACATTAAGCCACAAATGTACACCTCCATCCCGCAAAAAATGGGGCCTAGAAACTAACCTCTGTCTTATGTACATTGACTGTACTGTTGGAGGTCACGCCCCTTTTCCAGCCTTTTCGAGATAGCTAGGGATGCTAAAATGTTGACACACATTTCCCGGGGCCCCGAGAACGACATATGCAAGATTTGTAGTTCTAGCCCATAGAGAAAAAAAGTTTTCCCAAATGGACTGTCATTTGGACAAAGCCCCTTCAGAAGTGTTGCCTGCGAGACCTAATGGTTCAGAATGTGGTGGAAAAAAAGTTTTTGGGATAGGAAGGTCCTACAGCCCTGAAATTTGAATACCATATTCTAGGGCCTAACTGGGACCCCCGCACCGAAACTTGGCCCGGTCGGACCCCGAGTGCAGGAAGGGGGGGCCTGGACTTTCATAATCTTCGCTCTGTGAATGTAAAGGATGTTTGGTCGGATGTTATGACGAAGAATCATAATGTGAATGGGAATATTCTATAAATCTCTTGATATCATCTTTCGTCTCAACACTTCTGCTGCAGCCACTTAAAGTCTCACTCCGAGAACCTTAAAATATGAATCAATCCATTAGAAGTATGAAAATATCTTCCCGGTGGTGCAACAGAGCAAACAAGGTGTCCTTTGACATCTACGTTTCGAGACGATTGCAACAGTGCCACACATGATCATATTTGAATATGTTTCGGGGTAGTAATTAGCTGTCGATTTTGGAGGCCTTTATCAATAATGACCAGCTATAGATTTGCTTCCAGATGGAGATTTTTGACAAATTACATGTTAATTAGCATCTACACGTTAAGCTGAGTCCAATGAGATCAAGCTCGGCCTCTTGCTACACCGAGATCATGTCCAGATCTCGGGCAACAGCGCAGGGTTGCCAGGTCCTGCAAAAAACGTGCCCCCCACATACCGTTCAAAATCCACCCAAAATGTCCTAGAAGCATCCCAAATAAAAAATTATATTATTGGCCATTTTGGCCAACGTTTTGAAAGTAATAATATTTGAGGGAATATTTTTTTGTTGTTGTTTTAGCAGCGAAATGCACCGTGTGCGTGTGTGTGCGTGTGTGTGTGTGTGTGTGTGTGTCTGTGTCTGTGTCTGTGTGTCTGTGCGTGCGTGTGTGTGCTTGTGTGTGTGTGTCTGTGCATGTGCGTGCGTGTGTGTATAACACGCTATTTTATGTTGAAATGCGACGTAATCCAGTGTTCACGAAACGTACACTGTCAACGTAGGTATGCTTTTGGCGACTGGGTTGGCTCTCAGATATACGTGTTTCTAACAAGATGATATCATTAAAAGTTACATAAAGTAACAGTTTAATAACACAAACGCAGGAAGCACGTGAGCTGCTAGTTTAGCGAAAGCAACCTGACGTCGTTGAAACATGCGAGCGAGCCGATCAAATCCTAATAACTATAAAACTAAAGATCAGACAAAATCACTGACTGAAGATTATGCAAGTAAAAAGTATATTTCTCGCTAGAAATGTTATTAGAAAGACGTTTAACGGTGAATCGGTCCTAAAATATTGCATTTCCCATTCAGATAATAAAGATTAATAAAGATCATACACATTCACTGACTGAAGATTATGTAAGGAAAATGTACATTTCTCACTAGAAATGTCATTAGAAACGCGTTTAATGGTGTATCTGTCCTAAAATATTGCATTTCCTGACTATTTAACTGACTACGCCGTGTTCCGGAGCCGCGGGGGATTCTGGGAATTGGGGTTCTCAGTTGACAAATGGGGCTTTTGTTAACTTGTTTTGTTGTTAGGATTAAGTGGGGTTAATGGGTTCGGGATCTTATGTGGTTGTGTGTTGTTCTATTAACATTGTTCGTGTGTTCATTATTGTCGACACCGTCACCGAGAGTGACGTGACCATCGTTTCGTGCAGCTGTTCCGTGTTGAAGTCTCGTTCAATAAAAACCAACTCTCGTTGTCGAGCGTTCAATAAAAACCAACTCTTGTTGTCGAGCGTGCCCCCCCCCTACAAACGTGTCTCCCCCCCCCTCAACAAACGTGTCCCCCCCCCCCCCTACAATCGTGTGTCGTCCCCCCCCCTCAACAAACGTGTCTCCCCCCCCCCCCCTCCCCGGTCAACAACAGTCTCCCCCCCCCCCCCCCCCTAAACAATCGTGTCCACAATTTGCCGCGAAAGCCGTGAAACCCAAACCCCGAAACCCGCCTCCACAGCGGCACACGTGGATACTGCAGGTATAACACGCTATTTTTTACGTTGAAATTCTACGTATCCAGTGTTCATGGAAACGTACACCGTCAACATTTTTCTTGGCGACTGGGTTGTCCCACAGGTGGTGGGCCCATGGGATAAGGAGAGGGGGGGTGCCACGTAGTTTGTTCGGGCTGTGCCCGACCGGGCTCCGTTGCAAACCCGGCCACCAGGCGCTCGCCATCGAGCACTCCGTCTGGGCCTGGCTCCAGACGGGGGCCCCGGGCTTCCTCCGGGCCGGGTCACATCTCCTCTTCTTCCGTTATTCATTGAGGATTTTTGAACCATTCTTAGTCTGGCCCCTCACCTGAGACCACTCTGCCATGACCGACCCTACCAGGAGCACAAGGCTCCAGACAACACAGCCCTCAGGTTCACAGGGACACGTTCAGACCTTTGCCCTGATCCTGTTTAGTAAAGGGGCATCCGCTATCCGTGGTCAGATTGGGAGTTGCACCCGCAGAACAGCCCCTGCATCTTGAACCTGACGTATGGATCCATTTTATGGTAGTCGACAAATAAATATAAACCTGTCAACCATACCGACTTCATCTGGCAGCAACAAGAGTAAATGACTGCTTGTATTTACATATATAGGCTGCCATAGAGGAGTACTGTGTGATTTCAGATTATAGTTTGAGGAATTTCTATATTAGATGAGGCATGTGTGTGGTCTTTTGTTTTGCTGACGCTCTCAGACACAGTCAACAGTCAACATTTGAAGACATCAATGTCGAGGAGATTTAACGCAAAGGGTTTTTTTGTGTGTGTTTTTTCTTTAATGTTGTCTGGTATTGACAAATGTCAGCCCGGCTAGCTCTGTCGGTAGAGCATGAGACTCTTCATCTCAGGGTCCTGGGTTCGAGCCCTACATTGGGCGCTATATACTTTTAAACTCGCCCATCTGATGGAACAAAAAAGGAAAATGAGTAGTTCTTGGTTCTGCTCGATCATAGAGCCACACTAAATGTCAACCGGTCAGCAGGTTGCGTGTTTGAGCCGCAACATTTTGCATTGCTATGGAGTCAGCTAGAAAGTTTGAAAATAAGCTGCAACTACGGTTTGTGGCGGCAAACCATAAAGGTCTTGATAATTCGAAAGGACCAATAAGCAATATAACGTGACTTTGAAAGCATGGCTATTCTCCTTAGATGGTATTCTAGCATACCAGGGTATAATACAATCTCATTGCCATTGACTGTTTCAATGGTTGAGTGAGATTCATTTGTTGCGACATGCAGAACATGTAGCTGACATGCAGACATGTTCTGATTTTTACAAGACACATGTGAATATTTTCAAAGGCCTCTGTCGGAAATTGGTTAGCGTGTTTGACTGTTAATCGAAAGGTTTGTGGTTCAAGCCCACCCAGGGACGAGCTGAATTTAACTGACTACCAGGCTAAGCATCAGCCCAAAACTTTAACCTTTGTTAAGTGAAAAAATCTACTGTGTTTCCAAGAGAAGATTTGATAGAACTGCTCCGTCAATTCCCTTCCAATCATGTACTCCCGTTGTGCGGGTTCGAGCCACAACATTATGCATTGCTATGGAGTCAGCTAGAATTTTTGAAAATAAGCTGCAACTACGGTTTGTGGCGGCAAACCATAAAAGTCTTGATAATTTGAAAGTGCCAATAAGCAATATAACGTGACTTTGAAAGCATGGCTATTCTCCTTAGATGGTATTCTAGCATACCAGGGTATAATACAATTGCCAATGACTGTTTCAATGGTTGAGTGAGATTCATTTGTTGCAAACTTTGCCATAGCTGACATGCAGACATGTTCCCATTTATACAAGACACATGTGAAAATGTTCATTGGTCTCTGTGGCGCCGTCTGCTTTCTAGATTCTGGATCGTCCAATCAAATCATCGGATTTCCAATATCTTTTCACCAGAATGACCAATCACACTTTCCCCTGTCCATTTCTCTCCCTTATCTTTTCACCAGAATGACCAATCACACGTTCCACTGTCCATTTCTCTCCCTGCGCTAAGCCAATCACGGACAGGCTAGCGATGCTCCGAATTCGGAATGGATTTAAACTGTAGAACAAACCACACGTATTCGGCATTCCTGAAAACGACTCTGTAGGCTAAGGTAAGGGTTTGAATTAAATTAAAACACATTTAACACATCCAATCGCGGAAATGATCCACCTTATAAATTCGGACAGGTCATGCTCTGGAAAAGGTAGCGGTATTAACGGTAGTAAGTACGCTCTTCTGAAAACTAGTCTGCAATGTAACTGTTTGCAATTTACATTACAACAAATGCTTTTGACGTGTGTCCCGATAGGACTCACTATATTGATGCACCTAGCCGTTCCAGAATCACTCCAGAATCATGCTGTGACACCATGCCAGAGCTGGCAACTCTCCCGTTTTTCCCGGGTTTCTCCCGTTTCCTGATCCATCTCCCGCCGCCCTCCCGTTTTGTCATTTCTCCCGGTTATCTCCCATATTTCTTGATGTCCAAACTTATTTTATTTATAATCAAATCAAAATGTGTGTCGAATGTTCTAAAGTTGCCAGATCATGTATCAAACGCAAGCATGAGAGGCAACGCAAGCGTCAGCCAATCAAATGCATTTGCAGCAAATACGACAGCACAGGCTGTAGCCAATCAGATCACGTCTATGGTCACTTCTCAAGAGCGCAGAGCTAAAAAAAAAAACGTGGCGGAGCAAACTCCGTAAATGGTCGTATAAAAATGGCAGAAGCGGGTGTACCATCGAAGAAGATTAAATATATGTGTACTTTTAAGTCGGAATGGACCAAAGAGTATGATTCAATATCAAATAGTCACCTGGACAATAGTCACGCTTTTTGTAAAGCGTGTCGGGTTGATTTTAATATAGGGCACGGCGGTAAATTGACGTCCGTCAACATTTAAAGTCCCTGAAACATGTCCGTGCTGCCGGGGCACAAAAGGGCACTCAGGCGATAACGGGTTTCATCACTAAGGGACAAAACGAGCAGGAACAAGTGCTCCAGGCTGAGCTGAAAATGGCAATGTTGGTTGCCAAAAACAACCTCTCGTTTTCGTTTTGTGACGAATATTCAGCAACTGTGGCATCGATGTATTGTATACAATGTAATGAATTGATAATAAGTTATTGCAAAAGTTAGTTGTTATAATAATTAATAAGTGATTGTGAATACATAAATAATGATACATAAAAAAAATTGTTGGTTAATAAACAAAACAGTAATAGTTTTAAGACTTGTGCATGAAACACTAATTGTTTCTGTTATGTTCATGAGAATGATTTTGTTGTGTCATGAATTGATAAGTTATTGTAATAGTTAGTTAATAAATAAGTGATTGTCAATGAATTCATTGTGAATACATACATAATAATGATACATAAAAAATACGTTTTTTGTTAATGAATACAGTTATTGTGTATTTATTTATATACTGAAGACTACATGATGAATATGTTGTCTATAAATAGCTACTTATATGCACAACATCCCTTAAAACCAACTATGTAACCACCTCTGTCATCCATGCTCCCCACCACCGGCCCCGCCCCCCGCCGCCGAAATCTCCCGGATTTTGCTGGTCAAATGTTGGCAGGTATGCACCATGCTGACAACAAGGTCACCATATATATAGGTGTGCCTCATATATCTAATGATAAAGTGAATTGTTTGCTTTATAATTTCTTGTGTACCTCATATATGTTATGATAAAGTAAATTGCTTACTTTATAAATTCTTGTGTGCCTTATATTTTATGAGAAAGTAAATTGCTTACTTTAGATATTCTTATGTGTTAAAATTGTGTGCCTTAAAATGTCTTATAATAGAGCCAACTAGTTACATTATATACCAGACATGGGGGACTCGAGTCACATGACTTGACTCGAGTCAGACTCGAGTCGCAAATTTGAGGACTTGAGACTTGTTTGACTAACACTGATAAAAGAGTCGACTTGACTTTGACTTGGTCTTCATGACTTGAGACTTGACTTAGACTTGAGACAGATGACTCGAAATAACTTTTTTAAAGTTAGATTAAATGTTGGATATGGGATTTGCGATACGCCAGCCGATTTTAAAAATACATAACTCAAATGGTCCTACCCCCTCTCGTTCAACGCTGACTCTGACTCCACCCATTCCAAGAACATGGACGCGCAATCACGCAAGAGCGCGAACACAGATGCGCGAGAGTGAGCCAGGCTAGCTAGGTTGGAGTTTAGGGTTGTCTTCTAGTGCTAGGTCCAAATGTTGATTAGCTAGTTAGCTAGCTCCTGTAGCTACCGCAGGATAACAACAAACAGAAGCTTGCTCTGGGTCACGAGCTTTGAGTACGTGCACGTGCACGAAGTGGTCACTCGCGGGGAGCGGGGGAGGGGGGGGGGGGGGGGGGGGGGGAGTGCAGTACGACCGTTTGATTGACGTACTTAGTGTCCAATGCCACTCGGTGGTTCTGAAAATCATTGGCTGGAGTTTTTCGAGCCCTGCCCGTTCCACAGATGATTGACTTGTTTAATTTTCATGTCAGTAGACTACTTCTAACTCAGTGGCTGTAAGTGGGTTATAATAATGATTTCAAGTAAAATTACACCGTCAGAGCCAGAGCGTCACCCTGCGTTCACACCAAAAGATGTATTTGCTGCCCGAACGCGTTGACGCCTGAGTTTTGCGGCGCGTCAAATCAAGTTTTGCGGCGCGTCAAACTTTTGACGCGCGTCAAAAGTTGAAATATTTCAACTCGAGCAGCATTTGACGCGCCGCAAAATACGTGAACGCGCCCTTCGCCCGTGCCCGGCAGCGGGCACGGGCATGCCGCGCCGCAAATCAGATTTTGACGCGCCGCAAATCAAGTTTTGCTGCCCGTTTTCTCGGCAGCAAATGCTGCGGCAGCAAAGCAGCAACGCGTCTCTACATTCACTTTGAATGGGATCACGACGCGCGTCAACTTTTTGCATCTTTTGGTGTGAACGCAGGGTCAGACTGGGCTGTTCTCAGCATACCGCAAAAAAGTTAAGAGGGTTCAAGTTCCAGTCCCCAAATTCAGTTGAACCACTACCTGGACATTTATGATGGACAGAGCTGCCTTCAGTTTTAGATCCTATTCACATAATGGTTTTGGAATGTTTTGAATAGTTTGAGTTATTGTTAATGTTAAGACATTGTTATTGTTAATGTTGAAATAAAACTCAACTTATGAACCACTCACTCTACCGATTTTTAAATGTGGAAACTGGGTTAGATGATCAGATTTTTGTATGACTTGACTTGTGACTTGCTTGACCTGAGCAATGACTTGACTTGAGACTTACTTGATTCTCACCACAGTGACTTGGGACTTGCTTGAGACTTGAAGGTTACGACTTGAGACTTGCTTGTGACTTGCATATGAGTGACTTACCCCCACCTCTGTTATATACCCTTTTTATGTAGTAAATTGAATGCTTAAACATACCTCCTTGTGGAGAAACATTGGAGGAATACAAAGAACATGTGTCCCTTTAGACCCCATGGTGTATGAACATTCGGCACGTGATAACATGTGCCTGACTTCAAGCTTCTTGTGTTGCCCCTCGGGCAAAATAAGGGAAACTCGGGAACGTTTATCAAAGGATCTTTTGTTATCAGAAGAGTAAAGCAGGGAGATCTGCAGAGAGAGCTCATGCAGTCTGTCTTTTTTGGGTGCTCTGCTGTTGAAGTGGTGTCGTGTGTTCTGCTCTGCCCTGCTCTTCTGCTTCCAAAAAAAACGGCGGCCTTCATAGCAATAGATTTTTATCTTAAGGACTCTGACACCGTAGCGCTCGGTTCAGACTCTATTTCTTTTTTCTTTTTTTCTCTTGGGAAAACGTTGGTACTTTTAATAGGCTTAGTCTTAAGCGTGATTAAATAAAGGCAGCTCTCGGGGTCGTGCGGTGTACTGGGGCACGAGAGTTGAGTCAACGTTAAAACCTGGGCTCCACTCGGGAAACGTTGGTAGTTTAGTCCTAAAACACCTTCCTCGGGCCCCTCTCGAGATTCGTTGGTGGCTTTAGTAGGTTTAGTCCTAAAACCATCTTCCTTGAGCTCCCCTCGAGAATCGTTGGTGGCTTTAGTAGGTTTAGTCCTAAAACATCTTCCTTGAGCTCCTCTCGAGATTCGTTGGTGGCTTTAGTAGATTTAGTCCTAAAACATCTTCCTTGAGCTCCTCTCGAGAATCGTTGGTGGCTTTAGTAGGTTTAGTCTTAAAACACCTTCCTCGAGCTGCTTGAGAACCGTTGGTAGTTTTAATAGGATTTCCCTCCCCCTCTTACAGCGCTGCCTACCCTTCCTGGGGAAAGGCTCAATTAGGATCCCCTCTTAGAATTAGCAATAGTTTGGTTAAAGTCCTGTCCATTTTTTATCTATTTTCTTTTTTATCTAACCCTTTCTTTTCAAATCTATACTCAGTTGTAAAAGTTATTGTGTTTATTGGACCTAAAAATAAATCTACCTGACTACATTTGTAGTAGGTTAACTCAATCGTTCGAGTCCTTTTCCCTGTCGACTCCTCGACACCGGCAAAGCAGAACGTCACGCTCTCCCAGCTGATCCCCTCACGGTAAGTGGCGCATAGTACAAGCAATGGTTGATTGTGACTGACGTGTATAGAGGGTGACAAGGCAGAGACGTAAAAGAGGTTTTGTAAAATTCACAAGGCAAAAAGATACATCATTATTTCGTATTAACCAAGAGAGAGAGACCTTGATCCCGCTAAACGGGGGGGAACAGGTCTGAATTCGTATTAAAGTAACTGTTGTGAAGGGACTTAACAGAGTGACCTGGGTCGGACCGGGTTAAGACTGAGCCGAGCCGGGCCGAGCGCCTCCGTGAAACCGACGATTCACGGAGACAAGTGGGTCTCGACCTAGGTTGGTCCCGGGGAGCGTACGTGCGAAACCCAGACACACACAGACACATAGTATTAATGCTTGTTTAATGGTTTAATTGTTTCTGTCAGTCTGTGAGAAGCCCTGCAGCTACCTCTGCCTCCACCTCTGCTGCGCCTGCACGGAGCCCTGGGAGGCCTGCATTGACGCTGGCGATGGTGAATATTTCCATCACATTAAATACCATGTCATTCACCTGGTTAGCCATGATCAACTCATCTCAGATCTGTGTGTTTACATAACTTTCATGCGTATCACTGGTGTGTATAACGTCATTTTTAACACCATTTTATCAAGACTATTCTTGGTTGATTTTCAGTTTGAGAAAGCGCGGTTCGGTGGGACTTTGTCTGCTGCAGCCAAGCCGAATGTCAATCTGACCAGGAGGCCTGTTGAGGTAATTGATGTACCTATAGCTGTGCCTGATGCCTTAGAACACAGCCATACAGCCAACACTATCCTTGTTTTGTAATTGTACTTCATCGGCTCCGTTTCCCCCTCTTCCCAGCGTCCCTCCAGCCCTGCCACAGTCCCGGCTGGGAGAAGCACTCCATGCGCTACCCCACCTCAAGTGACGCCCCCTTCCAGTCCCAGATTCTACAGGCCTGTCTCCCCTTTCTCTCTGCCTCCATCCAGCCCTGTCATGTCGGCGGTGAGGACCAGCTCTTCTCCTCTGGTTAGTGCAACTGTAATAACCTCTATACAGGTCTTACATACTGTAGCGTTTAGCGGATAGATGATTTATGATCTTTTTCATTTTCTTTATGTAGGTTGTATCAGATACGAGTCCTGCTCCTCCAGGTCTCCTCCCTGCTCCTCCTGGTCCCCTCCCTGCTCCTCCTGGTCCCCTCCCTGCTCCTCCTGGTCCCCTCCCTGCTCCTCCTGGTCCCCTCCCTGCTCCTCCTCTTGCTGCTCCAGATCAGTTCTGGCTGCCGGTGGAAATGAGGAAGACCATTCCCCAGCAGGACCAGCGCTGGATTGCATCCACGCTGTGGAGGAACCAGTGGCTGCGCCCGGACGTCCAGCTCTGGTATGAGCCACCGGTTCCTGCCCTCATATACAACCAGGTCCCGTCACCAGACCACTTTTTTATGCACCGGCTCCTGGTGTGGATGCCCTACCACCTGTGGAAGGTGAGTCTGTCCTGCCCCAAGTGCAAGGGGCAGCTCACCGGGGCCGGCATCCACAAAAGGGCACAGAAGGTCCTGGACGTGGACAGGTACTACCTGATGGTGACGGAGACCCTCAGGTGCAACTCCTCCGGTTGCGTATCAAATTACCTGTCCAAGAGCCAGACCGTCCTGGACCAGCTGAGCTTGGCTCTTCGCGGGGAGTTCCGCCTCATCCTGACCCGCAAGTGAGTTCAGATCATGAAAGCAAATATCTTTTTTCATTAATCAGTAATCCAGCAAATAGCAATATTTGATCACACTAAACCCCATAGAATATCAATATTAGATAAAAAATATTTATAACATTTTGCCAATAGAAAACTCTTTGTCCAGCCAAACTAAATAATTTGATACAATTATACCTGTCCACAAAGGTATGCGTGTGACATCCGTGTCATCCGGATGCTACGGGAGAGGACCCTCGGCAACAGCTCCACACGCCTGGCCAAACAGCTGCGGGAGAACCACGGCGAGGAGTGGCTGCAGCGGTTGGCCCGCTACATGGAGCTGGCCAATGACTTTGCCCGCAGGCCCAGTCTCTTCCCTGTGGTCTGTCAGAGGCCCCCCGAGCCTATCGCTGTCCCGACCAACAGGTGGCTCCTGACGGTGTACGGGAAGGACTTGATGAGCCGTATGGGTCACATCAAGGCCAGCATCACCTCCACCTTTGGCTCCATTTTAAAAATGGATTCCACAAAGAAGGTAAAAAGGACATCAACAACAATGCTTCAACAATATATGAAATGGGTTTTCTCATAACACCATATCCCAGCTTGGGAGCCATTTAAGTTATAGTCACAAATGTGTCAATGTTTATTTGATGTGCATTTTTGCGTGTGTAAATGCCTCTTTTATATGTTTATTCCTAGATATATATTTTGCTTCTCTTTTGTTCTTATTCTAATTTCTATTACTGTTTTGAAAGCACTCTGAATTAGTTTATTCTGATTAATTCCAGATGACCAAAAAGCTGGCTGGAGCCGCCAAGGGGACGGCGCTCTGGGTGTCCTCCGTCAGCAACGAGAAGGGGCAGGTCCTGATCAGCGTCCTGACAGCCCAGGAGGGACCTGGACTGGACCGGATGGTGACAGGCCTCATCAGGCGCTACAGCGAGGCGGGCGTGGCTCCCCCTATACTCCTTTATGCGGACTGTGGCTGCTGCAAGGAGGCGGGAGGGGAGAGCGAGCTGAAGGCCAGGTTCAGCGGCTGGCCAGACCTCGTCATCCGGCTGGACGCCTGGCACTTCCTTCGGCGGCTTGCGGCCGGATGCACGACCGACGCCCACGCCCTGTACCCCGTCTTCATGGCCATGCTCTCCGTCTGCCTGTTCGAGTGGGACCCTGAAGATGTGGCCCTTCTGCACCACGCCAAGAGGGAGGAGCTCCGGAGGGAGGGTGTGCCCGGCATCTCCGAGGCTCTGGTGGACAGCTGATTGACCAAGGCCCAGTTGGCGCTGTACTGCAGGCGGAGGACCCGCGGAGAGGAGGCCACCATCCGCCAGGTGGAGGCCCTGCTGCAGGAGCTGATAGGGGACAAAGGCAGGGACCTGCTGGGCGGTCCCCTCCTGGACCGGGTGAGGATGGAGCACATCTGGTGGGTTCAGAAGAGGCACGTCAAGTGCATCCAGGACCTGCCAGGTGTGCCTCTGTACACAAAGACCGGCACCACCACCACCAAGGAGGGCGTCGTCCTCACCAAGTACAGGTGTGCGCGAGGTTCAACGTCCCTGGAGTCCTTCCACTGCCACCTGAACCGCTTTATTCCAGGTGAGTTTTAATGGCATAACACACTGACGACCATTTACTTTTATTGTTAATACATGTTTAACAATACAATATTCTCTACTTTCAGGGACCCAGGCCAATGACCTGAACTTCCAGCTCTACCTGCTGGACGGGCTGAACCGGTGGAACCAGGCCGGGCTGCTGCTGCTGTGGCTGAGAAGATGTCCGCTCTCCTCAGCTACTCGGGGGATCTGGTACATTGTGCAAACACATTTGGCACCAATGTGTTTGGACAGATGTTTGTCCCCTCTTTCCGCCTCCCCAGCAAGTACACTGGTAAGTTGCACTGAATACTGAATGCTTCACACTGGGACATGAAATGACGACCAGGCTTGCATACGTTTATAATGAAATGTTGTTAATTATGCACAACAGATTAGATTCACATATTTGCATATTCTGTCATCCAATCTGTCATCATAAATATGTTAACAAGTCACAACAAGAAGGTGCTATAATCAAATAATGAATGCGGGCTGCTCACTTTCTATCTATATTCAGACCAACATTAATATGGCTTCCACACATGTTGGTGTACTTATTCTGCTAATCCCAATATTGTTTTCGTTCCCAGGAGAGTTGATAGGCATCGACTACCTGTACAAGCAGACGGGGAAGTGCATGCAAGACATGGATCCTGAGGGGGAGGAGACGGAGCAGCTGCTGGAGGACCTGGGCGACGAGGCAGAGGATGAGGGCTTCACAGACGACACCGAGGCTAGTCTGGAGGTCTTCTCTGCCCTCATTTCGTTACCACCTGCTCAGCCCTCCACCAGTGGTTCCTGGTCCGCTGCTCCACCTCCTCCTTCTCCTCCACCACAACCACCTGCTCAGCCCTCCACCAGTGGTTCCTGGTCCGCTGCTCCACCTCCTCCTTCTCCACCACCACCACCACCTGCTCCACCCTCCACCAGTGGTTCCTGGTCCGCTGCTCCACCTCCTCCTTCTCCACCACCACCACCACCTGCTCCGCCCTCCACCAGTGGTTCCTGGTCCGCTGTTCCACCTCCTCCTTCTCCACCACCTCCACCTGCGTCAGCTGCTGTCACCGCTCCGGGTGCCACCCCACAGGTTCCTGTTGAGCAGCTGGTAAGTACCTTTGAGAAATAGCGAAACATAACATTTAGATTTGTTTCCTATTTGTCCAGCATCGATGTTAAAATCGTTTTATTTTTTTCAGGCAGTGGATGAAAACAACATCCCGGGCCTGGACAGGGTGCACCGCCTAGCTGAGTATCTGGTGGGGCTGAGGAGCCAGACCAGCCTGGCCCTCAGCAACCGGGACGTTGGCATCATCGTCGGCCTGTGGGAGGACCTGCTGCCCTACGACCAGCAGAAGGCGGTGTACGCTGCACGGCACCAGGACAGGATGCTGACGGGGCGCTTCAGGTCGCCTAAGAAGAAGGGAGAGTTCACGTCGGGTGTGGACAGTTTGCGGAGATGCACCATAACAGCGAGTGCATCTCCTGCACAGTGGCCCTCATGCTGCCGCCTGGTAGATGCCATCTGTGTCAGGCTCTGCACCCTCCACCCTTCCCCTACCAAGAAGGGGAAGGGGTACCTCTCAAGGTGGAGTCTGATCCTGAGAGACTACCGCAGGATCAGGCAGCTCATCCTGGCCAACGGGGCCGTGATGTCCACCACCAGCCTGCAGCTGGTTGAGGTGAACCAGACCACACTCATCCAGTGGCACAAAGGAGGGTGGCCAGGCAGGGTGTCTCCGTGTTGTGCCAGGGTGTGGACCTGCCTGCCCCCGTGCCTGTTGCCCCCGTGGTCTTACCTCCGGGTATGGACCGCCCCGATGTGGCTCCTCAAACCCTGGGCCTGGTGAAACATTCCTACCACCTCCCGGAGAGCACAGCGGGGCGGGCCAAAATGAACCGGAGGGCCACAGCCACTGCCACCGCAGCCGTAGCACCAGCACCAGCACCGGCACCGGCACCAGCACCAGCACCGGCACCAGCACCGGCTGTGAGGCCCAAGATAAAGACAGCCCAGAGGCGGCTGTTTCCCTGTCCTCCCACCCCTGCCCCTGTCATCAGCAGCACCCCTGCTCCATTTGTTTTTGCCCTCCCCCGGGCCCCTGCTCCATTTGTTTTTGCCCTCCCCCGGGCCCCACCTCTCTCCGGCACTCCTGCCCTCACCCAATCCCTCCCTAGCACACCATTCCTCCCGGTCAACCCCCTGTTGCGCTACCCTCACGCCCAGCCCCCCATTATGTTTGCTGTCCCCTCAGCAGTGCCTCCCCAAGCCCCACAACGGAAGAGGCCGTACAACAGGACTGGGGAGGCAAATAGATGCAGGAGGTGTGAGGAGCCCCGGAGTGTAGCGACTGGCCACAGCCAGTACAAGGGGACGATCTACTGCCCCTCCTCCGAGTCCCTGACCAAGGAGCAGTGGTTGGCGGAGAGAAGGAACAAAGATCACCAATGTTAATACTATCTATGTTATATGTTAAAATAAACATGTTTATATATTAACAAATGTTTTAAGAATTATGGTCATCTTATTCGAATCATTAGCCAGATCCACTCCACAAGAGGAAGCACCATACTACTATTGCAGTATAATATGCACACAAAATGATTTATAGTTGAAATACTTGTAGGTTGAAGATGGAGGCTAAATTGAGCCTACAGGTCACAATACAAATAATAACTAAACAAGTAGCTTGCTAAAGAGTGCACAGGTGTGCTGTGAATAGCTGTATGGCTACAACAATAGTGGAATAGAAAGTAACATAGTAATTAGAATATTCCCATTAAAATAAGTGCATATGTGTGTCAATGGAGGGCAAGGATAATTATATTTGCGCAAGAGATCTTGAGTACATCCATGAATGAACCAAAAACAATGTTTGTCACCGGTGGGACTTGAACCGCCGACCTTCTGTTCCATTCCAAGGCTGAACAATTCAAGTACCCCTGACTGCAGCCCGCAGACGGAGCCCACATGGAGGGGGCGGGCACTCAGCCCACATGGAGGGGGCGGGCACTCAGCCCACATGGAGGGGGCGGGCACTCAGCCCACATGGAGGGGGCGGGCACTCAGTCCACATGGAGGGGGCGGGCACTCAGTCCACATGGAGGGGGCCGGCACTCCGCCCACATCGAGGGGGCGGGCACTCCGACCACATTGACGATTGAGCAGATTTCCGCTGCTCATGTTAATGCAAGAGTAAACGGTAATACTATGTTAAGCTAGCGGGAGCCCATGCTGTTAATTAAATTATACAAACAGATGGTACGGGAGTATTGTGACTGGGTATCTTTCTTGCTGCGTACCATGGAACTATTATAAAGTTAAGCATAGCCTAAACGACTTGCAAATACATTTTCTCTTGTTTATTTTTTTTCGCTTAGCTGTTCCACTGATGGACCTATTAAGGTTCCACTTAAGAGTTCACGTTACAACCGTTTGCCGTTGCTCCATGTTTAAATCACAGTGCCTTGTTCGTGACCCGTCCCAAATTCACTAACTGAAATAGTGCCCCCTAGTTATCTTTTTTTTTTTTTACTCAGTATTATGTTTTCGGTTGAATTTTTGTATTTCTCTACTGATTGCCTCGACAATGCAACATTAAAAGTTACTAACAGCGACTTCACACAGAAGCTCTGGCTTAGGGCCCCCCACCGCCCTTGGGCCCCTGGGCATGTGCCCGGTATGCCCGTGCGGTAACCCACCCTTGCCTGTAAACAATGCAACGTGTGCGAACTCCTGTACCCGTCTGTCTGTGAGAGTCACAGGCCCAGTAAGAGCCAAAATAAGATTTGGGGAACTATGAAGACTGGGACCCCAAGGTATGACCTTAACAGATGTAATGTGAGGAATAACGAAGTGACCACATCTAAGGGCAAAAAATGTACCTCAATAGACATAATGAAAAGCTACATGTGTGAAGCACATTAAGTTACACCAATCACAGGAGCACTAACAACAGTCTTTTTATTCAACAAAACAATTAAAAAATAACAACTACAAAAAATAGATTGTAAACTATTAACATAAAAGATAAATCAATAAAGAGTAGAACAAACAAAGTCTCAACGGGGGAGAACACACTGACGCCTTCCTCGCTTCACGCTCTGTCGCCCGACATCGCCGTCACCGCCGCCATAGCTGCCAAGCGCCGCCATTATGCTGCATCATCAGACTACATTGGAGTCGTGTGGCGCAGGGGGGGGACGGGAGGGGGGACGGGGAGGGGGAGAGGTGTTTGACTCAAAAGAGGCAAACACCTTCAGGTTTCTCCTGTCCATCATCTCCACACAGAACAGTTCATAGTCAGTATGTAATCTGAATGAGAATTGGAATGGTTTCCACGTTTCTTCCTCATCCCCGCCGTCATGGGATTTGCGCTGTGTTGATGCTGCCATCTGCTCCCAACCTTCCATCCCAATGACCTCTGGGAGAGAAACGCTGTCCTTGAAGGACTGTAACTGGCACCATGCTGCTGCCTGAATTGTGTCCTTCAGGACAACATCATCTTCCTTGAAGAAGAAAGAAAAATTATTTGTGTCTGTACTAGACACCCTACTCTCCCAAAACCACAAAATGGTATGCAAACAAAGGCTACTACTACTGATGAGTTTTCAGTAATAAAAAACACTATTCAACTAGTCATCAGACTATTTCATCTGGCTATACATACAACCTCCTAGCCTGGCTCCGCCCGCCTAAGTACTTCCGCTCAATTTGAATTTCCCTTCAGTACTAGGTCTGGACCTGCTGTATGTAATTTGGTTTTCTGGGGCCGCCACAGCGGCGCCCAATCAGCGAACAGAGGGCGTGTCTGAGAACAATGACGATGGCGTGTTGTCAACGATTAGACCCAGCTTCGAAAGTTGACTGCATACATCATCTCTGGCCTTACTATAAAATATTGATTTACAATGTGCAATTTTTCTCTGATAAATTAAATTCGACGAACAAAACCTGCAGCTGTCGTTGACGGACATTTTCGTGCAGACGCGCAAGGTGGTTTGTGTACAACCTGTGCGTGATTCCCGGCGCATGACATACGTCACAACCAAACATTAGCGATTGGTTATGGCAGATCCAGAGTGGCACTGGGCAGATCCAATCATTTTAAACTTCAACAGACACCCGCCTTCAAGTGAGTTAACGTTTGTCAATTGATTAGGTCCAGACTCTCTGTACAAATGAAATGAAATGAAGTGAAGTACGAGAGTCTGGTAGAACCAGGCTAACAACCTCCAGCATTACACACATATTACATACCAGGTTCCCAGGTTCCAGTTCCTGGTCTTCAGTTTTGTCTGGAAATAAAACTGATTGTTGTCTGTAATGTTGAGTAGGCTAATACAATGGAATAATAAAAGTAGGCCCGAGTAGTGCAATAGATCAGCCATGGAGTAGGCTATAACTTGTATATTGATGGAGATATGTGTACAACTTAATTTGGAAGTAGAAGCCTAATAGAATCAATCATATCTCACAAATACTCTGAATATGTGTAGGCCTACAGTCCGGCAGTAGCTCAGGAGGTAGAGCGGGTTGGCTGGTAACCTGAAGGTTGCTTGCTCCTAGCTGAGTGTCGAGCTGTCCTTGACAAGGTACCACACCGACTGATGTCGTGATGTCGAAGACAGACGGTGTGGTACCTTGTCAAGGATGCCTTGACACTCAGCTAGGAGAAGCCGGACATCCTGTCTGTCTTCGACAGCTGCTGCATCGACAATTGGGCCGGTCCAGGAACTCCTAACGGCTAGCCGTTATAAGGAGCATATAACTAACTAACTACCTGGATTAACAGTCTATACATTACCTGATCTTTCAGAGCTGGATGCTGTTGGAGCAACTCTAGCCCTATTTGTGCAGAGATCTTTATCCTGAAATGTATTAGTGGTGGGAGGGTGGTAAGACTATAGTCTTTCACAATTGTTCTAAGACAACCTCACACATTACAGTATATGACACGTACCTGTAGCTTTCTTTCCTCCCGTCTTCTCTTCCTGAAAGCTCCTCTGCAGACCTTGGTGAGTAAATGGCATACATTACATATTTTCAATATTTGAATCAATTTTGGCAAGTTTGTTACAGTGAAGCAAATTATTTCAGAACTGTAAAGGAAACGTTAAACCCAATCTAAGACACTTACGGCAGGGGGAAGTTCTTCAAAAGAACAAGGCACCACCATCGCCGTATTTGCTTCATGTTTGACTGACCAAAGAAACAATAGTCAAATGGGTTAAGAAATACAAATCAAGAGTGACAAAAAAAAACAGATCGAACCAGTGTGTCCAAAAACAAAACCCAATATGGGTGGGTTTACCATCAGCCGCCTGAGACCACGCTGTTCCAAAGTCATGCACTAAACCGAAAAACGTACATGCGTTAGTGGGCTTCTATACCACAAAGGTAAAAAAAAAAAAAAAATAAAAAAAATAAAATAAAAATGCGACATGCCCTGTTCCAAGACCACCTCTGCTGCCAGAGCTGACATATCTGACGCCTGTTCCTCCTCCACCTTACATCCCACCCGGCACTTCCTATGATTGTTGCAGCTCGTGACTTCATGATCAAGTAAGCCAGTGCCCACAGCGACTCTGCCAAGTAATTGTGACTGTGCCTGCCTTAGGTCGTCCCGGGTGTCAAGGTGGGATCTTACCCGTCGTTGGCTAACCAGCCTTCCATACTGGCTCGCTGCAGGATGCCATACCTGGGATACAATCAATCCCCACCTATATGGTGGTATAGATCGCAAAGTGGAGGGATGGAGACAGAGTCTTCAGCCCCATCTGCCCTATGCAGCCAAGCGTGTGCGTATTGGATACACATCAGGGAAACTATAAAACAAAAGGTAATTTATCAGAGTTAAAATTATTAAAGTGTTGCAGCAGCAGTAGTGGCATTTGAAAGGTAAACCCACTACTTCCGAATCCAAATTGACAACATAGCATGTAGGATCCCTTCCCAGCAGATGTAGCGCTAATCCCCATCATCCTTGACCAAAGAGATTTACCCTATTTTTTAATTGGTGTAGTGCTATTGTACAGTTTATCAAGATTACGTTTTTACTTTATGTATATATTTTTTAATTATTATCCTCATCTTTATCATATCCATATTTATCCAATCATTCTTTCCTGTGTGAAAATAATAATAATCACTTAGTTAATAGCACACCTTCTTTAGTCCAATTGCATTAGATTATCATTACTGTTGTCCTAGGAAGACAAAAAACAAAATAAAAACTAAACTTAAAGAAAAACAAATTAGCCATAATGTGAATATCCACTGCGTGTCTCCCTGTGACTCTCTCCCTCCTTCAGGAGAACACGCTCTCTCTCCCTCCTCAGTACGGGGTGCTGTTTGGTGCAAGACAACAGATAAGGGTGGAATGTGGCTTCTCTCTCTCTCTGCGTGTCTCCCTCCCACTTTGGGTGCGGCCATAACGCCTTGAAGCGAGCGTGCTCCGGGGGCTGGGTGTGGGAGAAACCAGTGGTAGTTCCTTTTCTCGGCCAGCAGAGGGGTTGTTCAGGTGAAACCTATGGACAGAGACTACAAAGAACTTCAAACATGGCAGACGGGGAACTACAAATTTATCAAAGCCTGAAAACTCAACAGAGCTCTACCTGTATTCCTTGGATATGTGGTATTGTATGGCGTATGGCCACCACACGCTTTCAGTTGAACACACTCTCTATTTCCTTTCTCTGTACTGTGTGTTAGTGTGTCTCTCTGTACTGCCTTAATGGAGTAGGTCGACAAATGGGGGTGAAATGTGTTCTCTCTCTTATTCTTCCTCACTCCCCTTAGGGTCAAGCAGCACCTAGGATTGTTAAAAGATAAGCCTGGAATGCAACATCCTGAACTCCCCATCATGGAACAAGGCCTTATAACTATCTCTCACACACAAAAAGAACCTTCTGTCCCTTCATTCACAAATAACTTTTCACTTTATTATAAATAACTTAATACTGCTCCCCCTTTCCAAATTTCTATATACACAAAACTACGAAGCTGACCACCGAAATTGGTACAGGCCTCGTCAGGCCGAACCAAAACACCCTCACAGGTTCTAACTTCCATACAATTCTAGGGAGGGGAACTATAACATGAGCTGGAGTAGAGGACTTCAAATATGGTGGACGGGGAGCTCAAATGGGAGGACTACACATATGGGAAAGGGGATTACACTCTGGGCCTGAAAACTATACAGAGTCCCTTCTCGTGGTCCTGAAACAACCGTTCATTGTTAGAAAAACACGCACTCTATCGCTACCTCCAACTGACTCGATCGTCCTCCGACTTTAGCTCTCCTTGCTATCTCTCCTTGCTATCTCTCTCGCTCCCTCTATCAAGCTTTCTCTCACGCAAACGTACACACCCAAACGCACGTTGACGCGTACTCGCTGACACGCACGTACACACTGACGTACACACACAGAATCGCTCACAGCCTTTCTCTCTCTCTTTCTGACACACATGCAAAGGGAGTCTGGACAGAGATATATGCCCAGCCGCTCACACCTTACTAGTGAGGGGCAACAGGTGTATACTATTCCCGTCCGCTTTGGTCAATGCAATTATCCGTCTGCTACCGCACTCACAATCATCAGACACGGCAAAATAGCGTTGAGCATAACAAAGCAAGCAAGCGTTACACACATAGCCAGGTTATCATTGATTGATTTATTTCTATATTTAGCCGGCCCACAAATACGCTCGCTCTCTTTCTTTCTCTCTCTCTGGGCCTCTTACACACACACACAGCCACTCTGTCTCGTGAGAGGTCTCTGCTATCCCTAGTCTGCGTCAGTTCAGGTGTCTGTCCGTCATTCCCCGCATATGCAATGAATATATGGCCAAGAAATCGTTGTGCTTCTTCGGGCACCTCAGATTCACTTATCAAGGGCGGCGAGCCTTAGGCCTCGAGGGTGTTCTTTCACCACGCAACGAGCCTAGTTTATCTTATTCTCTCTGTGTGTCACTCATGCCCCAGGCATACCGTTTCCTCTGCAAAGGGACTCTAACCCTGATAAAGGACTCTAACCTTCTTACCACATAGAATTATTTAATACACAAACGCCGGTGGGGATACTAAACCCTCTTTAACACGCCGGTGGGGATACTAAACCCTCTTCAAAACGCCGGTGGGGATACTAAACCCTCTTTAACACGCCGGTGGGGATACTAAACCCTCTTCAAAACGCCGGTGGGGATACTAAACCCTCTTTAACACGCCGGTGGGGATCACAACTCTCTTAAAACGCCGGTGGGGATACTACACCCTCTTTAACACGCCGGTGGGGATACTAAATCCTCTTCAAAACGCCGGTGGGGATACTAAACCCTCTTTAACACACCGGTGGGGATCACAACTCTCTTAAAACGCCGGTGGAGATACTAAACCCTCTTTAACACGCCGGTGGGGATACTAAACCCTCTTCAAAACGCCGGTGGGGATACTAAACCCTCTTTAACACGCCGGTGGGGATCACAACTCTCTTAAAACGCCGGTGGGGATACTAAACCCTCTTTAACACGCCGGTGGGGATACTAAACCCTCTTCAAAACGCCGGTGGGGATACTAAACCCTCTTTAACACGCCAGTGGGGATCACAACTCTCTTAAAACGCCGGTGGGGATACTAAACCCTCTTTAACACGCCGGTGGGGATACTAAACCCTCTTCAAAACGCCGGTGGGGATACTAAACCCTCTTTAACACGCCGGTGGGGATACTAAACCCTCTTCAAAACGCCGGTGGGGATACTAAACCCTCTTCAAAACGCCGGTGGGGATACTAAACCCTCTTTAACACGCCAGTGGGGATCACAACTCTCTTAAAACGCCGGTGGGGATACTACACCCTCTTTAACACGCCGGTGGGGATACTAAATCCTCTTCAAAACGCCGGTGGGGATACTAAACCCTCTTTAACACACCGGTGGGGATCACAACTCTCTTAAAACGCCGGTGGGGATACTAAACCCTCTTTAACACGCCGGTGGGGATACTAAACCCTCTTCAAAACGCCGGTGGGGATACTAAACCCTCTTTAACACGCCGGTGGGGATCACAACTCTCTTAAAACGCCGGTGGGGATACTAAACCCTCTTTAACACGCCGGTGGGGATACTAAACCCTCTTCAAAACGCCGGTGGGGATACTAAACCCTCTTTAACACGCCAGTGGGGATCACAACTCTCTTAAAACGCCGGTGGGGATACTAAACCCTCTGTAACACGCCGGTGGGGATACTAAACCCTCTTCAAAACGCCGGTGGGGATACTAAACCCTCTTTAACACGCCGGTGGGGATACTAAACCCTCTTCAAAACGCCGGTGGGGATACTAAACCCTCTTTAACACGCCGGTGGGGATCACAACTCTCTTAAAACGCAGGTGTATTTATTACACATCCATTACTTGGCCATCGGTAGTCTTGTATCACTATGCCCGATTCTTATAGGCCCTATGGTCTCGTGGGTATTCCTTCACCATGCAACGAGCCGATATTCGATGTGTCACGCGTTCAGGGTCAATCGGGTTTATGGGGAAATGCTGGGATACAGTCCTATTCGTCCCCACGAGATATCCCGTAGCGAACCGCTCTCACAGTCTCACCTCCTAATGTGGTTCCTATATAACTATGCAGAGTTTGGATTTTATCAACAGGTTCTGCCTACCTTTTGTTGGGCGGCCGCGAGGTGAGACTGCAGGAATCGGTCCGGTGCTCCGGGGTCCCGAGGTCGTGCCGCTCTCCGTCTCTCGTTTCCCAGTTGCGGTTCAATTCAACGAAAGATCACGTCGGGGTCACCAAATTGAGGGGAAAACGGTCTGTCTAGATACTGGACCAGATAAAATGAGACGGAGAGGTAATAAAGTCTGTCGGCACGAGGATTTATTAAGTAAAGTGGCAACGGTTATACAGAGTCATAAAGCGTGAGAAATCGAATATGTCTAAGTCCCTAATCAGCGCTGATGGTTCGTCCAGAGCTTCGCCTCCGTGGAAGGTCTGCTTCAGAAGAAGATCCAGAGTTCCTGTGTGATACAGTTTTATGCTGTATCCTCCTCTCGATGAGGTGTGTGCGTTTGAGCTGTGTGTGGTTCTGTGTGTTTTTGCTTGGCCTTGGCTCCCAGGCCCTGGGAGAGCTTCGAAAATTTCTCCTGTGTGATAAATTAAAACGGGGGAGCGCCCCCCCGAAGTGTCTCCTGTGTGATTATTTAATGTGGCTCTCACGTTCTTGAGGATGACTGGTGCATTGTCTGAGTGTCTACCATTTGCCTGCTTGGGAAATGGGGCCTTGGCTCTGGCCTTGACCTGACTATATTATCATGTTTGCGTTATGTGTTAAAAGTTGACTATATTGTAATGTGACTGCCATGTGATGTGCAAATCAGGCTAGGGTAGGAGTTAGCTATATTTGCAATGTACATGTGATGTACTCAGCAGGTTATTTTTCCCAACACGATTAAGTAGTTAACAAGACATAATACACAATTGCATGATTAAGCATTTTGACAGTCTCACTTACTTGCATGTTTTAGGCATCACTCGCTCGGGCGGGCACACTCTAATTTCAGCTAATTTCAGGTCAATTTCAGCTAATTTCAGGTCAGAAACGGGATCAGAAATGCTGTTTGACCAATGTGAACTGACAGGCCGTCCCCTTGATGTGGACTGAGTGCCCGCCCCCCCCATGTGGGCGGAGTGCCAGCCCCCTCCATGTGGACTGAGTGCCCGCCCCCTCCATGTGGGCTCCGTCTGCGGGCTGCAATCAGGGGCTTCTCGAACAATTGCACACAAAACTCCACATTCTCAGTTTTTTATTTGTTTTTTATGTAATGGAGGCCTAAATTTCTCTCTTTCCCTTCCCTTTCCCCTTTTTCTCCCTTTTCCCTCTCTTTTTCCTTCCTTTTCTTCCCCCCCCCCCCTCTCCCCCCTTTCCTTCCTTCTTCCCCCCCCTAAAAGACTGTTCTTCCCTAGCTTTGGCGCAATTGGTTAGCGCGTTCAACTGTTAATCGAAAGGTTGGTGGTTCAAGCCCACCCAGGGACGAGCCGATTTTAACTGACCACCAGGATGTCCATTAGCCTAAACCTGTAACCTTTGTTAAGCGAAAAAATCGACTTTGTTTCCAAGAGTAGAAGTAGTTCATCAAGATAGAACTACTCTGTCATTTCCCTTCTAACCATGTACTCCCGCTGACTTGAGTACGGACTGTCTGAAAGAAGAGCTATCTGGTTAAAGTGCTTTCTAGAAATTGGAAGTATTTAGGAGATTAGATATTATCCATTTCACCTTGTCTTACGATCATAACATGCAAATCGTTTTTTTCTTGAAAGCCATATTTTGCTATCTTTTTTTTACCAACACAACATTTAAGGGGGCCAAAGGGAGAGGAAAGCTTGTTCTTAAGGGTGGCTCCCCCCATGTCCCCTTTCCAGAACCCAGGAGATTACACACACAGAGATGAGTTTAAGGGTTGAAAGGAGATTATTCAGGGGGGACTGAGAGGGAGGGGGCCCAATAATTTAAATCATATGTGATTTATCATTGGGGAATGAAATACGGCTACTTTCTATCAACATTTGAAGACATCATTGTAGAGGAGATTTAACGCAGAGGGTTTTTTGCGTGTGTTTTTTTTTTTTAATGTTGTCTGGTATTGACTTTAGTATGCCCGGCTAGCTCAGTCGGTAGAGCATGAGACTCTTAAACTCAGTATCCTGCGTTCGAGCCCCACGTTGGGCGCTATATACTTTTAACCTAGCCCATCTGATGGAACAAAAAAGGAAAATGAGTAGTTCTTGGTTCTGTTCGATCATAGAGCCACACTAAATGTCAGCCGGTCAGCAGGTTGCGTTTTTGAGCCACAACATTTTGCATTGCTATGGAGTCAGCCAGAAAGTTAGAAAATAAGCTGCAACTAAGGATTGTGGCGGCAAACCATAAAAGTCTTGATAATTTCAAAGGGCCAATAAGCAATATAACATGACTTTGAAAGCATGGCTATTCTCCTTAGATGGTATACATACCAGGGTATAATACCATCTCATTGCCATTGACTGTTTCAATGGTTGAGTGAGATTCATTTGTTGCGAACTTTGCCATAGCTGACATGCAGACATGTTCCCATTTTTACAAGCAGTTCATCAAGATAGAACTACTCTGTCATTTCCCTTCTAACCATGTACTCCCGCTGACTTGAGTACGGACTGTCTGAAAGAAGAGCTATCTGGTTAAAGTGCTTTCTAGAAATTGGAAGTATTTAGGAGATTAGATATTATCCATTTCACCTTGTCTTACGATCATAACATCCAAATCGTTTTTTTCTTGAAAGCCATATTTTACTATATTTTTTTTTGCCAAAACAACATTTAAGGGGGCCAAAGGGAGAGGACAGCTCCCCCCATGTCCCCTTTCCAGAACCCAGGAGATTACATACACTCAGAGATGAGTTTAAGGGTTGAAAGGAGATTATTCAGGGGGGACTGAGAGGGAGGGGGTCCAAGAATTTAAATCATATGTGATTTATATCTCCTTAGATGGTATTCTAGCATACCAGGGTATAATACAATCTCATTGCCATTGACTGTTTCAATGGTTGAGTGAGATTCATTTGTTGCGAACTTTGCCATAGCTGACATGCAGACATGTTCCCATTTTTACAATACACATGTGAATTGCACGCAATTGGTTAGCGTGTTCGACTGTTAATCAAAAGGTTGGTGGTTCAAGCCCACCCAGGGATGAGCCGATTTTAACTGACCAGCAGGATGTCCATTAGCCCAAACCTGTAACCTTTGTTAAGGGAAAAAATCGAATTTGTTTCCAAGAGTAGAAGCAGTTCATCAAGATAGAACTACTGTCATTTCCCTTCTAACCATGTTCTCCTGCTGACTTGAGTACGGACTGTCTGAATGAAGAGCTATCTGGTTAAAGTGCTTTCTAGAAATTCGAAGTATTTAGGAGATTAGATATTATCCATTTCACCTTGTCTTACGATCATAACCTGCAATTCGTTTTTTTCTTGAAAGCCATATTTTGCTATATTTTTTTTACCAACGCAACATTTAAGGGGGCCAAAGGGAGAGGAAAGCTTGTTCTTAAGGGTGGCTCCCCCCATGTCCCCTTTCCAGAACCCAGGAGATTACATACACTCAGAGATGAGTTTAAGGGTTGAAAGGAGATTATTCAGGGAGGACTGAGAGGGAGGGGACCCAAGAATTTAAATCATATGTGATTTATCATTGGGGAATGAAATACGGCTACTTTCTATCAAAATTTGAAGACATCATTGCAGAGGAGATTTAACGCAGAGGGTTTTTTGTGTGTGTGTTTTTTTTTTTTTAATGTTGTCTGGTATTGGCATTAATATGCCCGGCTAGCTCAGTCGGTAGAGCATGAGACTCTTAATCTCAGGGTCGTGGTTTCGAGCCCCAAGTTGGGCGCTATATACTTTTAACCTAGCCCATCTGATGGAACAAAAAAGTAAAATGAGTAGTTCTTGGTTCTGTTCGATCATAGAGCCACACTAAATGTCAGCCGGTCAGCAGGTTGCGTGTTTGAGCCACAACATTTTGCATTGCTATGGAGTCAGCTAGAAAGTTTGAAAATAAGTTGCAACTAAGGATTGTGGCGGCAAACCATAAAAGTCTTGATAATTTCAAAGGGCCAATAAGCAATATAACATGACTTTGAAAGCATGGCTATTCTCCTTAGATGGTATTCTAGCATACCAGGGTATAATACAATCTCATTGCCATTGACTGTTTCAATGGTTGAGTAAGATTCATTTGTTGCGAACTTTGCCATAGCTGACATGCAGACATGTTCGGATTTTTACAACACATGTGAATATGTTCCTTGGTCTCTGTGGCGCAATTGGTTAGCGCGTTCGACTGTTAATCTAAAGGTTGGTGGTTCAAGCCCACCCAGGGACGAGCCAATTTTAACTGACCACCAGGATGTCCATTAGCCCAAACCTGTAACCTTGGTTAAGCGAAAACATCGACTTTGTTTCCAAGAGTAGAAGCAGTTCATCAAGATAGAACTACTCTGTCATTTCCCTTCTAACCAAGTACTCCTGCTGACTTGAGTACGGACTGTCTGAAAGAAAAGCTATCTGGTTAAAGTGCTTTCTAGAGAGTGGAAGTATTTAGGAGATTAGATATTATCCATTTCACCTTGTCTTACGATCATAACATCCAAATCGTTTTTTTCTTGAAAGCCATATTTTGCTATATTTTTTTTGCCAACACAACATTTAAGGGGGCCAAAGTGAGAGGACAGCTCCCCCCATGTCCCCTTTCCAGAACCCAGGAGATTACATACACTCAGAGATGAGTTTAAGGGTTGAAAGGAGATTATTCAGGGGGGACTGAGAGGGAGGGGACCCAAGAATTTAAATCATATGTGATTTATCATTGGGGAAGGAAATACGGCTACTTTCTATCAAAATTTGAAGACATCATTGTAGAGGAGATTTAACGCAGAGGGTTTTTTGTGTGTGTTTTTTTTTTTTTAATGTTGTCTGGTATTGTCATTAATATGCCCGGCTAGCTCAGTCGGTAGAGCGTGAGACTCTTAATCTCAGGGTCGTGGGTTCGAGCCCCACGATTGGTGCTATATACTTTTAACCTAGCCCATCTGATTGAACAAAAAAGTAAAATGAGTAGTTCTTGGTTCTGTTCGATCATAGAGCCACACTAAATGTCAGCCGGTCAGCAGGTTGCGTGTTTGAGCCACAACATTTTGCATTGCTATGGAGTCAGCTAGAAAGTTTGAAAATAAGTTGCAACTAAGGATTGTGGCGGCAAACCATAAAAGTCTTGATAATTTCAAAGGGCCAATAAGCAATATAACATGACTTTGAAAGCATGGCTATTTTCCTTAGATGGTATTCTAGCATACCAGGGTATAATACAATCTCATTGCCATTGACTGTTTCAATGGTTGAGTGTGTAGAATGTTGGTGTATTTTAGTGTCTCTCTTATTGTTCACATTTCTAGTCTAGGAACAGGCCAGGGCCTCTCATACTGATACAAGGTGTTGTCCCCAACATTCTGCCATTGTTATGTCTCAAGGTAGGTTGAACCTGGCCTCCGGGACATAGCCAGGGCCAAATACCTTATCGAGGCTGAGAGTGCGTCTGTTCACGTGTTATTCATCTATCCCCTTTTTGTATAATACTCGCCCCAACCCTTTGGTTCGACGAGTAGAGGGTTTCGACAGCCGAGGAACAAGTCATCGACCACCGGGTCCACTATAGATTATTCAACCTAAGTCTGTATCTCGCTGTACATCCTGGAATAAACCATCTATTCAACCCTCTAATCCAACCTGTCAAGCTGCTTTGTTTTCGACTTCAAGAATTACTACTACGACTGAAAATACACAACGCAGAGTCTGTCCGAACAGTTTAGAAATAAGCTGAAATCTAACATTTGGTGCCGTGACACCGTCTTGAAGAGAGAGGAGTGAGAAGACGATTGCCTCTGAAGATTGCCCTGTGACCGAGAAGAGCGCGCGCCCTGCCTGGGAAGACGTCTGATCAACGCCTGCCCTGCTGAGGGACCCGCATCCACAACGCGGCTGAACCAGCGCATCTCTATGCACCACGTGGGAATCAACGGTGACTGAATCTCATTCCACACTCTCGACCAAGAGAAAAGAACAAGAAAGTAATCTTAAAATAATCTACACACACATAACTGTGATTATTATTATTTGTTTTACTATTAGGCTGCACTACATTTGCTGAGTAATGAAGTTGTGTCATTAAGAGCTTGACGAAGTGAGGACCTGTATTAGTGATTAAGAGTTTGTGTAATAATCACTGAATATACGCCATATGAAACTATTGATTGTTTGTTGAATAAGGCCTTTGGTCTGGGTTTGAGTCCTAGAATATTGTTTGTTGAATAAGGCCTTTGGTCTGGGTTTGAGTCCTAGAATATTGTTTGTTGAATAAGGCCTTTGGTCTGGGTTTTGAGTCCTAGAATATTGTTTGTTGAATAAGGCCTTTGGTCTGGGTTTGAGTCCTAGAATATTGTTTGTTGAATAAGGCCTTTGGTCTGGGTTTGAGTCCTAGAATATTGTTTGTTGAATAAGGCCTTTGGTCTGGGTTTGAGTCCTAGAATATTGTTTGTTGAATAAGGCCTTTGAGCTGGGATTGAGTCCTAGAATATTGTAATAGCATGTCATTCAAGTGATTTGTTCATCTTTGCTAGTTTGTCAATGTTGATACGTGTCCTGAATATAACTTAAGACGTCTGGTTTGCTCAGGGCTTTTGTTTTACGACTTGTTGGACAAGGAGTGAAACCGTATTTGTATTGAATTCACTGGTGAGGTTACATGAATCGCTAGAGTTTTTGTTTGTGCTATGTTGTTTTGATCCCCGCCGAGGAATCACATACATTGTTTTTAATCGAAGAAGGGAAAAGTGTGCCATCATCTGTTGTTGGCATACCGAGCTCCGTGGGAGGCGTCTATTTGTTTCTTTCTAAGCAGCGATTGGTCGCTAGTTTTAGTTACTTTACAGATAGGAAAAGATAGGAAAAATGCCGAAAGGTAAAGGCAGGAAGAAGGAAGAGGAGGAGGAAAAAGATAGCAATCAAAGTCCCAATGCATCCGAACGAAAAGAACAAGATTCTTTTGAAGTGGAGGTTAGAGAGATTGATATTTATTCAATTAGTGAGACTCTGTCTAGATTCTTCAACGACAGACATGATTGGCAAGGAACCGAAAATAAACTTCGCATAACATATGCGATAACAATGGACCCCCAAACTAAACGCTGGCCAAAGGAATCGATCTGGATGGTTTTCAAAGACTGGGTCAAGAAGACTAGACGAAGTGAACCAGTTGGGTTGTTACTATTGTCTCAGTGTAAGCGCTACTTTATCAAGCATGTCAGCAACAAAAAGAGAGATGAATTGGAAAGGACAACTGCTCACTATGAAGATGCTCAGGGAAAGACAAGAGAGCAAATCAAACTGCTGGCCGATGAAATTCGTTTGTTAAAGGATGAATTGACTCGGGAGAGAGACCTACACCAGACGCTAGTCAGAGAAGGACTGATAGCGGCCCGCCCCCTCGACTCAGGGCCCCCAAGGGGGGGTGACCAAGGCAACGGAGGGGGAGTTTTGGGAGTCTATGGTCGCATGTACCCCACACTGCCATCGTGTGGCTCAGATGGGGAATACATCTTCCCGATGCAGCCATCGTCGCCACCTGGTGGTTTACAGGAGTCAAGACACAGTGTTCTCTCAGCCGTCAACAGCTTTATAGGCGAGTACCCGGTCATCTGCAGTACCCCCCACGTGCCACGGAAGGGAAATCCATCTGCCCCACCTGACTATGCTCCCCCTGTACAACACACTGTGTGTTTCACAACAATTTCCCCAATTCTCCCCAATCACACCACATTCCTCCATCCCACAACAATTTCTGCATCCGAACCCCCCAATACAACAATTCTCCCAGGTGAGGCCTGGAGCAGTGACTAAGAATGAATCACGCATTGGAGGATTTGATGACAACATACAACCGCACTGCAGCGTGATGGGAGGCGCAATCACACCACACATCAAGACCACATCCAAGGAAGAGGAGAGTGAAGAAGAAGACAAAGAGGGAGAGCGTCTTCGCAAGTCTGCCCACAAGAGGGCAGTGAGCATTGCCTGTCTGAACAAGGTTGATGAGAAAGACGAAATAGTTAACCTCAGGCCCTTGAAGAAGATAGAAAGCGCTGAGGGACGCACAATCCTCTATGAACCCTCCAGCCCGAAAAACATCGAAAAATGGAGTGCGGAGATCGACCACCCAAAGAAAGCAGGCCTACAGCCATGGATGAAACTGAAACAACTGATGCTTCTGTACGAACTCCACCCCTACGATGGGCTTGCCATATTGTTCAAACACCTGAGCAGCACTGAGCGCACCCAGATTCGATACGAGGTGGAAGATGCCCTTGGAGAAGACGGAATGAGACCAGAGAAGGGATGGGAGGCCATAAAGGCGTGGATCCAAAAGCACTCCAAGGCACAGGTCAACTGGACAACAATCACACGTTGTTTGCAGAAGGAAGACGAGAGTCTGGACCAGTTCAACGAGCGCTTCTTCGAATGTTATTTGCTGCACTCAGGCCAAACTGAATATGATATGGACACCATCGACCAGTCACAGGACTTGCCTCTGAAGACCATGTACCTCCAGCAGGTACTGCCGGAGATCCGAAGGGGAGTAAAGACAAGGTTTCCCGGCTGGGACAACCGAAGCAGCACAATGGCAGAGATCAAGGAATTCGGAGAAAAGGTGGATCGAGATGAAGAAGTCAGGATTCAATTCCTGGTGGACGAGAAGAAGGGAATGGCAAGGGAACGAGAAAGATTCCCCCAGTCCAACAGGGACAGAGGACGATTCCCCCAGTCAGAAAGACAGAAAGAACCTCGACCATGCCACAACTGTGGACAAATTGGACACTGGATAAGAGAATGTAAAGCCCCTCGAAAGATGTACCGTGACCGCTCCAACGAGAAACCAGGGAACGAAAACCGCTCAGACAAAATGAAGGAACTATGGAAGAAATTACAGTCGCAGAGTGGTGAAGAACTCAGCCGCATATACGATTTAATGACGGAAACCAACAATAAATGACTAGAAACCCCCTCTCTTCGTGCCATCGCCGCGGCCATCCGACAAGACAAAAACAGCTTCTACGTAACTGCTTTACTTGAACACCAATTTGAAATTGATTTCTTGATTGACACGGGTGCCGAATTCACTACTATCCCACTACGACTTTTGAAATCCCTCCACCTCCCCATGTCAAAAACAAAGAAGATGGCCCGCAGCGCCGGAGGACACTGCCTCCAGCTTTCACAAACAAATCCCATCAACTTTGCTGTTGGACCGACCGAGATAACAATTCAGCTGTGGACAGGAGAAGAGATCCAGGAAGCCCTTCTAGGGATGGATGTGCTACTATGCATGGATGCTAGCCTCGACTTCAAAGATGGAGAGGTGACAATGAATATAAGGAGCCTCAAGAGGGAGGACCTCCAGGACCACCCCGTCTGGGCGAAGGGAAAGACCGACTGTGGCTTGTTGGTCATGGAACCAGTGAAGTTAACAGGGAAAATTCCTCCATGTGTCAAGCAATATCCACTCAACAGAGCTGCCGTGGATGGACTGAGACCAATCATAAAAGACTTGAATGACCAGGGAATCATCTACAAGACTCAATCACCCTCTAACGCGCCGGTGTGGCCTGTGAAGAAACCAAATGGTTCATGGAGACTGACAGTGGATTATCGACTGGCGAACCAATGCATCACACATCTGAGCCCTGTGGTTGCCTCCGGCGATCAATTCCTGCAAGACATCACACCAGCGCACAAGGTCTTCACAGTGCTTGATGCAGTAAACGCTTACTGGTCAGTACCGTTGGCCACTGAGTGTCAAGATTGGCTGGCTTTCACCTACGATGGATGTCAGTATACCTGGGCTAGACTGGCTCAGGGACTTGCCTCGGCCCCCACCATCTATCACCAGGCCTTGCGACGACACCTGACCCTGCCAGAAGCCCCCAAAATGACATCAGCAGTCATCACGTACTTGGACGACATCCTAATTGCCTCGGAGACCGAGGAAGAGCACGACAAAGACTTAAGGGCAATGATTGACTATCTCCATGTGAAAGGTCACAAATTGAGCTACGACAAGGCACAAATGTCTCAACCAGAGGTAACTTACCTTGGACAGAAAATCTCACAAGGCAAACGGGAAATCACCCACGACCGCACTGCAGCAATAAGGAAAACGCCAGAACCCCGAACAGTCAAGGAACTACGAGCATTCTTGGGAGTATGCAACTACAACAGGAATTGGGTGGAAAACTACACTGAGATTGCCCAACCCTTGAACGACTTGCTGAAAGGACGACCAGACTCCAGGGATAAGATCAAGATGGAAGACGAAGCACGAAAAGCTTTTGAGGAGTTGAAGCAACATCTGTGCGAAGCACCAGCGCTAGGACTTCCAAATGTCCACAGACCCTTCACACTCTTCGTCAACGAGTACAACGGGTTTGTGACGTCAGTGCTGGCACAGGAACACGGAGGACTATTGAGAGCGGTGGGCTACTATTCTACAAAATTGGATACGACAGCCTTGGGCTTTGGTCCATGTTTGAGAGCGGTACAAGCTGTGTACCTCGCCATCCAGCTGGTGAACAATCTTGTGCTGGATCAGCAACTCTCCATCCGCTGCCCACACTCTGTCAACGCCCTGCTGGCCGGTAGGAAAGTACCATGCGTCTCAGACAGCCGATGGGGGAACTGGCAAGCCGTGCTGGAATCTCCTAAAGTTTCACTCCAGAAAGCATCAGTCTCAAACATCTCCACAATGATCGCCCCCACGGATGCAACGAATGAAGTGGAGGACCATGTGTGCGAGGACTTGGTAACCCTGATGGAAGAGGGGCACTTCGTGAAGGAGGACCCTCTCCACAACCCGGATCTTGTCTTGTTCACCGATGGGTCCTCCCTGGTCGAAAATGGGATCCGTGGAGCGGGATACGCGGTTACAACAGAGCACGACGTATTGGAATCCGGATCAATGGACCCTGGAACGTCAGCACAGCAAGCCGAACTCAAAGCATTGACCCAAGCACTCAAAATTGCAGAAGGGAAGTCTGCCACAGTCTATTGTGACTCCCGATATGCATTGGGTGTTGTAATGGATTTTGGCATTCTGTGGAAACAACGTGGTTTCGTAACGGCCAAAGGCACACCAATCAAGAATGGCGAGCTGGTTGCAGAACTATTGGATGCTATGCTACTTCCCAGAGAATTGGCGGTAGTGAAGGTAAAAGCACACACAAAACTGGAGACGCACGAAGCAAGAGGCAACGCCCTGGCAGATGCGGTATCCAGAACAGCCGCAAGACAGAAAGACGAAACGGAAAACGACAATGGCAATTGTATGAGACTGAAGAAAACGGAGCAACCTACAACACAGGAGGAACACAAGGAAAGCTTGAAAAGCATCATGGAGATGCAAGACGCCGCGAGTCGAGAAGAAAAATGGACATGGATTGAGAATGCAGCAAAACTCCACGACGACAACTTATGGAGACACGGGAACAGAACTGTTGCACCACAGAGCCTACTGCCATATCTGGCGACGCAGATTCATTCACTCGGGCATGTGGCCGTGGAAAAGATGCGTCACAGGTTTGGGCAAGTCTGGTGGTCACCCAAATTCAATGCTGCGGCAAAAGACATTGTGAGGAGATGTGCTACATGCCTCAAGAACAACCACGACAGGAAAGTAAAACTGCCAATGTTGAAAGTCCCCGCACCACCGGGTCCTTTCCGATGCTTACAAGTAGACTACATCACACTCCCTCCATGTAAAGGATATCGAGAAGTCCTTGTGCTCGTTGACAAATTCTCCCGATGGATCGAAGCATACCCAGTCCGACGTGCAACAGCTGCAAACACAGCTAAAGTGCTAGTCAAAGATTTCATTCCACACTACGGGCTGCCCGATCAGATCTGCTCAGACAATGGAACCCATTTCACCGGAGCGGTCTGCGCCGAGGTCAGCCGTATGCTGAACATAACATGGTCCTTCCATTGTCCGTATCACCCCCAATCGTCAGGGCAGGTGGAACGAGCCAACAGGACACTGAAGGAGCGATTGGCGAAGATGCACCAAGAAGGGACTCCATGGGTAGACGCGATGCCCATCGCCTTGTGCAGCATGAGAGCTACATTTAACAAAGACGTGGGACTGTCCCCCTACGAGGTCGTGTTTGGCCGATGCTTCAGTTTCCCAGGCTCTGTTGACTTGCGGACTGCAGACGTCCACCTGACATCGGACACACTGATGAACTACTGCATCCAACTCTCCGAGGCTCTCCAGGTGACATCAAACCAGGTCAAGGAAGCTTGGGCAGAGCCCCCAGAAGGAGGACACTCGTTAGTGCCAGGACAATGGGTTATGATCCACAAACCACAACGATTAGCATTAGAGGCTAAATATGAGGGGCCATACCAAATTCTATTAGTTACTCGATCCGCTGTTCGTGTAGCTAAGAAGACGAAGTGGATACATGCAAGCCACTGCAAATTAGTTGATTCACCGACATGGAATGACACTCGTTAGATTTGGCACGCAAACTGACTGATATGGGGTGAAGAGTAGGGAGTGTTTGAGTGTTTGTTATTTTCATTCCTTTATTTCTTTGAGTGTTTGTTATTTCCATTCCTTTATTTTTACGAGAGGTTAGTTTTCGAGAGATGCTAGGACTTTTGTCACCACCTCTCTAAGTTCATGTTGGTTCCTTCTTGACACAACTGCTCAGCTTTAGAACTTTTTGTTTGTTTTGTTTTATTTTTGAACAAAGGTTCAATCATTCATTCATTCACACAAGGTTTATTGAGAACTCTGATGACTGATTACTGATTACTGATATAACCATTTTTGAATCAAGCGATTTATTTTTGTATGATCATTTTTCATTGTTTATCGAATCATTAAGACAATTACAAACATAGTTGATCATCATTAATGTTGGAGGCTGTGACAATGCCTCCCCCATGACTGATACTGCACTTTTTCTTTGTTTCATGTTTCATCGTACCTGGGAGATCCAGGAGACACGGACACTTGATGAGTCCTTGAACTGAACTGTGTCTGTGTTTGTCCTGACGCCCTACTACGAACTTTCATCCTCATCCCCCATCACACCTGCGGTGGCCATCAACTGGAAAATAACTCTGTTGCAACTGCTACTCAAAACCAACTGAGTCATGCAGTATTGTCTGTGATGTTGTTCTGCCAAGCAGAGGGAGGTGTCTCGACAGTTGACTTTCTTGATTCTTTAAAAATGTTTTAATCATGAGTAACCTAATGAGTTTGTTATTTTCTTTATTATAGTGGCCTACACCTTGTTTACTTGTGTATGATTTGAATTTACTTGTCTATTGCCTTTTATGCTTTCTTTCATTGATTTAGTTAATTATTAATGGGTCACCAGAAAATACACTGAATTCTCTTTTTGTGGGTGATCTTTAAACTATGTTTAGTATGATCAAGAGGGAGGAATGTAGAATGTTGGTGTATTTTAGTGTCTCTCTTATTGTTCACATTTCTAGTCTAGGAACAGGCCAGGGCCTCTCATACTGATACAAGGTGTTGTCCCCAACATTCTGCCATTGTTATGTCTCAAGGTAGGTTGAACCTGGCCTCCGGGACATAGCCAGGGCCAAATACCTTATCGAGGCTGAGAGTGCGTCTGTTCACGTGTTATTCATCTATCCCCTTTTTGTATAATACTCGCCCCAACCCTTTGGTTCGACGAGTAGAGGGTTTCGACAGCCGAGGAACAAGTCATCGACCACCGGGTCCACTATAGATTATTCAACCTAAGTCTGTATCTCGCTGTACATCCTGGAATAAACCATCTATTCAACCCTCTAATCCAACCTGTCAAGCTGCTTTGTTTTCGACTTCAAGAATTACTACTACGACTGAAAATACACAACGCAGAGTCTGTCCGAACAGTTTAGAAATAAGCTGAAATCTAACAAGTGAGATTCATTTGTTGCGAACTTTGCCATAGCTGACATGCAGACATGTTCCCATTTTTACAAGCAGTTCATCAAGATAGAACTACTCTGTCATTTCCCTTCTAACCATGTACTCCCGCTGACTTGAGTACGGACTGTCTGAAAGAAGAGCTATCTGGTTAAAGTGCTTTCTAGAAATTGGAAGTATTTAGGAGATTAGATATTATCCATTTCACCTTGTCTTACGATCATAACATCCACATCGTTTTTTTCTTGAAAGCCATATTTTGCTATATTTTTTTTTGCCAAAACAACATTTAAGGGGGCCAAAGGGAGAGGACAGCTCCCCCCATGTCCCCTTTCCAGAACCCAGGAGATTACATACACTCAGAGATGAGTTTAAGGGTTGAAAGGAGATTATTCAGGGGGGACTGAGAGGGAGGGGGTCCAAGAATTTAAATCATATGTGATTTATATCTCCTTAGATGGTATTCTAGCATACCAGGGTATAATACAATCTCATTGCCATTGACTGTTTCAATGGTTGAGTGAGATTCATTTGTTGCGAACTTTGCCATAGCTGACATGCAGACAAGTTCCCATTTTTACATTACACATGTGAATTGCACGCAATTGGTTAGCGTGTTCGACTGTTAATCAAAAGGTTGGTGGTTCAAGCCCACCCAGGGATGAGCCGATTTTAACTGACCACCAGGATGTCCATTAGCCCAAACCTGTAACCTTTGTTAAGGGAAAAAATCGAATTTGTTTCCAAGAGTAGAAGCAGTCATCAAGATAGAACTACTGTCATTTCCCTTCTAACCATGTTCTCCTGCTGACTTGAGTACGGACTGTCTGAATGAAGAGCTATCTGGTTAAAGTGCTTTCTAGAAATTCGAAGTATTTAGGAGATTAGATATTATCCATTTCACCTTGTCTTACGATCATAACCTGCAATTCGTTTTTTTCTTGAAAGCCATATTTTGCTATATTTTTTTTACCAACGCAACATTTAAGGGGGCCAAAGTGAGAGGACAGCTCCCCCCACGTCCCCTTTCCAGAACCCAGGAGATTACATACACTCAGAGATGAGTTTAAGGGTTGAAAGGAGATTATTCAGGGGGGACTGAGAGGGAGGGGACCCAAGAATTTAAATCATATGTGATTTATCATTGGGGAATGAAATACGGCTACTTTCTATCAAAATTTGAAGACATCATTGTAGAGGAGATTTAACGCAGAGGGTTTTTTGTGTGTGTTTTTTTTTTTTTAATGTTGTCTGGTATTGTCATTAATATGCCCGGCTAGCTCAGTCGGTAGAGCGTGAGACTCTTAATCTCAGGGTCGTGGGTTCGAGCACCACGATTGGTGCTATATACTTTTAACCTAGCCCATCTGATGGAACAAAAAAGTAAAATGAGTAGTTCTTGGTTCTGTTCGATCATAGAGCCACACTAAATGTCAGCCGGTCAGCAGGTTGCGTGTTTGAGCCACAACATTTTGCATTGCTATGGAGTCAGCTAGAAAGTTTGAAAATAAGTTGCAACTAAGGATTGTGGCGGCAAACCATAAAAGTCTTGATAATTTCAAAGGGCCAATAAGCAATATAACATGACTTTGAAAAAATGGCTATTCTCCTTAGATGGTATTCTAGCATACCAGGGTATAATACAATCTCATTGCCATTGACTGTTTCAATGGTTGAGTGAGATTCATTTGTTGCGAACTTTGCCATAGCTGACATGCAGACATGTTCCCATTTTTACAAGCAGTTCATCAAGATAGAACTACTCTGTCATTTCCCTTCTAACCATGTACTCCCGCTGACTTGAGTACGGACTGTCTGAAAGAAGAGCTATCTGGTTAAAGTGCTTTCTAGAAATTGGAAGTATTTAGGAGATTAGATATTATCCATTTCACCTTGTCTTACGATCATAACATCCAAATCGTTTTTTTCTTGAAAGCCATATTTTGCTATATTTTTTTTTGCCAAAACAACATTTAAGGGGGCCAAAGGGAGAGGACAGCTCCCCCCATGTCCCCTTTCCAGAACCCAGGAGATTACATACACTCAGAAATGAGTTTAAGGGTTGAAAGGAGATTATTCATGGGGGACTGAGAGGGAGGGGGTCCAAGAATTTAAATCATATGTGATTTATATCTCCTTAGATGGTATTCTAGCATACCAGGGTATAATACAATCTCATTGCCATTGACTGTTTCAATGGTTGAGTGAGATTCATTTGTTGCGAACTTTGCCATAGCTGACATGCAGACATGTTCCCATTTTTACAATACACATGTGAATTGCACGCAATTGGTTAGCGTGTTCGACTGTTAATCAAAAGGTTGGTGGTTCAAGCCCAACCAGGGATGAGCCGATTTTAACTGACCACCAGGATGTCCATTAGCCCAAACCTGTAACCTTTGTTAAGGGAAAAAATCGAATTTGTTTCCAAGAGTAGAAGCAGTTCATCAAGATAGAACTACTCTCATTTCCCTTCTAACCATGTTCTCCTGCTGACTTGAGTACGGACTGTCTGAATGAAGAGCTATCTGGTTAAAGTGCTTTCTAGAAATTCGAAGTATTTAGGAGATTAGATATTATCCATTTCACCTTGTCTTACGATCATAACCGGCAATTCGTTTTTTTCTTGAAAGCCATATTTTGCTATATTTTTTTTACCAACGCAACATTTAAGGGGGCCAAAGGGAGAGGAAAGCTTGTTCTTAAGGGTGGCTCCCCCCATGTCCCCTTTCCAGAACCCAGGAGATTACATACACTCAGAGATGAGTTTAAGGGTTGAAAGGAGATTATTCAGGGGGGACTGAGAGGGAGGGGACCCAAGAATTTAAATCATATGTGATTTATCATTGGGGAATGAAATACGGCTACTTTCTATCAAAATTTGAAGACATCATTGCAGAGGAGATTTAACGCAGAGGGTTTTTTGTGTGTGTTTTTTTTTTTTTAATGTTGTCTGGTATTGTCATTAATATGTCCGGCTAGCTCAGTCAGTAGAGCATGAGACTCTTAATCTCAGGGTCGTGGGTTCGAGCCCCACGTTGGGCGCTATATACTTTTAACCTAGCCCATCTGATGGAACAAAAAAGTAAAACGAGTAGTTCTTGGTTCTGTTCGATCATAGAGCCACACTAAATGTCAGCCGGTCAGCAGGTTGCGTGTTTGAGCCACAACATTTTGCATTGCTATGGAGTCAGCTAGAAAGTTTGAAAATAAGTTGCAACTAAGGATTGTGGCGGCAAACCATAAAAGTCTTGATAATTTCAAAGGGCCAATAAGCAATATAACATGACTTTGAAAGCATGGCTATTCTCCTTAGATGGTATTCTAGCATACCAGGGTATAATACAATCTCATTGCCATTGACTGTTTCAATGGTTGAGTGAGATTCATTTGTTGCGAACTTTGCCATAGCTGACATGCAGACATGTTCTTCTCATTTTTACAACACATGTGAATATGTTCATTGGTCTCTGTGGCGCAATTGGTTAGCGCGTTCGACTGTTAATCGAAAGGTTGGTGGTTCAAGCCCACCCAGGGACGAGCAGATTTTAACTGACCACCAGGATGTCCATTAGGCCAAACCAGTAACCTTTGTTAGGCGAAAACATCGACTTTGTTTCCAAGAGTAGAAGCAGTTCATCAAGATAGAACTACTCGGTCATTTCCCTTCTAACCATGTACTCCTGCTGACTTGAGTACGGACTGTCTGAAAGAAGAGCTATCTGGTTAAAGTGCTTCCTAGAAAGTGGAAGCATTTAGGAGATCAGATATTATCAATTTCACCTTGTCTTACGATCATAACATCCAAATCGTTTTTTTCTTGAAAGCCATATTTTGCTATATTTTTTTTGCCAACACAACATTTAAGGGGGCCAAAGTGAGAGGACAGCTCCCCCCATGTCCCCTTTCCAGAACCCAGGAGATTACATACACTCAGAGATGAGTTTAAGGGTTGAAAGGAGATTATTCAGGGGGGACTGAGAGGGAGGGGACCCAAGAATTTAAATCATATGTGATTTATCATTGGGGAATGAAATACGGCTACTTTCTATCAAAATTTGAAGACATCATTGTAGAGGAGATTTAACGCAGAGGGTTTTTTGTGTGTGTTTTTTTTTTTTTAATGTTGTCTGGTATTGTCATTAATATGCCCGGCTAGCTCAGTCGGTAGAGCATGAGACTCTTAAGCTCAGGGTCGTGGGTTCGAGCCCCACGTTGGGCGCAATATACTTTTAACCTAGCCCATCTGATGGAACAAAAAAGTAAAATGAGTAGTTCTTGGTTCTGTTCGATCATAGAGCCACACTAAATGTCAGCCGGTCAGCAGGTTGCGTGTTTGAGCCACAACATTTTGCATTGCTATGGAGTCAGCTAGAAAGTTTGAAAATAAGTTGCAACTAAGGATTGTGGCGGCAAACCATAAAAGTCTTGATAATTTCAAATGGCCAATAAGCAATATAACATGACTTTGAAAGCATGGCTATTCTCCTTAGATGGTATTCTAGCATACCAGGGTATAATACAATCTCATTGCCATTGGCTGTTTCAATGGTTGAGTGAGATTCATTTGTTGCGAACTTTGCCATAGCTGACAGGCAGACATGTTCGCATTTTTACAACACATGTGAATATGTTCATTGGTCTCTGTGGCGCAATTGGTTAGCGCGTTCGACTGTTAATCGAAAGGTTAGTGGTTCAAGCCCACCCAGGGACGAGCTGATTTTAACTGACCACCAGGATGTCCATTAGCCCAAACCAGTAACCTTTGTCAGGCGAAAACATCGACTTTGTTTCCAAGAGTAGAAGCAGTTCATCAAGATAGAACTACTCGGTCATTTCCCTTCTAACCATGTACTCCTGCTGACTTGAGTACGGACTGTCTGAAAGAAAAGCTATCTGGTTAAAGTGCTTTCTAGAGAGTGGAAGTATTTAGGAGATTAGATATTATCCATTTCACCTTGTCTTACGATCATAACATCCAAATCGTTTTTTTCTTGAAAGCCATATTTTGCTATATTTTTTTTGCCAACACAACATTTAAGGGGGCCAAAGTGAGAGGACAGCTCCCCCCATGTCCCCTTTCCAGAACCCAGGAGATTACATACACTCAGAGATGAGTTTAAGGGTTGAAAGGAGATTATTCAGGGGGGACTGAGAGGGAGGGGACCCAAGAATTTAAATCATATGTGATTTATCATTGGGGAATGAAATACGGCTACTTTCTATCAAAATTTGAAGACATCATTGCAGAGGAGATTTAACGCAGAGGGTGTTTTGTGTGTGTTTTTTTTTTTTTAATGTTGTCTGGTATTGTCATTAATATGCCCGGCTAGCTCAGTCGGTAGAGCGTGAGACTCTTAATCTCAGGGTCGTGGGTTCGAGCCCCACGTTTGGTGCTATATACTTTTAACCTAGCCCATCTGATGGAACAAAAAGTAAATTGAGTAGTTCTTGGTTCTGTTCGATCATAGAGCCACACTAAATGTCAGCCGGTCAGCAGGTTGCGTGTTTGAGCCACAACATTTTGCATTGCTATGGAGTCAGCTAGAAAGTTTGAAAATAAGTTGCAACTAAGGATTGTGGCGGCAAACCATAAAAGTCTTGATAATTTCAAAGGGCCAATAAGCAATATAACATGACTTTGAAAGCATGGCTATTCTCCTTAGATGGTATTCTAGCATACCAGGGTATAATACAATCTCATTGCCATTGACTGTTTCAATGGTTGAGTGAGATTCATTTGTTGCGAACTTTGCCATAGCTGACATGCAGACATGTTCTCATTTTTACAACACATGTGAATATATTCATTGGTCTCTGTGGCGCAATTGGTTAGCGCGTTCGACTGTTAATCGAAAGGTTGGTGGTTCAAGCCCACCCAGGGACGAGCTGATTTTAACTGACCACCAGGATGTCCATTAGCCCAAACCTGTAACCTTGGTTAAGCGAAAACATCGACTTTGTTTCCAAGAGTAGAAGCAGTTCATCAAGATAGAACTACTCTGTCATTTCCCTTCTAACCAAGTACTCCTGCTGACTTGAGTACGGACTGTCTGAAAGAAAAGCTATCTGGTTAAAGTGCTTTCTAGAGAGTGGAAGTATTTAGGAGATTAGATATTATCCATTTCACCTTGTCTTACGATCATAACATGCAAATCGTTTTTTTCTTGAAAGCCATATTTTGCTATATTTTTTTTGCCAACACAACATTTAAGGGGGCCAAAGTGAGAGGACAGCTCCCCCCATGTCCCCTTTCCAGAACCCAGGAGATTACATACACTCAGAGATGAGTTTAAGGGTTGAAAGGAGATTATTCAGGGGGGACTGAGAGGGAGGGGGCCCAATAATTTAAATCATATGTGATTTATCATTGGGGAATGAAAAACGGCTACTTTCTATCAACATTTGAAGACATCATTGTAGAGGAGATTTAACGCAGAGGGTTTTTTGCGTGTGTTTTTTTTTTTTAATGTTGTCTGGTATTGACTTTAGTATGCCCGGCTAGCTCAGTCGGTAGAGCATGAGACTCTTAATCTCAGTATCCTGGGTTCGAGCCCCACGTTGGGCGCTATATACTTTTAACCTAGCCCATCTGATGGAACAAAAAAGGAAAATGAGTAGTTCTTGGTTCTGTTCGATCATAGAGCCACACTAAATGTCAGCCGGTCAGCAGGTTGCGTGTTTGAGCCACAACATTTTGCATTGCTATGGAGTCAGCCAGAAAGTTAGAAAATAAGCTGCAACTAAGGATTGTGGCGGCAAACCATAAAAGTCTTGATAATTTCAAAGGGCCAATAAGCAATATAACATGACTTTGAAAGCATGGCTATTCTCCTTAGATGGTATACATACCAGGGTATAATACCATCTCATTGCCATTGACTGTTTCAATGGTTGAGTGAGATTCATTTGTTGCGAACTTTGCCATAGCTGACATGCAGACATGTTCCCATTTTTACAAGCAGTTCATCAAGATAGAACTACTCTGTCATTTCCCTTCTAACCATGTACTCCCGCTGACTTGAGTACGGACTGTCTGAAAGAAGAGCTATCTGGTTAAAGTGCTTTCTAGAAATTGGAAGTATTTAGGAGATTAGATATTATCCATTTCACCTTGTCTTATGATCATAACATCCAAATCGTTTTTTTCTTGAAAGCCATATTTTGCTATATTTTCTTTTGCCAAAACAACATTTAAGGGGGCCAAAGGGAGAGGACAGCTCCCCCCATGTCCCCTTTCCAGAACCCAGGAGATTACATACACTCAGAGATGAATTTTAAGGGTTGAAAGGAGATTATTCAGGGGGGACTGAGAGGGAGGGGGTCCAAGAATTTAAATCATATGTGATTTATATCTCCTTAGATGGTATTCTAGCATACCAGGGTATAATACAATCTCATTGCCATTGACTGTTTCAATGGTTGAGTGAGATTCATTTGTTGCGAACTTTGCCATAGCTGACATGCAGACGTGTTCACATTTTTACAACACATGTGAATATGTTCATTGGTCTCTGTGGCGCAATTGGTTAGCGCGTTCGACTGTTAATCGAAAGGTTGGTGGTTCAAGCCCACCCAGGGACGAGCTGAATTTAACTGACCACCAGGATGTCCAATAGCCCAAACCAGTAACCTTTGTTATGCGAAAACATCGACTTTGTTTCCAAGAGTAGAAGCAGTTCATCAAGATAGAACTACTCTGTCATTTCCCTTCTAACCAAGTACTCCTGCTGACTTGAGTACGGACTGTCTGAAAGAAAAGCTATCTGGTTAAAGTGCTTTCTAGAGAGTGGAAGTATTTAGGAGATTAGATATTATCCATTTCACCTTGTCTTATGATCATAACATCCAAATCGTTTTTTTCTTGAAAGCCATATTTTGCTATATTTTCTTTTGCCAAAACAACATTTAAGGGGGCCAAAGGGAGAGGACAGCTCCCCCCATGTCCCCTTTCCAGAACCCAGGAGATTACATACACTCAGAGATGAATTTTAAGGGTTGAAAGGAGATTATTCAGGGGGGACTGAGAGGGAGGGGGTCCAAGAATTTGAATCATATGTGATTTATATCTCCTTAGATGGTATTCTAGCATACCAGGGTATAATACAATCTCATTGCCATTGACTGTTTCAATGGTTGAGTGAGATTCATTTGTTGCGAACTTTGCCATAGCTGACATGCAGACGTGTTCACATTTTTACAACACATGTGAATATGTTCATTGGTCTCTGTGGCGCAATTGGTTAGCGCGTTCGACTGTTAATCGAAAGGTTGGTGGTTCAAGCCCACCCAGGGACGAGCTGAATTTAACTGACCACCAGGATGTCCAATAGCCCAAACCAGTAACCTTTGTTATGCGAAAACATCGACTTTGTTTCCAAGAGTAGAAGCAGTTCATCAAGATAGAACTACTCTGTCATTTCCCTTCTAACCAAGTACTCCTGCTGACTTGAGTACGGACTGTCTGAAAGAAAAGCTATCTGGTTAAAGTGCTTTCTAGAGAGTGGAAGTATTTAGGAGATTAGATATTATCCATTTCACCTTGTCTTACGATCATAACATCCAAATCGTTTTTTTCTTGAAAGCCATATTTTGCTATATTTTTTTTGCCAACACAACATTTAAGGGGGCCAAAGTGAGAGGACAGCTCCCCCCATGTCCCCTTTCCAGAACCCAGGAGATTACATACACTCAGAGATGAGTTTAAGGGTTGAAAGGAGATTATTCAGGGGGGACTGAGAGGGAGGGGAACCAAGAATTTAAATCATATGTGATTTATCATTGGGGAATGAAATACGGCTACTTTCTATCAAAATTTGAAGACATCATTGTAGAGGAGATTTAACGCAGAGGGTTTTTTTTTTTTTTTTTTTTTTTAATGTTGTCTGGTATTGTCATTAATATGCCCGGCTAGCTCAGTCGGTAGAGCATGAGACTCTTAATCTCAGGGTCGTGGGTTCGAGCCCCACGTTGGGCGCTATATACTTTTAACCTAGCCCATCTGATGGAACAAAAAAGTAAAATGAGTAGTTCTTGGTTCTGTTCGATCATAGAGCCACACTAAATGTCAGCCGGTCAGCAGGTTGCGTGTTTGAGCCGCAACATTGTGCATTGCTATGGAGTCAGCTAGAAAGTTTGAAAATAAGTTGCAACTAAGGATTGTCGCGGCAAACAATAAAGGCTTGATAATTTCAAAGGGCCAATAAGCAATATAACATGACTTTGAAAGCATGGCTATTCTCCTTAGATGGTATTCTAGCATACCAGGGTATAATACAATCTCATTGCCATTGACTGTTTCAATGGTTGAGTGAGATTCATTTGTTGCGAACTTTGCCATAGCTGACATGCAGACGTGTTCCCATTTTTACAACACATGTGAATATGTTCATTGGTCTCTGTGGCGCAATTGGTTAGCGCGTTCGACTGTTAATGGAAAGGTTGGTGGTTCAAGCCCACCCAGGGACGAGCTGATTTTAACTGACCACCAGGATGTCCATTAGCCCAAACCAGTAACCTTTGTTAGGCGAAAACATCGACTTTGTTTCCAAGAGTAGAAGCAGTTCATCAAGATAGAACTACTCTGTCATTTCCCTTCTAACCATGTACTCCTGCTGACTTTAGTACGGACTGTCTGAAAGAAGAGCTATCTGGTTAAAGTGCTTTCTAGAAAGTGGAAGTATTTAGGAGATCAGATATTATCCATTTCACCTTGTCTTACGATCATAACATCCAAATCGTTTTTTTCTTGAAAGCCATATTTTGCTATATTTTTTTTGCCGACACAACATTTAAGGGGGCCAAAGTGAGAGGACAGCTCCCCCCATGTCCCCTTTCCAGAACCCAGGAGATTACATACACTCAGAGATGAGTTTAAGGGTTGAAAGGAGATTATTCAGGGGGGACTGAGAGGGAGGGGACCCAAGAATTTAAATCATATGTGATTTATCATTGGGGAATGAAATACGGCTACTTTCTATCAAAATTTGAAGACATCATTGTAGAGGAGATTTAACGCAGAGGGTTTTTTGTGTGTGTTTTTTTTTTTTTAATGTTGTCTGGTATTGTCATTAATATGCCCGGCTAGCTCAGTCGGTAGAGCATGAGACTCTTAATCTCAGGGTCGTGGGTTCGAGCCCCACGTTGGGCGCTATATACTTTTAACCTAGCCCATCTGATGGAACAAAAAAGTAAAATGAGTAGTTCTTGGTTCTGTTCGATCATAGAGCCACACTAAATGTCAGCCGGTCAGCAGGTTGCGTGTTTGAGCCACAACATTTTGCATTGCTATGGAGTCAGCTAGAAAGTTTGAAAATAAGTTGCAACTAAGGATTGTGGCGGCAAACCATAAAAGTCTTGATAATTTCAAAGGGCCAATAAGCAATATAACATGACTTTGAAAGCATGGCTATTCTCCTTAGATGGTATTCTAGCATACCAGGGTATAATACAATCTCATTGCCATTGACTGTTTCAATGGTTGAGTGAGATTCATTTGTTGCGAACTTTGCCATAGCTGACATGCAGACGTGTTTCCATTTTTACAACACATGTGAATATGTTCATTGGTCTCTGTGGCGCAATTGTTTAGCGCGTTCGACTGTTAATCGAAAGGTTGGTGGTTCAAGCCCACCCAGGGACGAGCTGATTTTAACTGACCACCAGGATGTCCATTAGCCCAAACCAGTAACCTTTGTTAGGCGAAAACATCGACTTTGTTTCCAAGAGTAGAAGCAGTTCATCAAGATAGAACTACTCTGTCATTTCCCGTCTTACCATGTACTCCTGCTGACTTTAGTACGGACTGTCTGAAAGAAGAGCTATCTGGTTAAAGTGCTTTCTAGAAAGTGGAAGTATTTAGGAGATTAGATATTATCCATTTCACCTTGTCTTACGATCATAACATCCAAATCGTTTTCTTCTTGAAAGCCATATTTTGCTATATTTTTTTTGCCAACACAACATTTAAGGGGGCCAAAGTGAGAGGACAGCTCCCCCCATGTCCCCTTTCCAGAACCCAGGAGATTACATACACTCAGAGATGAGTTTAAGGGTTGAAAGGAGATTATTCAGGGGGGACTGAGAGGGAGGGGACCCAAGAATTTAAATCATATGTGATTTATCATTGGGGAATGAAATACGGCTACTTTCTATCAAAATTTGAAGACATCATTGTAGAGGGGATTTAACGCAGAGGGTTTTTTGTGTGTGTTTTATTTTTTTTTATGTTGCCTGGTATTGTCATTAGTATGCCCGGCTAGCTCAGTCGGTAGAGCGTGAGACTCTTAATCTCAGGGTCGTGGGTTCGAGCCCCACGGTTGGTGCTATATACTTTTAACCTAGCCCATCTGATGGAACAAAAAAGTAAAATGAGTAGTTCTTGGTTCTGTTCGATCATAGAGCCACACTAAATGTCAGCCGGTCAGCAGGTTGCGTGTTTGAGCCACAACATTGTGCATTGCTATGGAGTCAGCTAGAAAGTTTGAAAATAAGTTGCAACTAAGGATTGTCGCGGCAAACAATAAAGGCTTGATAATTTCAAAGGGCCAATAAGCAATATAACATGACTTTGAAAGCATGGCTATTCTCCTTAGATGGTATTCTAGCATACCAGGGTATAATACAATCTCATTGCCATTGACTGTTTCAATGGTTGAGTGAGATTCATTTGTTGCGAACTTTGCCATAGCTGACATGCAGACATGTTCGAATTTTTACAACACATGTGAATATGTTTTTTGGTCTCTGTGGCGCAATTGGTTAGCGCGTTCGACTGTTAATCGAAAGGTTGGTGGTTCAAGCCCACCCAGGGATGAGCTGATTTTAACTGACCACCAGGATGTCCATTAGCCCAAACCACTAACCTTTGTTAGGCGAAAACATCGACTTTGTTTCCAAGAGTAGAAGCAGTTCATCAAGATAGAACTACTCTGTCATTTCCCTTCTAACCATGTACTCCTGCTGACTTGAGTACGGACTGTCTGAAAGAAGAGCTATCTGGTTAAAGTGCTTTCTAGAGAGTGGAAGTATTTAGGAGATTAGATATTATCCATTTCACCTTGTCTTATGATCATAACATCCAAATCGTTTTTTTCTTGAAAGCCATATTTTGCTATATTTTCTTTTGCCAAAACAACATTTAAGGGGGCCAAAGGGAGAGGACAGCTCCCCCCATGTCCCCTTTCCAGAACCCAGGAGATTACATACACTCAGAGATGAATTTTAAGGGTTGAAAGGAGATTATTCAGGGGGGACTGAGAGGGAGGGGGTCCAAGAATTTGAATCATATGTGATTTATATCTCCTTAGATGGTATTCTAGCATACCAGGGTATAATACAATCTCATTGCCATTGACTGTTTCAATGGTTGAGTGAGATTCATTTGTTGCGAACTTTGCCATAGCTGACATGCAGACGTGTTCACATTTTTACAACACATGTGAATATGTTCATTGGTCTCTGTGGCGCAATTGGTTAGCGCGTTCGACTGTTAATCGAAAGGTTGGTGGTTCAAGCCCACCCAGGGACGAGCTGAATTTAACTGACCACCAGGATGTCCAATAGCCCAAACCAGTAACCTTTGTTATGCGAAAACATCGACTTTGTTTCCAAGAGTAGAAGCAGTTCATCAAGATAGAACTACTCTGTCATTTCCCTTCTAACCAAGTACTCCTGCTGACTTGAGTACGGACTGTCTGAAAGAAAAGCTATCTGGTTAAAGTGCTTTCTAGAGAGTGGAAGTATTTAGGAGATTAGATATTATCCATTTCACCTTGTCTTACGATCATAACATCCAAATCGTTTTTTTCTTGAAAGCCATATTTTGCTATATTTTTTTTGCCAACACAACATTTAAGGGGGCCAAAGTGAGAGGACAGCTCCCCCCATGTCCCCTTTCCAGAACCCAGGAGATTACATACACTCAGAGATGAGTTTAAGGGTTGAAAGGAGATTATTCAGGGGGGACTGAGAGGGAGGGGAACCAAGAATTTAAATCATATGTGATTTATCATTGGGGAATGAAATACGGCTACTTTCTATCAAAATTTGAAGACATCATTGTAGAGGAGATTTAACGCAGAGGGTTTTTTTTTTTTTTTTTTTTTTTAATGTTGTCTGGTATTGTCATTAATATGCCCGGCTAGCTCAGTCGGTAGAGCATGAGACTCTTAATCTCAGGGTCGTGGGTTCGAGCCCCACGTTGGGCGCTATATACTTTTAACCTAGCCCATCTGATGGAACAAAAAAGTAAAATGAGTAGTTCTTGGTTCTGTTCGATCATAGAGCCACACTAAATGTCAGCCGGTCAGCAGGTTGCGTGTTTGAGCCGCAACATTGTGCATTGCTATGGAGTCAGCTAGAAAGTTTGAAAATAAGTTGCAACTAAGGATTGTCGCGGCAAACAATAAAGGCTTGATAATTTCAAAGGGCCAATAAGCAATATAACATGACTTTGAAAGCATGGCTATTCTCCTTAGATGGTATTCTAGCATACCAGGGTATAATACAATCTCATTGCCATTGACTGTTTCAATGGTTGAGTGAGATTCATTTGTTGCGAACTTTGCCATAGCTGACATGCAGACGTGTTCCCATTTTTACAACACATGTGAATATGTTCATTGGTCTCTGTGGCGCAATTGGTTAGCGCGTTCGACTGTTAATGGAAAGGTTGGTGGTTCAAGCCCACCCAGGGACGAGCTGATTTTAACTGACCACCAGGATGTCCATTAGCCCAAACCAGTAACCTTTGTTAGGCGAAAACATCGACTTTGTTTCCAAGAGTAGAAGCAGTTCATCAAGATAGAACTACTCTGTCATTTCCCTTCTAACCATGTACTCCTGCTGACTTTAGTACGGACTGTCTGAAAGAAGAGCTATCTGGTTAAAGTGCTTTCTAGAAAGTGGAAGTATTTAGGAGATCAGATATTATCCATTTCACCTTGTCTTACGATCATAACATCCAAATCGTTTTTTTCTTGAAAGCCATATTTTGCTATATTTTTTTTGCCGACACAACATTTAAGGGGGCCAAAGTGAGAGGACAGCTCCCCCCATGTCCCCTTTCCAGAACCCAGGAGATTACATACACTCAGAGATGAGTTTAAGGGTTGAAAGGAGATTATTCAGGGGGGACTGAGAGGGAGGGGACCCAAGAATTTAAATCATATGTGATTTATCATTGGGGAATGAAATACGGCTACTTTCTATCAAAATTTGAAGACATCATTGTAGAGGAGATTTAACGCAGAGGGTTTTTTGTGTGTGTTTTTTTTTTTTTAATGTTGTCTGGTATTGTCATTAATATGCCCGGCTAGCTCAGTCGGTAGAGCATGAGACTCTTAATCTCAGGGTCGTGGGTTCGAGCCCCACGTTGGGCGCTATATACTTTTAACCTAGCCCATCTGATGGAACAAAAAAGTAAAATGAGTAGTTCTTGGTTCTGTTCGATCATAGAGCTACACTAAATGTCAGCCGGTCAGCAGGTTGCGTGTTTGAGCCACAACATTTTGCATTGCTATGGAGTCAGCTAGAAAGTTTGAAAATAAGTTGCAACTAAGGATTGTGGCGGCAAACCATAAAAGTCTTGATAATTTCAAAGGGCCAATAAGCAATATAACATGACTTTGAAAGCATGGCTATTCTCCTTAGATGGTATTCTAGCATACCAGGGTATAATACAATCTCATTGCCATTGACTGTTTCAATGGTTGAGTGAGATTCATTTGTTGCGAACTTTGCCATAGCTGACATGCAGACGTGTTTCCATTTTTACAACACATGTGAATATGTTCATTGGTCTCTGTGGCGCAATTGTTTAGCGCGTTCGACTGTTAATCGAAAGGTTGGTGGTTCAAGCCCACCCAGGGACGAGCTGATTTTAACTGACCACCAGGATGTCCATTAGCCCAAACCAGTAACCTTTGTTAGGCGAAAACATCGACTTTGTTTCCAAGAGTAGAAGCAGTTCATCAAGATAGAACTACTCTGTCATTTCCCGTCTTACCATGTACTCCTGCTGACTTTAGTACGGACTGTCTGAAAGAAGAGCTATCTGGTTAAAGTGCTTTCTAGAAAGTGGAAGTATTTAGGAGATTAGATATTATCCATTTCACCTTGTCTTACGATCATAACATCCAAATCGTTTTCTTCTTGAAAGCCATATTTTGCTATATTTTTTTTGCCAACACAACATTTAAGGGGGCCAAAGTGAGAGGACAGCTCCCCCCATGTCCCCTTTCCAGAACCCAGGAGATTACATACACTCAGAGATGAGTTTAAGGGTTGAAAGGAGATTATTCAGGGGGGACTGAGAGGGAGGGGACCCAAGAATTTAAATCATATGTGATTTATCATTGGGGAATGAAATACGGCTACTTTCTATCAAAATTTGAAGACATCATTGTAGAGGGGATTTAACGCAGAGGGTTTTTTGTGTGTGTTTTATTTTTTTTTATGTTGCCTGGTATTGTCATTAGTATGCCCGGCTAGCTCAGTCGGTAGAGCGTGAGACTCTTAATCTCAGGGTCGTGGGTTCGAGCCCCACGGTTGGTGCTATATACTTTTAACCTAGCCCATCTGATGGAACAAAAAAGTAAAATGAGTAGTTCTTGGTTCTGTTCGATCATAGAGCCACACTAAATGTCAGCCGGTCAGCAGGTTGCGTGTTTGAGCCACAACATTGTGCATTGCTATGGAGTCAGCTAGAAAGTTTGAAAATAAGTTGCAACTAAGGATTGTCGCGGCAAACAATAAAGGCTTGATAATTTCAAAGGGCCAATAAGCAATATAACATGACTTTGAAAGCATGGCTATTCTCCTTAGATGGTATTCTAGCATACCAGGGTATAATACAATCTCATTGCCATTGACTGTTTCAATGGTTGAGTGAGATTCATTTGTTGCGAACTTTGCCATAGCTGACATGCAGACATGTTCGAATTTTTACAACACATGTGAATATGTTTTTTGGTCTCTGTGGCGCAATTGGTTAGCGCGTTCGACTGTTAATCGAAAGGTTGGTGGTTCAAGCCCACCCAGGGATGAGCTGATTTTAACTGACCACCAGGATGTCCATTAGCCCAAACCACTAACCTTTGTTAGGCGAAAACATCGACTTTGTTTCCAAGAGTAGAAGCAGTTCATCAAGATAGAACTACTCTGTCATTTCCCTTCTAACCATGTACTCCTGCTGACTTGAGTACGGACTGTCTGAAAGAAGAGCTATCTGGTTAAAGTGCTTTCTAGAAAGTGGAAGTATTTAGGAGATCAGATATTATCCATTTCACCTTGTCTTACGATCACAACATCCAAATCGTTTTTTTCTTGAAAGCCATATTTTGCTATATTTTTTTTTGCCAACACAACATTTAAGGGGGCCAAAGTGAGAGGACAGCTCCCCCCATGTCCCCTTTCCAGAACCCAGGAGATTACATACACTCAGAGATGAGTTTAAGGGTTGAAAGGAGATTATTCAGGGGGGACTGAGAGGGAGGGGACCCAAGAATTTAAATCATATGTGATTTATCATTGGGGAATGAAATACGGCTACTTTCTATCAAAATTTGAAGACATCATTGTAGAGGAGATTTAACGCAGAGGGTTTTTTGTGTGTGTTTGTTTTTTTTTAATGTTGTCTGGTATTGTCATTAATATGCCCGGCTAGCTCAGTCGGTAGAGCATGAGACTCTGAATCTCAGGGTCGTGGGTTCGAGCCCCACGTTGGGCGCTATATACTTTTAACCTAGCCCATCTGATGGAACAAAAAAGTAAAATGAGTAGTTCTTGGTTCTGTTCGATCATAGAGCCACACTAAATGTCAGCCTGTCAGCAGGTTGCGTGTTTGAGCCACAACATTTTGCATTGCTATGGAGTCAGCTAGAAAGTTTGAAAATAAGTTGCAACTAAGGATTGTCGCGGCAAACAATAAAGGCTTGATAATTTCAAAGGGCCAATAAGCAATATAACATGACTTTGAAAGCATGGCTATTCTCCTTAGATGGTATTCTAGCATACCAGGGTATAATACAATCTCATTGCCATTGACTGTTTCAATGGTTGAGTGAGATTCATTTGTTGCGAACTTTGCCATAGCTGACATGCAGACATGTTCGAATTTTTACAACACATGTGAATATGTTTTTTGGTCTCTGTGGCGCAATTGGTTAGCGCGTTCGACTGTTAATCGAAAGGTTGGTGGTTCAAGCCCACCCAGGGATGAGCTGATTTTAACTGACCACCAGGATGTCCATTAGCCCAAACCAGTAACCTTTGTTAGGCGAAAACATCGACTTTGTTTCCAAGAGTAGAAGCAGTTCATCAAGATAGAACTACTCTGTCATTTCCCTTCTAACCATGTACTCCTGCTGACTTGAGTACGGACTGTCTGAAAGAAGAGCTATCTGGTTAAAGTGCTTTCTAGAAAGTGGAAGTATTTAGGAGATCAGATATTATCCATTTCACCTTGTCTTACGATCACAACATCCAAATCGTTTTTTTCTTGAAAGCCATATTTTGCTATATTTTTTTTTGCCAACACAACATTTAAGGGGGCCAAAGTGAGAGGACAGCTCCCCCCATGTCCCCTTTCCAGAACCCAGGAGATTACATACACTCAGAGATGAGTTTAAGGGTTGAAAGGAGATTATTCAGGGGGGACTGAGAGGGAGGGGACCCAAGAATTTAAATCATATGTGATTTATCATTGGGGAATGAAATACGGCTACTTTCTATCAAAATTTGAAGACATCATTGTAGAGGAGATTTAACGCAGAGGGTTTTTTGTGTGTGTTTGTTTTTTTTTAATGTTGTCTGGTATTGTCATTATTATGCCCGGCTAGCTCAGTCGGTAGAGCATGAGACTCTTAATCTCAGGGTCGTGGGTTCGAGCCCCACGTTGGGCGCTATATACTTTTAACCTAGCCCATCTGATGGAACAAAAAAGTAAAATGAGTAGTTCTTGGTTCTGTTCGATCATAGAGCCACACTAAATGTCAGCCTGTCAGCAGGTTGCGTGTTTGAGCCACAACATTTTGCATTGCTATGGAGTCAGCTAGAAAGTTTGAAAATAAGTTGCAACTTAGGATTGTGGCGGCAAACCATAAAAGTCTTGATAATTTCAAAGGGCCAATAAGCAATATAACATGACTTTGAAAGCATGGCTATTCTCCTTAGATGGTATTCTAGCATACCAGGGTATAATACAATCTCATTGCCATTGACTGTTTCAATGGTTGAGTGAGATTCATTTGTTGCGAACTTTGCCATAGCTGACATGCAGACGTCTTCCCATATTTACAACACATGTGAATATGTTCATTGGTCTCTGTGGCGCAATTGGTTAGCGCGTTCGACTGTTAATCGAAAGGTTGGTGGTTCAAGCCCACCCAGGGACGAGCTGAATTTAACTGACCACCAGGATGTCCATTAGCCCAAACCAGTAACCTTTGTTATGCGAAAACATCGACTTTGTTTCCAAGAGTAGAAGCAGTTCATCAAGATAGAACTACTCTGTCATTTCCCTTCTAACCAAGTACTCCTGCTGACTTGAGTACGGACTGTCTGAAAGAAAAGCTATCTGGTTAAAGTGCTTTCTAGAGAGTGGAAGTATTTAGGAGATTAGATATTATCCATTTCACCTTGTCTTACGATCATAACATCCAAATCGTTTTTTTCTTGAAAGCCATATTTTGCTATATTTTTTTTGCCAACACAACATTTAAGGGGGCCAAAGTGAGAGGGCAGCTCCCCCCATGTCCCCTTTCCAGAACCCAGGAGATTACATACACTCAGAGATGAGTTTAAGGGTTGAAAGGAGATTATTCAGGGGGGACTGAGAGGGAGGGGACCCAAGAATTTAAATCATATGTGATTTATCATTGGGGAATGAAATACGGCTACTTTCTATCAAAATTTGAAGACATCATTGTAGAGGAGATTTAACGCAGAGGGTTTTTTGTGTGTGTTTTTTTTTTTTTAATGTTGTCTGGTATTGACATTACTATGACCGGCTAGCTCAGTCGGTAGAGCATGAGACTCTTAATCTCAGGGTCGTGGGTTCGAGCCCCACGTTGGGCGCTATATACTTTTAACCTAGCCCATCTGATGGAACAAAAAAGTAAAATGAGTAGTTCTTGGTTCTGTTCGATCATAGAGCCACACTAAATGTCAGCCGGTCAGCAGGTTGCGTGTTTGAGCCACAACATTTTGCATTGCTATGGAGTCAGCTAGAAAGTTTGAAAATAAGTTGCAACTAAGGATTGTGGCGGCAAACCATAAAAGTCTTGATAATTTCAAAGGGCCAATAAGCAATATAACATGACTTTGAAAGCATGGCTATTCTCCTTAGATGGTATTCTAGCATACCAGGGTATAATACAATCTCATTGCCATTGACTGTTTCAATGGTTGAGTGAGATTCATTTGTTGCGAACTTTGCCATAGCTGACATGCAGACGTGTTCCCATCTTTACAACACATGTGAATATGTTCATTGGTCTCTGTGGCGCAATTGGTTAGCGCGTTCGACTGTTAATCGAACGGTTGGTGGTTCAAGCCCACCCAGGGACGAGCTGATTTTAACTGACCACCAGGATGTCCATTAGCCCAAACCAGTAACCTTTGTTAGGCGAAAACATCGACTTTGTTTCCAAGAGTAGAAGCAGTTCATCAAGATAGAACTACTCTGTCATTTCCCTTCTAACCAAGTACTCCTGCTGACTTGAGTACGGACTGTCTGAAAGAAGAGCTATCTGGTTAAAGTGCTTTCTAGAAAGTGGAAGTATTTAGGAGATTAGATATTATCCATTTCACCTTGTCTTACGATCATAACATCCAAATCGTTTTCTTCTTGAGAGCCATATTTTGCTATATTTTTTTTGCCAACACAACTTTTAAGGGGGCCAAAGTGAGAGGACAGCTCCCCCCATGTCCCCTTTCCAGAACCCAGGAGATTACATACACTCAGAGATGAGTTTAAGGGTTGAAAGGAGATTATTCAGGGGGGACTGAGAGGGAGGGGACCCAAGAATTTAAATCATATGTGATTTATCATTGGGGAATGAAATACGGCTACTTTCTATCAAAATTTGAAGACATCATTGTAGAGGGGATTTAACGCAGAGGGTTTTTTGTGTGTGTTTTATTTTTTTTTATGTTGCCTGGTATTGTCATTAGTATGCTCGGCTAGCTCAGTCGGTAGAGCGTGAGACTCTTAATCTCAGGGTCGTGGGTTCGAGCCCCACGGTTGGTGCTATATACTTTAAACCTAGCCCATCTGATGGAACAAAAAAGTAAAATGAGTAGTTCTTGGTTCTGTTCGATCATAGAGCCACACTAAATGTCAGCCGGTCAGCAGGTTGCGTGTTTGAGCCACAACATTGTGCATTGCTATGGAGTCAGCTAGAAAGTTTGAAAATAAGTTGCAACTAAGGATTGTCGCGGCAAACAATAAAGGCTTGATAATTTCAAAGGGCCAATAAGCAATATAACATGACTTTGAAAGCATGGCTATTCTCCTTAGATGGTATTCTAGCATACCAAGGTATAATACAATCTCATTGCCATTGACTGTTTCAATGGTTGAGTGAGATTCATTTGTTGCGAACTTTGCCATAGCTGACATGCAGACATGTTCGAATTTTTACAACACATGTGAATATGTTTTTTGGTCTCTGTGGCGCAATTGGTTAGCGCGTTCGACTGTTAATCGAAAGGTTGGTGGTTCAAGCCCACCCAGGGATGAGCTGATTTTAACTGACCACCAGGATGTCCATTAGCCCAAACCACTAACCTTTGTTAGGCGAAAACATCGACTTTGTTTCCAAGAGTAGAAGCAGTTCATCAAGATAGAACTACTCTGTCATTTCCCTTCTAACCATGTACTCCTGCTGACTTGAGTACGGACCGTCTGAAAGAAGAGCTATCTGGTTAAAGTGCTTTCTAGAAAGTGGAAGTATTTAGGAGATCAGATATTATCCATTTCACCTTGTCTTACGATCACAACATCCAAATCGTTTTTTTCTTGAAAGCCATATTTTGCTATATTTTTTTTTGCCAACACAACATTTAAGGGGGCCAAAGTGAGAGGACAGCTCCCCCCATGTCCCCTTTCCAGAACCCAGGAGATTACATACACTCAGAGATGAGTTTAAGGGTTGAAAGGAGATTATTCAGGGGGGACTGAGAGGGAGGGGACCCAAGAATTTAAATCATATGTGATTTATCATTGGGGAATGAAATACGGCTACTTTCTATCAAAATTTGAAGACATCATTGTAGAGGAGATTTAACGCAGAGGGTTTTTTGTGTGTGTTTGTTTTTTTTTAATGTTGTCTGGTATTGTCATTAATATGCCCGGCTAGCTCAGTCGGTAGAGCATGAGACTCTTAATCTCAGGGTCGTGGGTTCGAGCCCCACGTTGGGCGCTATATACTTTTAACCTAGCCCATCTGATGGAACAAAAAAGTAAAATGAGTAGTTCTTGGTTCTGTTCGATCATAGAGCCACACTAAATGTCAGCCTGTCAGCAGGTTGCGTGTTTGAGCCACAACATTTTGCATTGCTATGGAGTCAGCTAGAAAGTTTGAAAATAAGTTGCAACTAAGGATTGTGGCGGCAAACCATAAAAGTCTTGATAATTTCAAAGGGCCAATAAGCAATATAACATGACTTTGAAAGCATGGCTATTCTCCTTAGATGGTATTCTAGCATACCAGGGTATAATACAATCTCATTGCCATTGACTGTTTCAATGGTTGAGTGAGATTCATTTGTTGCGAACTTTGCCATAGCTGACATGCAGACGTCTTCCCATTTTTACAACACATGTGAATATGTTCATTGGTCTCTGTGGCGCAATTGGTTAGCGCGTTCGACTGTTAATCGAAAGGTTGGTGGTTCAAGCCCACCCAGGGACGAGCTGAATTTAACTGACCACCAGGATGTCCATTAGCCCAAACCAGTAACCTTTGTTATGCGAAAACATCGACTTTGTTTCCAAGAGTAGAAGCAGTTCATCAAGATAGAACTACTCTGTCATTTCCCTTCTAACCAAGTACTCCTGCTGACTTGAGTACGGACTGTCTGAAAGAAAAGCTATCTGGTTAAAGTGCTTTCTAGAGAGTGGAAGTATTTAGGAGATTAGATATTATCCATTTCACCTTGTCTTACGATCATAACATCCAAATCGTTTTTTTCTTGAAAGCCATATTTTGCTATATTTTTTTTGCCAACACAACATTTAAGGGGGCCAAAGTGAGAGGGCAGCTCCCCCCATGTCCCCTTTCCAGAACCCAGGAGATTACATACACTCAGAGATGAGTTTAAGGGTTGAAAGGAGATTATTCAGGGGGGACTGAGAGGGAGGGGACCCAAGAATTTAAATCATATGTGATTTATCATTGGGGAATGAAATACGGCTACTTTCTATCAAAATTTGAAGACATCATTGTAGAGGAGATTTAACGCAGAGGGTTTTTTGTGTGTGTTTTTTTTTTTTTAATGTTGTCTGGTATTGACATTACTATGACCGGCTAGCTCAGTCGGTAGAGCATGAGACTCTTAATCTCAGGGTCGTGGGTTCGAGCCCCACGTTGGGCGCTATATACTTTTAACCTAGCCCATCTGATGGAACAAAAAAGTAAAATGAGTAGTTCTTGGTTCTGTTCGATCATAGAGCCACACTAAATGTCAGCCGGTCAGCAGGTTGCGTGTTTGAGCCACAACATTTTGCATTGCTATGGAGTCAGCTAGAAAGTTTGAAAATAAGTTGCAACTAAGGATTGTGGCGGCAAACCATAAAAGTCTTGATAATTTCAAAGGGCCAATAAGCAATATAACATGACTTTGAAAGCATGGCTATTCTCCTTAGATGGTATTCTAGCATACCAGGGTATAATACAATCTCATTGCCATTGACTGTTTCAATGGTTGAGTGAGATTCATTTGTTGCGAACTTTGCCATAGCTGACATGCAGACGTGTTCCCATCTTTACAACACATGTGAATATGTTCATTGGTCTCTGTGGCGCAATTGGTTAGCGCGTTCGACTGTTAATCGAACGGTTGGTGGTTCAAGCCCACCCAGGGACGAGCTGATTTTAACTGACCACCAGGATGTCCATTAGCCCAAACCAGTAACCTTTGTTAGGCGAAAACATCGACTTTGTTTCCAAGAGTAGAAGCAGTTCATCAAGATAGAACTACTCTGTCATTTCCCTTCTAACCAAGTACTCCTGCTGACTTGAGTACGGACTGTCTGAAAGAAGAGCTATCTGGTTAAAGTGCTTTCTAGAAAGTGGAAGTATTTAGGAGATTAGATATTATCCATTTCACCTTGTCTTACGATCATAACATCCAAATCGTTTTCTTCTTGAAAGCCATATTTTGCTATATTTTTTTTGCCAACACAACTTTTAAGGGGGCCAAAGTGAGAGGACAGCTCCCCCCATGTCCCCTTTCCAGAACCCAGGAGATTACATACACTCAGAGATGAGTTTAAGGGTTGAAAGGAGATTATTCAGGGGGGACTGAGAGGGAGGGGACCCAAGAATTTAAATCATATGTGATTTATCATTGGGGAATGAAATACGGCTACTTTCTATCAAAATTTGAAGACATCATTGTAGAGGGGATTTAACGCAGAGGGTTTTTTGTGTGTGTTTTATTTTTTTTTATGTTGCCTGGTATTGTCATTAGTATGCTCGGCTAGCTCAGTCGGTAGAGCGTGAGACTCTTAATCTCAGGGTCGTGGGTTCGAGCCCCACGGTTGGTGCTATATACTTTAAACCTAGCCCATCTGATGGAACAAAAAAGTAAAATGAGTAGTTCTTGGTTCTGTTCGATCATAGAGCCACACTAAATGTCAGCCGGTCAGCAGGTTGCGTGTTTGAGCCACAACATTGTGCATTGCTATGGAGTCAGCTAGAAAGTTTGAAAATAAGTTGCAACTAAGGATTGTCGCGGCAAACAATAAAGGCTTGATAATTTCAAAGGGCCAATAAGCAATATAACATGACTTTGAAAGCATGGCTATTCTCCTTAGATGGTATTCTAGCATACCAAGGTATAATACAATCTCATTGCCATTGACTGTTTCAATGGTTGAGTGAGATTCATTTGTTGCGAACTTTGCCATAGCTGACATGCAGACATGTTCGAATTTTTACAACACATGTGAATATGTTTTTTGGTCTCTGTGGCGCAATTGGTTAGCGCGTTCGACTGTTAATCGAAAGGTTGGTGGTTCAAGCCCACCCAGGGATGAGCTGATTTTAACTGACCACCAGGATGTCCATTAGCCCAAACCACTAACCTTTGTTAGGCGAAAACATCGACTTTGTTTCCAAGAGTAGAAGCAGTTCATCAAGATAGAACTACTCTGTCATTTCCCTTCTAACCATGTACTCCTGCTGACTTGAGTACGGACTGTCTGAAAGAAGAGCTATCTGGTTAAAGTGCTTTCTAGAAAGTGGAAGTATTTAGGAGATCAGATATTATCCATTTCACCTTGTCTTACGATCACAACATCCAAATCGTTTTTTTCTTGAAAGCCATATTTTGCTATATTTTTTTTTGCCAACACAACATTTAAGGGGGCCAAAGTGAGAGGACAGCTCCCCCCATGTCCCCTTTCCAGAACCCAGGAGATTACATACACTCAGAGATGAGTTTAAGGGTTGAAAGGAGATTATTCAGGGGGGACTGAGAGGGAGGGGACCCAAGAATTTAAATCATATGTGATTTATCATTGGGGAATGAAATACGGCTACTTTCTATCAAAATTTGAAGACATCCTTGTAGAGGAGATTTAACGCAGAGGGTTTTTTGTGTGTGTTTGTTTTTTTTTAATGTTGTCTGGTATTGTCATTAATATGCCCGGCTAGCTCAGTCGGTAGAGCATGAGACTCTTAATCTCAGGGTCGTGGGTTCGAGCCCCACGTTGGGCGCTATATACTTTTAACCTAGCCCATCTGATGGAACAAAAAAGTAAAATGAGTAGTTCTTGGTTCTGTTCGATCATAGAGCCACACTAAATGTCAGCCTGTCAGCAGGTTGCGTGTTTGAGCCACAACATTTTGCATTGCTATGGAGTCAGCTAGAAAGTTTGAAAATAAGTTGCAACTAAGGATTGTGGCGGCAAACCATAAAAGTCTTGATAATTTCAAAGGGCCAATAAGCAATATAACATGACTTTGAAAGCATGGCTATTCTCCTTAGATGGTATTCTAGCATACCAGGGTATAATACAATCTCATTGCCATTGACTGTTTCAATGGTTGAGTGAGATTCATTTGTTGCGAACTTTGCCATAGCTGACATGCAGACGTCTTCCCATTTTTACAACACATGTGAATATGTTCATTGGTCTCTGTGGCGCAATTGGTTAGCGCGTTCGACTGTTAATCGAAAGGTTGGTGGTTCAAGCCCACCCAGGGACGAGCTGAATTTAACTGACCACCAGGATGTCCATTAGCCCAAACCAGTAACCTTTGTTATGCGAAAACATCGACTTTGTTTCCAAGAGTAGAAGCAGTTCATCAAGATAGAACTACTCTGTCATTTCCCTTCTAACCAAGTACTCCTGCTGACTTGAGTACGGACTGTCTGAAAGAAAAGCTATCTGGTTAAAGTGCTTTCTAGAGAGTGGAAGTATTTAGGAGATTAGATATTATCCATTTCACCTTGTCTTACGATCATAACATCCAAATCGTTTTTTTCTTGAAAGCCATATTTTGCTATATTTTTTTTGCCAACACAACATTTAAGGGGGCCAAAGTGAGAGGGCAGCTCCCCCCATGTCCCCTTTCCAGAACCCAGGAGATTACATACACTCAGAGATGAGTTTAAGGGTTGAAAGGAGATTATTCAGGGGGGACTGAGAGGGAGGGGACCCAAGAATTTAAATCATATGTGATTTATCATTGGGGAATGAAATACGGCTACTTTCTATCAAAATTTGAAGACATCATTGTAGAGGAGATTTAACGCAGAGGGTTTTTTGTGTGTGTTTTTTTTTTTTTAATGTTGTCTGGTATTGTCATTACTATGACCGGCTAGCTCAGTCGGTAGAGCATGAGACTCTTAATCTCAGGGTCGTGGGTTCGAGCCCCACGTTGGGCGCTATATACTTTTAACCTAGCCCATCTGATGGAACAAAAAAGTAAAATGAGTAGTTCTTGGTTCTGTTCGATCATAGAGCCACACTAAATGTCAGCCGGTCAGCAGGTTGCGTGTTTGAGCCACAACATTTTGCATTGCTATGGAGTCAGCTAGAAAGTTTGAAAATAAGTTGCAACTAAGGATTGTGGCGGCAAACCATAAAAGTCTTGATAATTTCAAAGGGCCAATAAGCAATATAACATGACTTTGAAAGCATGGCTATTCTCCTTAGATGGTATTCTAGCATACCAGGGTATAATACAATCTCATTGCCATTGACTGTTTCAATGGTTGAGTGAGATTCATTTGTTGCGAACTTTGCCATAGCTGACATGCAGACGTGTTCCCATCTTTACAACACATGTGAATATGTTCATTGGTCTCTGTGGCGCAATTGGTTAGCGCGTTCGACTGTTAATCGAAAGGTTGGTGGTTCAAGCCCACCCAGGGACGAGCTGATTTTAACTGACCACCAGGATGTCCATTAGCCCAAACCAGTAACCTTTGTTAGGCGAAAACATCGACTTTGTTTCCAAGAGTAGAAGCAGTTCATCAAGATAGAACTACTCTGTCATTTCCCTTCTAACCAAGTACTCCTGCTGACTTGAGTACGGACTGTCTGAAAGAAGAGCTATCTGGTTAAAGTGCTTTCTAGAAAGTGGAAGTATTTAGGAGATTAGATATTATCCATTTCACCTTGTCTTACGATCATAACATCCAAATCGTTTTCTTCTTGAAAGCCATATTTTGCTATATTTTTTTTGCCAACACAACTTTTAAGGGGGCCAAAGTGAGAGGACAGCTCCCCCCATGTCCCCTTTCCAGAACCCAGGAGATTACATACACTCAGAGATGAGTTTAAGGGTTGAAAGGAGATTATTCAGGGGGGACTGAGAGGGAGGGGACCCAAGAATTTAAATCATATGTGATTTATCATTGGGGAATGAAATACGGCTACTTTCTATCAAAATTTGAAGACATCATTGTAGAGGGGATTTAACGCAGAGGGTTTTTTGTGTGTGTTTTATTTTTTTTTATGTTGCCTGGTATTGTCATTAGTATGCTCGGCTAGCTCAGTCGGTAGAGCGTGAGACTCTTAATCTCAGGGTCGTGGGTTCGAGCCCCACGGTTGGTGCTATATACTTTAAACCTAGCCCATCTGATGGAACAAAAAAGTAAAATGAGTAGTTCTTGGTTCTGTTCGATCATAGAGCCACACTAAATGTCAGCCGGTCAGCAGGTTGCGTGTTTGAGCCACAACATTGTGCATTGCTATGGAGTCAGCTAGAAAGTTTGAAAATAAGTTGCAACTAAGGATTGTCGCGGCAAACAATAAAGGCTTGATAATTTCAAAGGGCCAATAAGCAATATAACATGACTTTGAAAGCATGGCTATTCTCCTTAGATGGTATTCTAGCATACCAAGGTATAATACAATCTCATTGCCATTGACTGTTTCAATGGTTGAGTGAGATTCATTTGTTGCGAACTTTGCCATAGCTGACATGCAGACATGTTCGCATTTTTACAACACATGTGAATATGTTCATTGGTCTCTGTGGCGCAATTGGTTAGCGCGTTCGACTGTTAATCGAAAGGTTGGTGGTTCAAGCCCACCCAGGGATGAGCTGATTTTAACTGACCACCAGGATGTCCATTAGCCCAAACCACTAACCTTTGTTAGGCGAAAACATCGACTTTGTTTCCAAGAGTAGAAGCAGTTCATCAAGATAGAACTACTCTGTCATTTCCCTTCTAACCATGTACTCCTGCTGACTTGAGTACGGACTGTCTGAAAGAAGAGCTATCTGGTTAAAGTGCTTTCTAGAAAGTGGAAGTATTTAGGAGATCAGATATTATCCATTTCACCTTGTCTTACGATCATAACATCCAAATCGTTTTTTTCTTGAAAGCCATATTTTGCTATATTTTTTTTTGCCAACACAACATTTAAGGGGGCCAAAGTGAGAGGACAGCTCCCCCCATGTCCCCTTTCCAGAACCCAGGAGATTACATACACTCAGAGATGAGTTTAAGGGTTGAAAGGAGATTATTCAGGGGGGACTGAGAGGGAGGGGACCCAAGAATTTAAATCATATGTGATTTATCATTGGGGAATGAAATACGGCTACTTTCTATCAAAATTTGAAGACATCATTGTAGAGGAGATTTAACGCAGAGGGTTTTTTGTGTGTGTTTGTTTTTTTTTAATGTTGTCTGGTATTGTCATTAATATGCCCGGCTAGTTCAGTCGGTAGAGCATGAGACTCTTAATCTCAGGGTCGTGGGTTCGAGCCCCACGGTGGGCGCTATATACTTTTAACCTAGCCCATCTGATGGAACAAAAAAGTAAAATGAGTAGTTCTTGGTTCTGTTCGATCATAGAGCCACACTAAATGTCAGCCGGTCAGCAGGTTGCGTGTTTGAGCCACAACATTTTGCATTGCTATGGAGTCAGCTAGAAAGTTTGAAAATAAATTGCAACTAAGGATTGTGGCGGCAAACCATAAAAGTCTTGATAATTTCAAAGGGCCAATAAGCAATATAACATGACTTTGAAAGCATGGCTATTCTCCTTAGATGGTATTCTAGCATACCAGGGTATAATACAATCTCATTGCCATTGACTGTTTCAATGGTTGAGTGAGATTCATTTGTTGCGAACTTTGCCATAGCTGACATGCAGACGTGTTCCCATTTTTACAACACATGTGAATATGTTCATTGGTCACTGTGGCGCAATTGGTTAGCGTGTTCGACTGTTAATTGAAAGGTTGGTGGTTCAAGCCCACCCAGGGACGAGCTGAATTTAACTGACCACCAGGATGTCCATTAGCCCAAACCAGTAACCTTTGTTATGCGAAAACATCGACTTTGTTTCCAAGAGTAGAAGCAGTTCATCAAGATAGAACTACTCTGTCATTTCCCTTCTAACCAAGTACTCCTGCTGACTTGAGAACGGACTGTCTGAAAGAAAAGCTATCTGGTTAAAGTGCTTTCTAGAGAGTGGAAGTATTTAGGAGATTAGATATTATCCATTTCACCTTGTCTTACGATCATAACATCCAAATCGTTTTTTTCTTGAAAGCCATATTTTGCTATATTTTTTTTGCCAACACAACATTTATGGGGGCCAAAGTGAGAGGGCAGCTCCCCCCATGTCCCCTTTCCAGAACCCAGGAGATTACATACACTCAGAGATGAGTTTAAGGGTTGAAAGGAGATTATTCAGGGGGGACTGAGAGGGAGGGGACCCAAGAATTTAAATCATATGTGATTTATCATTGGGGAATGAAATACGGCTACTTTCTATCAAAATTTGAAGACATCATTGTAGAGGAGATTTAACGCAGAGGGTTTTTTGTGTGTGTTTTTTTTTTTTTAATGTTGTCTGGTATTGTCATTACTATGACCGGCTAGCTCAGTCGGTAGAGCATGAGACTCTTAATCTCAGGGTCGTGGGTTCGAGCCCCACGTTGGGCGCTATATACTTTTAACCTAGCCCATCTGATGGAACAAAAAAGTAAAGTGAGTAGTTCTTGGTTCTGTTCGATCATAGAGCCACACTAAATGTCAGCCGGTCAGCAGGTTGCGTGTTTGAGCCACAACATTTTGCATTGCTATGGAGTCAGCTAGAAAGTTTGAAAATAAGTTGCAACTAAGGATTGTGGCGGCAAACCATAAAAGTCTTGATAATTTCAAAGGGCCAATAAGCAATATAACATGACTTTGAAAGCATGGCTATTCTCCTTAGATGGTATTCTAGCATACCAGGGTATAATACAATCTCATTGCCATTGACTGTTTCAATGGTTGAGTGAGATTCATTTGTTGCGAACTTTGCCATAGCTGACATGCAGACGTGTTCCCATCTTTACAACACATGTGAATATGTTCATTAGTCTCTGTGGCGCAATTGGTTAGCGCGTTCGACTGTTAATCGAAAGGTTGGTGGTTCAAGCCCACCCAGGGACGAGCTGATTTTAACTGACCACCAGGATGTCCATTAGCCCAAACCAGTAACCTTTGTTAGGCGAAAACATCGACTTTGTTTCCAAGAGTAGAAGCAGTTCATCAAGATAGAACTACTCTGTCATTTCCCTTCTAACCAAGTACTCCTGCTGACTTGAGTACGGACTGTCTGAAAGAAGAGCTATCTGGTTAAAGTGCTTTCTAGAAAGTGGAAGTATTTAGGAGATTAGATATTATCCATTTCACCTTGTCTTACGATCATAACATCCAAATCGTTTTCTTCTTGAAAGCCATATTTTGCTATATTTTTTTTGCCAACACAACATTTAAGGGGGCCAAAGTGAGAGGACAGCTCCCCCCATGTCCCCTTTCCAGAACCCAGGAGATTACATACACTCAGAGATGAGTTTAAGGGTTGAAAGGAGATTATTCAGGGGGGACTGAGAGGGAGGGGACCCAAGAATTTAAATCATATGTGATTTATCATTGGGGAATGAAATACGGCTACTTTCTATCAAAATTTGAAGACATCATTGTAGAGGGGATTTAACGCAGAGGGTTTTTTGTGTGTGTTTTATTTTTTTTTATGTTGCCTGGTATTGTCATTAGTATTCCCGGCTAGCTCAGTCGGTAGAGCGTGAGACTCTTAATCTCAGGGTCGTGGGTTCGAGCCCCACGGTTGGTGCTATATACTTTTAACCTAGCCCATCTGATGGAACAAAAAAGTAAAATGAGTAGTTCTTGGTCCTGTTCGATCATAGAGCCACACTAAATGTCAGCCGGTCAGCAGGTTGCGTGTTTGAGCCACAACATTTTGCATTGCTATGGAGTCAGCTAGAAAGTTTGAAAATAAATTGCAACTAAGGATTGTGGCGGCAAACCATAAAAGTCTTGATAATTTCAAAGGGCCAATAAGCAATATAACATGACATTGAAAGCATGGCTATTCTCCTTAGATGGTATTCTAGCATACCAGGGTATAATACAATCTCATTGCCATTGACTGTTTCAATGGTTGAGTGAGATTCATTTGTTGCGAACTTTGCCATAGCTGACATGCAGACATGTTCGCATTTTTACAACACATGTGAATATGTTCATTGGTCTCTGTGGCGCAATTGGTTAGCGCGTTCGACTGTTAATCGAAAGGTTGGTGGTTCAAGCCCACCCAGGGACGAGCTGATTTTAACTGACCACCAGGATGTCCATTAGCCCAAACCAGTAACCTTTGTGAGGCGAAAACATCGACTTTGTTTCCAAGAGTAGAAGCAGTTCATCAAGATAGAACTACTGTCATTTCCCTTCTAACCATGTACTCCTGCTGACTTGAGTACGGACTGTCTGAAAGAAAAGCTATCTGGTTAAAGTGCTTGCTAGAGAGTGGAAGTATTTAGGAGATTAGATATTATCCATTTCACCTTGTCTTACGATCATAACATCCAAATCGTTTTTTTCTTGAAAGCCATATTTTGCTATATTTTTTTTGCCAACACAACATTTAAGGGGGCCAAAGTGAGAGGACAGCTCCCCCCATGTCCCCTTTCCAGAACCCAGGAGATTACATACACTCAGAGATGAGTTTAAGGGTTGAAAGGAGATTATTCAGGGGGGACTGAGAGGGAGGGGACCCAAGAATTTAAATCATATGTGATTTATCATTGGGGAATGAAATACGGCTACTTTCTATCAAAATTTGAAGACATCATTGTGGAGGAGATTTAACGCAGAGGGTTTTTTGTGTGTGTTTTTTTTTTTTTAATGTTGTCTGGTATTGCCATTAATATGCCCGGCTAGCTCAGTCGGTAGAGCGTGAGACTCTTAATCGCAGGGTCGTGGGTTCGAGCCCCACGTTTGGTGCTATATACTTTTAACCTAGCCCATCTGATGGAACAAAAAAGTAAAATGAGTAGTTCTTGGTTCTGTTCGATCATAGAGCCACACTAAATGTCAGCCGGTCAGCAGGTTGCGTGTTTGAGCCACAACATTGTGCATTGCTATGGAGTCAGCTAGAAAGTTTGAAAATAAGTTGCAACTAAGGATTGTGGCGGCAAACAATAAAGGCTTGATAATTTCAAAGGGCCAATAAGCAATATAACATGACTTTGAAAGCATGGCTATTCTCCTTAGATGGTATTCTAGCATACCAGGGTATAATACAATCTCATTGCCATTGACTGTTTCAATGGTTGAGTGAGATTCATTTGTTGCGAACTTTGCCATAGCTGACATGCAGAAATGTTCGAATTTTTACAACACATATGAATATGTTCATTGGTCTCTGTGGCGCAATTGGTTAGCGCGTTCGACTGTTAATCGAAAGGTTGGTGGTTCAAGCCCACCCAGGGACGAGCTGATTTTAACTGACCACCAGGATGTCCATTAGCCCAAACCAGTAACCTTTGCTAGGCGAAAACATCGACTTTGTTTCCAAGAGTAGAAGCAGTTCATCAAGATAGAACTACTCTGTCATTTCCCTTCTAACCAAGTACTCCTGCTGACTTGAGTACGGACTGTCTGAAAGAAAAGCTATCTGGTTAAAGTGCTTTCTAGAGAGTGGAAGTATTTAGGAGATTAGATATTATCCATTTCACCTTGTCTTACGATCATAACATCCAAATCGTTTTTTTCTTGAAAGCCATATTTTGCTATATTTTTTTTGCCAACACAACATTTATGGGGGCCAAAGTGAGAGGGCAGCTCCCCCCATGTCCCCTTTCCAGAACCCAGGAGATTACATACACTCAGAGATGAGTTTAAGGGTTGAAAGGAGATTATTCAGGGGGGACTGAGAGGGAGGGGACCCAAGAATTTAAATCATATGTGATTTATCATTGGGGAATGAAATACGGCTACTTTCTATCAAAATTTGAAGACATCATTGTAGAGGAGATTTAACGCAGAGGGTTTTTTGTGTGTGTTTTTTTTTTTTTTTAATGTTGTCTGGTATTGTCATTACTATGACCGGCTAGCTCAGTCGGTAGAGCATGAGACTCTTAATCTCAGGGTCGTGGGTTCGAGCCCCACGTTGGGCGCTATATACTTTTAACCTAGCCCATCTGATGGAACAAAAAAGTAAAGTGAGTAGTTCTTGGTTCTGTTCGATCATAGAGCCACACTAAATGTCAGCCGGTCAGCAGGTTGCGTGTTTGAGCCACAACATTTTGCATTGCTATGGAGTCAGCTAGAAAGTTTGAAAATAAGTTGCAACTAAGGATTGTGGCGGCAAACCATAAAAGTCTTGATAATTTCAAAGGGCCAATAAGCAATATAACATGACTTTGAAAGCATGGCTATTCTCCTTAGATGGTATTCTAGCATACCAGGGTATAATACAATCTCATTGCCATTGACTGTTTCAATGGTTGAGTGAGATTCATTTGTTGCGAACTTTGCCATAGCTGACATGCAGACGTGTTCCCATCTTTACAACACATTTGAATATGTTCATTAGTCTCTGTGGCGCAATTGGTTAGCGCGTTCGACTGTTAATCGAAAGGTTGGTGGTTCAAGCCCACCCAGGGACGAGCTGATTTTAACTGACCACCAGGATGTCCATTAGCCCAAACCAGTAACCTTTGTTAGGCGAAAACATCGACTTTGTTTCCAAGAGTAGAAGCAGTTCATCAAGATAGAACTACTCTGTCATTTCCCTTCTAACCAAGTACTCCTGCTGACTTGAGTACGGACTGTCTGAAAGAAGAGCTATCTGGTTAAAGTGCTTTCTAGAAAGTGGAAGTATTTAGGAGATTAGATATTATCCATTTCACCTTGTCTTACGATCATAACATCCAAATCGTTTTCTTCTTGAAAGCCATATTTTGCTATATTTTTTTTGCCAACACAACATTTAAGGGGGCCAAAGTGAGAGGACAGCTCCCCCCATGTCCCCTTTCCAGAACCCAGGAGATTACATACACTCAGAGATGAGTTTAAGGGTTGAAAGGAGATTATTCAGGGGGGACTGAGAGGGAGGGGACCCAAGAATTTAAATCATATGTGATTTATCATTGGGGAATGAAATACGGCTACTTTCTATCAAAATTTGAAGACATCATTGTAGAGGGGATTTAACGCAGAGGGTTTTTTGTGTGTGTTTTATTTTTTTTTATGTTGCCTGGTATTGTCATTAGTATTCCCGGCTAGCTCAGTCGGTAGAGCGTGAGACTCTTAATCTCAGGGTCGTGGGTTCGAGCCCCACGGTTGGTGCTATATACTTTTAACCTAGCCCATCTGATGGAACAAAAAAGTAAAATGAGTAGTTCTTGGTCCTGTTCGATCATAGAGCCACACTAAATGTCAGCCGGTCAGCAGGTTGCGTGTTTGAGCCACAACATTTTGCATTGCTATGGAGTCAGCTAGAAAGTTTGAAAATAAATTGCAACTAAGGATTGTGGCGGCAAACCATAAAAGTCTTGATAATTTCAAAGGGCCAATAAGCAATATAACATGACATTGAAAGCATGGCTATTCTCCTTAGATGGTATTCTAGCATACCAGGGTATAATACAATCTCATTGCCATTGACTGTTTCAATGGTTGAGTGAGATTCATTTGTTGCGAACTTTGCCATAGCTGACATGCAGACATGTTCGCATTTTTACAACACATGTGAATATGTTCATTGGTCTCTGTGGCGCAATTGGTTAGCGCGTTCGACTGTTAATCGAAAGGTTGGTGGTTCAAGCCCACCCAGGGACGAGCTGATTTTAACTGACCACCAGGATGTCCATTAGCCCAAACCAGTAACCTTTGTGAGGCGAAAACATCGACTTTGTTTCCAAGAGTAGAAGCAGTTCATCAAGATAGAACTACTGTCATTTCCCTTCTAACCATGTACTCCTGCTGACTTGAGTACGGACTGTCTGAAAGAAAAGCTATCTGGTTAAAGTGCTTGCTAGAGAGTGGAAGTATTTAGGAGATTAGATATTATCCATTTCACCTTGTCTTACGATCATAACATCCAAATCGTTTTTTTCTTGAAAGCCATATTTTGCTATATTTTTTTTGCCAACACAACATTTAAGGGGGCCAAAGTGAGAGGACAGCTCCCCCCATGTCCCCTTTCCAGAACCCAGGAGATTACATACACTCAGAGATGAGTTTAAGGGTTGAAAGGAGATTATTCAGGGGGGACTGAGAGGGAGGGGACCCAAGAATTTAAATCATATGTGATTTATCATTGGGGAATGAAATACGGCTACTTTCTATCAAAATTTGAAGACATCATTGTGGAGGAGATTTAACGCAGAGGGTTTTTTGTGTGTGTTTTTTTTTTTTTAATGTTGTCTGGTATTGCCATTAATATGCCCGGCTAGCTCAGTCGGTAGAGCGTGAGACTCTTAATCGCAGGGTCGTGGGTTCGAGCCCCACGTTTGGTGCTATATACTTTTAACCTAGCCCATCTGATGGAACAAAAAAGTAAAATGAGTAGTTCTTGGTTCTGTTCGATCATAGAGCCACACTAAATGTCAGCCGGTCAGCAGGTTGCGTGTTTGAGCCACAACATTGTGCATTGCTATGGAGTCAGCTAGAAAGTTTGAAAATAAGTTGCAACTAAGGATTGTGGCGGCAAACAATAAAGGCTTGATAATTTCAAAGGGCCAATAAGCAATATAACATGACATTGAAAGCATGGCTATTCTCCTTAGATGGTATTCTAGCATACCAGGGTATAATACAATCTCATTGCCATTGACTGTTTCAATGGTTGAGTGAGATTCATTTGTTGCGAACTTTGCCATAGCTGACATGCAGACATGTTCGCATTTTTACAACACATGTGAATATGTTCATTGGTCTCTGTGGCGCAATTGGTTAGCGCGTTCGACTGTTAATCGAAAGGTTGGTGGTTCAAGCCCACCCAGGGACGAGCTGATTTTAACTGACCACCAGGATGTCCATTAGCCCAAACCAGTAACCTTTGTGAGGCGAAAACATCGACTTTGTTTCCAAGAGTAGAAGCAGTTCATCAAGATAGAACTACTGTCATTTCCCTTCTAACCATGTACTCCTGCTGACTTGAGTACGGACTGTCTGAAAGAAAAGCTATCTGGTTAAAGTGCTTGCTAGAGAGTGGAAGTATTTAGGAGATTAGATATTATCCATTTCACCTTGTCTTACGATCATAACATCCAAATCGTTTTTTTCTTGAAAGCCATATTTTGCTATATTTTTTTTGCCAACACAACATTTAAGGGGGCCAAAGTGAGAGGACAGCTCCCCCCATGTCCCCTTTCCAGAACCCAGGAGATTACATACACTCAGAGATGAGTTTAAGGGTTGAAAGGAGATTATTCAGGGGGGACTGAGAGGGAGGGGACCCAAGAATTTAAATCATATGTGATTTATCATTGGGGAATGAAATACGGCTACTTTCTATCAAAATTTGAAGACATCATTGTGGAGGAGATTTAACGCAGAGGGTTTTTTGTGTGTGTTTTTTTTTTTTTAATGTTGTCTGGTATTGCCATTAATATGCCCGGCTAGCTCAGTCGGTAGAGCGTGAGACTCTTAATCGCAGGGTCGTGGGTTCGAGCCCCACGTTTGGTGCTATATACTTTTAACCTAGCCCATCTGATGGAACAAAAAAGTAAAATGAGTAGTTCTTGGTTCTGTTCGATCATAGAGCCACACTAAATGTCAGCCGGTCAGCAGGTTGCGTGTTTGAGCCACAACATTGTGCATTGCTATGGAGTCAGCTAGAAAGTTTGAAAATAAGTTGCAACTAAGGATTGTGGCGGCAAACAATAAAGGCTTGATAATTTCAAAGGGCCAATAAGCAATATAACATGACTTTGAAAGCATGGCTATTCTCCTTAGATGGTATTCTAGCATACCAGGGTATAATACAATCTCATTGCCATTGACTGTTTCAATGGTTGAGTGAGATTCATTTGTTGCGAACTTTGCCATAGCTGACATGCAGAAATGTTCGAATTTTTACAACACATATGAATATGTTCATTGGTCTCTGTGGCGCAATTGGTTAGCGCGTTCGACTGTTAATCGAAAGGTTGGTGGTTCAAGCCCACCCAGGGACGAGCTGATTTTAACTGACCACCAGGATGTCCATTAGCCCAAACCAGTAACCTTTGCTAGGCGAAAACATCGACTTTGTTTCCAAGAGTAGAAGCAGTTCATCAAGATAGAACTACTCTGTCATTTCCCTTCTAACCAAGTACTCCTGCTGACTTGAGTACGGACTGTCTGAAAGAAAAGCTATCTGGTTAAAGTGCTTTCTAGAGAGTGGAAGTATTTAGGAGATTAGATATTATCCATTTCACCTTGTCTTACGATCATAACATCCAAATCGTTTTTTTCTTGAAAGCCATATTTTGCTATATTTTTTTTGCCAACACAACATTTATGGGGGCCAAAGTGAGAGGGCAGCTCCCCCCATGTCCCCTTTCCAGAACCCAGGAGATTACATACACTCAGAGATGAGTTTAAGGGTTGAAAGGAGATTATTCAGGGGGGACTGAGAGGGAGGGGACCCAAGAATTTAAATCATATGTGATTTATCATTGGGGAATGAAATACGGCTACTTTCTATCAAAATTTGAAGACATCATTGTAGAGGAGATTTAACGCAGAGGGTTTTTTGTGTGTGTTTTTTTTTTTTTTTAATGTTGTCTGGTATTGTCATTACTATGACCGGCTAGCTCAGTCGGTAGAGCATGAGACTCTTAATCTCAGGGTCGTGGGTTCGAGCCCCACGTTGGGCGCTATATACTTTTAACCTAGCCCATCTGATGGAACAAAAAAGTAAAGTGAGTAGTTCTTGGTTCTGTTCGATCATAGAGCCACACTAAATGTCAGCCGGTCAGCAGGTTGCGTGTTTGAGCCACAACATTTTGCATTGCTATGGAGTCAGCTAGAAAGTTTGAAAATAAGTTGCAACTAAGGATTGTGGCGGCAAACCATAAAAGTCTTGATAATTTCAAAGGGCCAATAAGCAATATAACATGACTTTGAAAGCATGGCTATTCTCCTTAGATGGTATTCTAGCATACCAGGGTATAATACAATCTCATTGCCATTGACTGTTTCAATGGTTGAGTGAGATTCATTTGTTGCGAACTTTGCCATAGCTGACATGCAGACGTGTTCCCATCTTTACAACACATTTGAATATGTTCATTAGTCTCTGTGGCGCAATTGGTTAGCGCGTTCGACTGTTAATCGAAAGGTTGGTGGTTCAAGCCCACCCAGGGACGAGCTGATTTTAACTGACCACCAGGATGTCCATTAGCCCAAACCAGTAACCTTTGTTAGGCGAAAACATCGACTTTGTTTCCAAGAGTAGAAGCAGTTCATCAAGATAGAACTACTCTGTCATTTCCCTTCTAACCAAGTACTCCTGCTGACTTGAGTACGGACTGTCTGAAAGAAGAGCTATCTGGTTAAAGTGCTTTCTAGAAAGTGGAAGTATTTAGGAGATTAGATATTATCCATTTCACCTTGTCTTACGATCATAACATCCAAATCGTTTTCTTCTTGAAAGCCATATTTTGCTATATTTTTTTTGCCAACACAACATTTAAGGGGGCCAAAGTGAGAGGACAGCTCCCCCCATGTCCCCTTTCCAGAACCCAGGAGATTACATACACTCAGAGATGAGTTTAAGGGTTGAAAGGAGATTATTCAGGGGGGACTGAGAGGGAGGGGACCCAAGAATTTAAATCATATGTGATTTATCATTGGGGAATGAAATACGGCTACTTTCTATCAAAATTTGAAGACATCATTGTAGAGGGGATTTAACGCAGAGGGTTTTTTGTGTGTGTTTTATTTTTTTTTATGTTGCCTGGTATTGTCATTAGTATTCCCGGCTAGCTCAGTCGGTAGAGCGTGAGACTCTTAATCTCAGGGTCGTGGGTTCGAGCCCCACGGTTGGTGCTATATACTTTTAACCTAGCCCATCTGATGGAACAAAAAAGTAAAATGAGTAGTTCTTGGTCCTGTTCGATCATAGAGCCACACTAAATGTCAGCCGGTCAGCAGGTTGCGTGTTTGAGCCACAACATTTTGCATTGCTATGGAGTCAGCTAGAAAGTTTGAAAATAAATTGCAACTAAGGATTGTGGCGGCAAACCATAAAAGTCTTGATAATTTCAAAGGGCCAATAAGCAATATAACATGACATTGAAAGCATGGCTATTCTCCTTAGATGGTATTCTAGCATACCAGGGTATAATACAATCTCATTGCCATTGACTGTTTCAATGGTTGAGTGAGATTCATTTGTTGCGAACTTTGCCATAGCTGACATGCAGACATGTTCGCATTTTTACAACACATGTGAATATGTTCATTGGTCTCTGTGGCGCAATTGGTTAGCGCGTTCGACTGTTAATCGAAAGGTTGGTGGTTCAAGCCCACCCAGGGACGAGCTGATTTTAACTGACCACCAGGATGTCCATTAGCCCAAACCAGTAACCTTTGTGAGGCGAAAACATCGACTTTGTTTCCAAGAGTAGAAGCAGTTCATCAAGATAGAACTACTGTCATTTCCCTTCTAACCATGTACTCCTGCTGACTTGAGTACGGACTGTCTGAAAGAAAAGCTATCTGGTTAAAGTGCTTGCTAGAGAGTGGAAGTATTTAGGAGATTAGATATTATCCATTTCACCTTGTCTTACGATCATAACATCCAAATCGTTTTTTTCTTGAAAGCCATATTTTGCTATATTTTTTTTGCCAACACAACATTTAAGGGGGCCAAAGTGAGAGGACAGCTCCCCCCATGTCCCCTTTCCAGAACCCAGGAGATTACATACACTCAGAGATGAGTTTAAGGGTTGAAAGGAGATTATTCAGGGGGGACTGAGAGGGAGGGGACCCAAGAATTTAAATCATATGTGATTTATCATTGGGGAATGAAATACGGCTACTTTCTATCAAAATTTGAAGACATCATTGTGGAGGAGATTTAACGCAGAGGGTTTTTTGTGTGTGTTTTTTTTTTTTTAATGTTGTCTGGTATTGCCATTAATATGCCCGGCTAGCTCAGTCGGTAGAGCGTGAGACTCTTAATCGCAGGGTCGTGGGTTCGAGCCCCACGTTTGGTGCTATATACTTTTAACCTAGCCCATCTGATGGAACAAAAAAGTAAAATGAGTAGTTCTTGGTTCTGTTCGATCATAGAGCCACACTAAATGTCAGCCGGTCAGCAGGTTGCGTGTTTGAGCCACAACATTGTGCATTGCTATGGAGTCAGCTAGAAAGTTTGAAAATAAGTTGCAACTAAGGATTGTGGCGGCAAACAATAAAGGCTTGATAATTTCAAAGGGCCAATAAGCAATATAACATGACTTTGAAAGCATGGCTATTCTCCTTAGATGGTATTCTAGCATACCAGGGTATAATACAATCTCATTGCCATTGACTGTTTCAATGGTTGAGTGAGATTCATTTGTTGCGAACTTTGCCATAGCTGACATGCAGAAATGTTCGAATTTTTACAACACATATGAATATGTTCATTGGTCTCTGTGGCGCAATTGGTTAGCGCGTTCGACTGTTAATCGAAAGGTTGGTGGTTCAAGCCCACCCAGGGACGAGCTGATTTTAACTGACCACCAGGATGTCCATTAGCCCAAACCAGTAACCTTTGCTAGGCGAAAACATCGACTTTGTTTCCAAGAGTAGAAGCAGTTCATCAAGATAGAACTACTCTGTAATTTCCCTTCTAACCATGTACTCCTGCTGACTTGAGTACGGACTGTCTGAAAGAAGAGCTATCTGGTTAAAGTGCTTTCTAGAAAGTGGAAGTATTTAGGAGATTAGATATTATCCATTTCACCTTGTCTTACGATCATAACATCCAAATCGTTTTTTTCTTGAAAGCCATATTTTGCTATATTTTTTTTGCCAACACAACATTTAAGGGGGCCAAAGTGAGAGGACAGCTCCCCCCATGTCCCCTTTCCAGAACCCAGGAGATTACATACACTCAGAGATGAGTTTAAGGGTTGAAAGGAGATTATTCAGGGGGGACTGAGAGGGAGGGGACCCAAGAATTTAAATCATATGTGATTTATCATTGGGGAATGAAATACGGCTACTTTCTATCAAAATGTGAAGACATCATTGTAGAGGAGATTTATCGCAGTGGGTGTTTTGTCTGTGTTTTTTTTTTTTTAATGGTGTCTGGTATTGTTATTAATATGCCCGGCTAGCTCAGTCGGTAGAGCATGAGACTCTTAATCTCAGGGTCGTGGGTTCGAGCCCCACGTTGGGCGCTATATACGTTTAACCAAGCCCATCTGATGGAACAAAAAAGTAAAATGAGTAGTTCTTGGTTCTGTTCGATCATAGAGCCACACTAAATGTCAGCCGGTCAGCAGGTTGCGTGTTTGAGCCACAAAACTTTGCATTGCTATGGAGTCAGCTAGAAAGTTTGAAAATAAGTTGCAACTAAGGATTGTGGCGGCAAACCATAAAAGTCTTGATAATTTCAAAGGGCCAATAAGCAATATAACATGACTTTGAAAGCATGGCTATTCTCCTTAGATGGTATTCTAGCATACCAGGGTATAATACAATCTCATTGCCATTGACTGTTTCGATGGTTGAGTGAGATTCATTTGTTGCGAACTTTGCCATAGCTGACATGCAGACATGTTCGCATTTTTACAACACATGTGAATATGTTCATTGGTCTCTGTGGCGCAATTGGTTAGCGCGTTCGACTGTTAATCGAAAGGTTGGTGGTTCAAGCCCACCCAGGGACGAGCTGATTTTAACTGACCACCAGGATGTCCATTAGCCCAAACCAGTAACCTTTGTTAGGCGAAAACATCGACTTTGTTTCCAAGAGTAGAAGCAGTTCATCAAGATAGAACTACTCTGTAATTTCCCTTCTAACCATGTACTCCTGCTGACTTGAGTACGGACTGTCTGAAAGAAGAGCTATCTGGTTAAAGTGCTTTCTAGAAAGTGGAAGTATTTAGGAGATTAGATATTATCCATTTCACCTTGTCTTACGATCATAACATCCAAATCGTTTTTTTCTTGAAAGCCATATTTTGCTATATTTTTTTTGCCAAGACAACATTTAAGGGGGCCAAAGTGACAGGACAGCTCCCCCCATGTCCCCTTTCCAGAACCCAGGAGATTACATACACTCAGAGATGAGTTTAAGGGTTGAAAGGAGATTATTCAGGGGGGACTGAGAGGGAGGGGACCCAAGAATTTAAATCATATGTGATTTATCATTGGGGAATGAAATACGGCTACTTTCTATCAAAATGTGAAGACATCATTGTAGAGGAGATTTATCGCAGTGGGTGTTTTGTCTGTGTTTTTTTTTTTTTAATGGTGTCTGGTGTTGTTATTAATATGCCCGGCTAGCTCAGTCGGTAGAGCATGAGACTCTTAATCTCAGGGTCGTGGGTTCGAGCCCCACGTTGGGCGCTATATACTATTAACCTAGCCCATCTGATGGAACAAAAAAGTAAAATGAGTAGTTCTTGGTTCTGTTCGATCATAGAGCCACAATAAATGTCAGCCGGTCAGCAGGTTGCGTGTTTGAGCCACAACATTTTGCATTGCTATGGAGTCAGCTAGAAAGTTTGAAAATAAGTTGCAACTAAGGATTGTGGCGGCAAACCATAAAAGTCTTGATTATTTCAAAGGGCCAATAAGCAATATAACATGACTTTGAAAGCATGGCTATTCTCCTTAGATGGTATTCTAGCATACCAGGGTATAATACAATCTCATTGCCATTGACTGTTTCAATGGTTGAGTGAGATTCATTTGTTGCGAACTTTGCCATAGCTGACATGCAGACATGTTCGCATTTTTACAACACATGTGAATATGTTCATTGGTCTCTGTGGCGCAATTGGTTAGCGCGTTCGACTGTTAATCGAAAGGTTGGTGGTTCAAGCCCACCCAGGGACGAGCTGATTTTAACTGACCACCAGGATGTCCATTAGCCCAAACCAGTAACCTTTGTCAGGCGAAAACATCGACTTTGTTTCCAAGAGTAGAAGCAGTTCATCAAGATAGAACTACTCTGTAATTTCCCTTCTAACCATGTACTCCTGCTGACTTGAGTACGGACTGTCTGAAAGAAGAGCTATCTGGTTAAAGTGCTTTCTAGAAAGTGGAAGTATTTAGGAGATTAGATATTATCCATTTCACCTTGTCTTACGATCATAACATCCAAATCGTTTTTTTCTTGAAAGCCATATTTTGCTATATTTTTTTTGCCAACACAACATTTAAGGGGGCCAAAGTGAGAGGACAGCTCCCCCCATGTCCCCTTTCCAGAACCCAGGAGATTACATACACTCAGAGATGAGTTTAAGGGTTGAAAGGAGATTATTCAGGGGGGACTGAGAGGGAGGGGACCCAAGAATTTAAATCATATGTGATTTATCATTGGGGAATGAAATACGGCTACTTTCTATCAAAATGTGAAGACATCATTGTAGAGGAGATTTATCGCAGTGGGTGTTTTGTCTGTGTTTTTTTTTTTTTAATGGTGTCTGGTGTTGTTATTAATATGCCCGGCTAGCTCAGTCGGTAGAGCATGAGACTCTTAATCTCAGGGTCGTGGGTTCGAGCCCCACGTTGGGCGCTATATACTTTTAACCTAGCCCATCTGATGGAACAAAAAAGTAAAATGAGTAGTTCTTGGTTCTGTTCGATCATAGAGCCACACTAAATGTCAGCCGGTCAGCAGGTTGCGTGTTTGAGCCACAAAATTTTGCATTGCTATGGAGTCAGCTAGAAAGTTTGAAAATAAGTTGCAACTAAGGATTGTGGCGGCAAACCATAAAAGTCTTGATAATTTCAAAGGGCCAATAAGCAATATAACATGACTTTGAAAGCATGGCTATTCTCCTTAGATGGTATTCTAGCATACCAGGGTATAATACAATCTCATTGCCATTGACTGTTTCAATGGTTGAGTGAGATTCATTTGTTGCGAACTTTGCCATAGCTGACATGCAGACATGTTCGCATTTTTACAACACATGTGAATATGTTCATTGGTCTCTGTGGCGCAATTGGTTAGCGCGTTCGACTGTTAATCGAAAGGTTGGTGGTTCAAGCCCACCCAGGGACGAGCTGATTTTAACTGACCACCAGGATGTCCATTAGCCCAAACCAGTAACCTTTGTTAGGCGAAAACATCGACTTTGTTTCCAAGAGTAGAAGCAGTTCATCAAGATAGAACTACTCTGTAATTTCCCTTCTAACCATGTACTCCTGCTGACTTGAGTACGGACTGTCTGAAAGAAGAGCTATCTGGTTAAAGTGCTTTCTAGAAAGTGGAAGTATTTAGGAGATTAGATATTATCCATTTCACCTTGTCTTACGATCATAACATCCAAATCGTTTTTTTCTTGAAAGCCATATTTTGCTATATTTTTTTTGCCAAGACAACATTTAAGGGGGCCAAAGTGACAGGACAGCTCCCCCCATGTCCCCTTTCCAGAACCCAGGAGATTACATACACTCAGAGATGAGTTTAAGGGTTGAAAGGAGATTATTCAGGGGGGACTGAGAGGGAGGGGACCCAAGAATTTAAATCATATGTGATTTATCATTGGGGAATGAAATACGGCTACTTTCTATCAAAATGTGAAGACATCATTGTAGAGGAGATTTATCGCAGTGGGTGTTTTGTCTGTGTTTTTTTTTTTTTTAATGGTGTCTGGTGTTGTTATTAATATGCCCGGCTAGCTCAGTCGGTAGAGCATGAGACTCTTAATCTCAGGGTCGTGGGTTCGAGCCCCACGTTGGGCGCTATATACTATTAACCTAGCCCATCTGATGGAACAAAAAAGTAAAATGAGTAGTTCTTGGTTCTGTTCGATCATAGAGCCACAATAAATGTCAGCAGGTTGCGTGTTTGAGCCACAACATTTTGCATTGCTATGGAGTCAGCTAGAAAGTTTGAAAATAAGTTGCAACTAAGGATTGTGGCGGCAAACCATAAAAGTCTTGATAATTTCAAAGGGCCAATAAGCAATATAACATGACTTTGAAAGCATGGCTATTCTCCTTAGATGGTATTCTAGCATACCAGGGTATAATACAATCTCATTGCCATTGACTGTTTCAATGGTTGAGTGAGATTCATTTGTTGCGAACTTTGCCATAGCTGACATGCAGACATGTTCGCATTTTTACAACACATGTGAATATGTTCATTGGTCTCTGTGGCGCAATTGGTTAGCGCGTTCGACTGTTAATCGAAAGGTTGGTGGTTCAAGCCCACCCAGGGACGAGCTGATTTTAACTGACCACCAGGATGTCCATTAGCCCAAACCAGTAACCTTTGTTAGGCGAAAACATCGACTTTGTTTCCAAGAGTAGAAGCAGTTCATCAAGATAGAACTACTCTGTAATTTCCCTTCTAACCATGTACTCCTGCTGACTTGAGTACGGACTGTCTGAAAGAAGAGCTATCTGGTTAAAGTGCTTTCTAGAAAGTGGAAGTATTTAGGAGATTAGATATTATCCATTTCACCTTGTCTTACGATCATAACATCCAAATCGTTTTTTTCTTGAAAGCCATATTTTGCTATATTTTTTTTGCCAAGACAACATTTAAGGGGGCCAAAGTGACAGGACAGCTCCCCCCATGTCCCCTTTCCAGAACCCAGGAGATTACATACACTCAGAGATGAGTTTAAGGGTTGAAAGGAGATTATTCAGGGGGGACTGAGAGGGAGGGGACCCAAGAATTTAAATCATATGTGATTTATCATTGGGGAATGAAATACGGCTACTTTCTATCAAAATGTGAAGACATCATTGTAGAGGAGATTTATCGCAGTGGGTGTTTTGTCTGTGTTTTTTTTTTTTTAATGGTGTCTGGTGTTGTTATTAATATGCCCGGCTAGCTCAGTCGGTAGAGCATGAGACTCTTAATCTCAGGGTCGTGGGTTCGAGCCCCACGTTGGGCGCTATATACTATTAACCTAGCCCATCTGATGGAACAAAAAAGTAAAATGAGTAGTTCTTGGTTCTGTTCGATCATAGAGCCACAATAAATGTCAGCCGGTCAGCAGGTTGCGTGTTTGAGCCACAACATTTTGCATTGCTATGGAGTCAGCTAGAAAGTTTGAAAATAAGTTGCAACTAAGGATTGTGGCGGCAAACCATAAAAGTCTTGATAATTTCAAAGGGCCAATAAGCAATATAACATGACTTTGAAAGCATGGCTATTCTCCTTAGATGGTATTCTAGCATACCAGGGTATAATACAATCTCATTGCCATTGACTGTTTCAATGGTTGAGTGAGATTCATTTGTTGCGAACTTTGCCATAGCTGACATGCAGACATGTTCGCATTTTTACAACACATGTGAATATGTTCATTGGTCTCTGTGGCGCTACCTCACTCTCGAAAGTCTGCTTTCCTCGAGTTTAAACTGTCCAATGAAATCTTCCCATTTCCATTTCTTGTCCATATGTTGACCAATGAAATCTTCCCCTTCCATTTCTTGTCCATATGTTGACCAATGAAATCTTCCCCCTTCCATTTCTTGTCCATATGTTGACCAATGAAATCCTCCCCTTCCATTTCTTCTCCATATGTTGACCGACCAATCACATCGTCCCGTTCCTTTTCCTAACGGTCAAGTAAGCAAGTAGCGGTGTTCACGAGCGTATTTGTAGAAGCAATACTTTGGAGAACTACACGACAAGGTAACTATTTGATTTACTTTTCGAGACATGATTTACATTTACAGATGAAATGATATTGTTGAAATGAGTGAGATTGTAAATCGGCCGTGAAATGAGTGAGATTGTAAATCGGCCGGCGTAATTCATTCAAAAGTCTGAGTTAAAATGCGATATAGGGGTCAAACTATTTGATTTACATTTCGAGACATGATTTACATTTACAGATGAAATGATATTGTTGAAATGAGTGAGATTGTAAATCGGCCGTGAAATGAGTGAGATTGTAAATCGGCCGGCGTAATTCATTCAAAAGTCCGAGTTAAAATGCGATATAGGGGTCAAACTATTTGATTTACATTTCGAGACATGATTTACATTCACAGATGAAATGATATTGTTGAAATGAGTGAGATTGTAAATCGGCCGGCGAAATTCATTCAAAAGTCCAACGGCCTGTTTAATCGGATATGATTGATTGACTAGCGATTATTTGTTTCGTATGCATGATTTGGAATAGTTAATTGTCATCTACAAACGACTATTACATTATTATAAGGTAATCAATTCAGAACAAATGATTTGGGAATATGATGATATAACTTATGATTTCATTGATTGAATGTCAAATGTGTGTCTCAAATAAAAGTGTGTATCTATGAAAGATATTGATATAGCATATGTCTATGACAATGTGTGGTAACTTAGCCATTCTTCCCCTTGTCTTCAGATGTCTACTACAAAGAAGCATCTAGCCATGGGGTCTGAGGAGTGGGTGGCGCGCCTGAAGGCATTTGCCTGTTCTGGCACTCGGCCCTCCGGTGCAGGGAACAGGCCATCTCCCAAACAGGGCAAGTGGCACAACCTCTACCAGAAGGTAACCTTTGCCCCAACAGTCAACCAAAACTGTTGGAACCAGACCAGCCTGGCCCTGAGTAACCAGGACGTCAGCAGCATCGTGGGCATGTGGGAGGACCTGCTGCCCTACGACCAGCAGAAGGTGGTCTTTTCTGCACGGCACCAGGACAGGCTGCTCACTGGGCGATTCAGGTCGCCCAAAAAAAAGGCTGAGTTCACGCCTGGTGTGGAGAGTGTCAGGAGGTGCACCATAGCATCCACTGCATCTCCTGCACAGTGGCCAGACTGCTGCCGTGTCCTAGAGTCCATCTTCGTCAGGCTCTGCAACATCCACAAGTGTCCGTCCAAAAAGGGGAAGATGGACAAGCGCCTGACGAGATGGACTCTGATCCTGCAGGACTACCGCAGGATAAGGCAGCTGATCCTGGCCAATGGGGCCGTGATGACCAGCACCTCCCTGCAGCTGGTGGAGGTCAACCAGACCACCCTCATACAGTGGCACAACAAGAGGGTGGCCAGGCAGGATGTATCATTGTTGTGCCAGGGGGTTGACCTACCTGCCCCCATCCCTGTGGCCACCGAGGCCTTACCAGCGGCTATTGTCCGCCCCGCTATTGCTCCTCAACAGCCTGGTGTTGAGCACAAGTACCATCTTCCAGAGAGCACAGCGGGGCGGGCAAAAACCAAGAAGAGGAAGGCCACCGCTACAGCCACCGCTACAGCCACCGCAGTACCAGCTGTAAGGCCCCGGATGGCCACAGAGAGGCAGCTGTATCCCCGTCCTCCTCAGTTTGGAGTCCCTGCCCCTGTCTGCAGCAGCACCCCTGCCCTCAGCCGTGCCCCTGCTCCGGTTGGCTTTGCCCACCCAGGCCTCACCCAAGCCCCTGCCTTCTTCATGACCCAAGCCCCTGCCTTCTTTGGCACTCCTGCCCTCCCCCAAGCTCAATCCCACCCCAGTGCACCCCCCTTTGTGTTTGCTGTCCCCTCAGCAGTGCCTCCACATGCCCCCCCCCGAAAAAAAAAGACATATAACCGGACTGGGGAAGCAAACAAATGCCGAAAGTGTGGGGAGCCCCGGACTGCATTTACTGGACACAGCCAGTTCAGGGGGACCATTTACTGCCCCTCAATTGAGCAGGTGACAAAGGAGCAGTGGTTGGAGGGAATGTGGAAGAGTAAATAAACATATATTTCTTTTTAATAAAGTCTTTTTCTGTCTTTTTTCTGCAACTATAACTATTTCTATACAACTTTAGTGGTTTAACAAACAACTATAGGTTTGTTTGGATTTATTTCGGACATGTAAATGCATAATATCAAATATCAAAAGTCAAAAAATGATAATGCATGCAATATAACATGCAAAATACAAAATATTTTATAGATAAGTTGCTAAGGTGAAAGCTGAAGCTAAATTGAGCCGACACATTTCACACGCAGGAAATATGGCACAAGGATAATTATGTTTACGCAAGAGATCCTAAATACATCCATAAAACCACCAAAAAGAAAGTATTTTGTTTGCCACTGGTGGGACTTGAACCGGTGACCTTCTGAGCCTCTCCTCCTCAAAACTGTTTTTTAATGTTTTTAAATTCATTCTAATGAATAAAAACAACTGAATAGGTGGGAAATTGAAAAGAAGCCTACATTTCTCTCTTTCCCTTCCCTTTCCCCTTTTTCTCCTTTTTTCCTCTCTTTTTTTCTCCCTTTTCTTCTTCCCCCCTTCTTCCCCTTTTTCCTCCTTCATCCCCCCCCTTAAAAGACTATTGTTCCCCAGCTTTGGCGCAATTGGTTGGTGCGTTCGACTGTTAATCGAAATTGTGGTGGTTCAAGCCCACCCAGGGACGAGCTGATATTAACTGACCACCAGGATGTCCATTAGCCCAAACCAGTAACCTGTGTTAGGCGAAAACATCGACTTTGTTTCCAAGAGTAGAAGCAGTTCATCAAGATAGAACTACTCTGTAATTTCCCTTCTAACCATGTACTCCTGCTGACTAGAGTACGGACTGTCTGAAAGAAGAGCTATCTGGTTAAAGTGCTTTCTAGAAAGTGGAAGTATTTAGGAGATTAGATATTATCCATTTCACCTTGTCTTACGATCATAACATCCAAATCGTTTTTTTCTTGAAAGCCATATTTTGCTATATTTTTTTTGCCAACACAACATTTAAGGGGGCCAAAGTGAGAGGACAGCTCCCCCCATGTCCCCTTTCCAGAACCCAGGAGATTACATACACTCAGAGATGAGTTTAAGGGTTGAAAGGAGATTATTCAGGGGGGACTGAGAGGAAGGGGACCCAAGAATTTAAATCATATGTGATTTATCATTGGGGAATGAAATACGGCTACTTTCTATCAAAATGTGAAGACATCATTGTAGAGGAGATTTATCGCAGTGGGTGTTTTGTCTGTGTTTTTTTTTTTTTAATGGTGTCTGGTATTGTTTTAATATGCCCGGCTAGCTCAGTCGGTAGAGCATGAGACTCTTAATCTCAGGGTCGTGGGTTCGAGCCCCACGTTGGGCGCTATATACTTTTAACCTAGCCCATCTGATGGAACAAAAAAGTAAAATGAGTAGTTCTTGGTTCTGTTCGATCATAGAGCCACACTAAATGTCAGCCGGTCAGCAGGTTGCGTGTTTGAGCCACAACATTTTGCATTGCTATGGAGTCAGCTAGAAAGTTTGAAAATAAGTTGCAACTAAGGATTGTGGCGGCAAACCATAAAAGTCTTGATAATTTCAAAGGGCCAATAAGCAATATAACATGACTTTGAAAGCATGGCTATTCTCCTTAGATGGTATTCTAGCATACCAGGGTATAATACATCTCATTGCCATTGACTGTTTCAATGGTTGAGTGAGATTCATTTGTTGCGAACTTTGCCATAGCTGACATGCAGACATGTTCGCATTTTTACAACACATGTGAATATGTTCATTGGTCTCTGTGGCGCAATTGGTTAGCGCGTTCGACTGTTAATCGAAAGGTTGGTGGTTCAAGCCCACCCAGGGACGAGCTAATTTTAACTGACCACCAGGATGTCCATTAGCCCAAACCAGTAACCTGTGTTAGGCGAAAACATCGACTTTGTTTCCAAGAGTAGAAGCAGTTCATCAAGATAGAACTACTCTGTAATTTCCCTTCTAACCATGTACTCCTGCTGGATTGAGTACGGACTGTCTGAAAGAAGAGCTATCTGGTTAAAGTGCTTTCTAGAAAGTGGAAGTATTTAGGAGATTAGATATTATCCATTTCACCTTGTCTTACGATCATAACATCCAAATCGTTTTTTTCTTGAAAGCCATATTTTGCCATATTTTTTTTGCCAACACGACATTTAAGGGGGCCAAAGTGAGAGGACAGCTCCCCCCATGTCCCCTTTCCAGAACCCAGGAGATTACATACACTCAGAGATGAGTTTAAGGGTTGAAAGGAGATTATTCAGGGGGGACTGAGAGGGAGGGGACCCAAGAATTTAAATCATATGTGATTTATCATTGGGGAATGAAATACGGCTACTTTCTATCAAAATGTGAAGACATCATTGTAGAGGAGATTTAACGCAGAGGGATTTTTGTCCGTGTTTTCTTTTTTTTAAATGTTGTCTGGTATTGTCATTTGTATGCCCGGCTAGCTCAGTCGGTAGAGCATGAGACTCTTAATCTCAGGGTCGTGGGTTCGAGCCCCACGTTGGGCGCTATATACTTTTAACTTAGCCCATCTGATGGAACAAAAAAGTAAAATGAGTAGTTCTTGGTTCTGTTCGATCATAGAGCCACACTAAATGTCAGCCGGTGAGCAGGTTGCGTGTTTGAGCCACAACATTTTGCATTGCTATGGAGTCAGCTAGAAAGTTTGAAAATAAGTTGCAACTAAGGATTGTGGCGGCAAACCATAAAAGTCTTGATAATTTCAAAGGACCAATAAGCAATATAACATGACTTTGAAAGCATGGCTATTCTCCTTAGATGGTATTCTAGCATACCAGGGTATAATACAATCTCATTGCCATTGACTGTTTCAATGGTTGAGTGAGATTCATTTGTTGCGAACTTTGCCATAGCTGACATGCAGACATGTTCGCATTTTTACAACACATGTGAATATGTTCATTGGTCTCTGTGGCGCAATTGGTTAGCGCGTTCGACTGTTAATCGAAAGGTTGGTGGTTCAAGCCCACCCAGGGACGAGCTGATTTTAACTGACCACCAGGATGTCCATTAGCCCAAACCAGTAACCTGTGTTAGGCGAAAACATCGACTTTGTTTCCAAGAGTAGAAGCAGTTCATCAAGATAGAACTACTCTGTCATTTCCCTTCTAACCATGTACTCCTGCTGACTTGAGTACGGACTGTCTGAAAGAAGAGCTATCTGGTTAAAGTGCTTTCTAGAAAGTGGAAGTATTTAGGAGATTAGATATTATCCATTTCACCTTGTCTTACGATCATAACATCCAAATCGTTTTTTTCTTGAAAGCCATATTTTGCTATATTTTTTTTTGCCAACACAACATTTAAGGGGGCCAAAGTGAGAGGACAGCTCCCCCCATGTCCCCTTTCCAGAACCCAGGAGATTACATACACTCAGAGATGAGTTTAAGGGTTGAAAGGAGATTATTCGGGGGGGACTGAGAGGGAGGGGACCCAAGAATTTAAATCATATGTGATTTATCATTGGGGAATGAAATACGGCTACTTTCTATCAAAATGTGAAGACATCATTGTAGAGGAGATTTATCGCAGTGGGTGTTTTGTCTGTGTTTTTTTTTTTTTAATGGTGTCTGGTATTGTTTTAATATGCCCGGCTAGCTCAGTCGGTAGAGCATGAGACTCTTAATCTCAGGGTCGTGGGTTCGAGCCCCACGTTGGGCGCTATATACTTTTAACTTAGCCCATCTGATGGAACAAAAAAGTAAAATGAGTAGTTCTTGGTTCTGTTCGATCATAGAGCCACACTAAATGTCAGCCGGTCAGCAGGTTGCGTGTTTGAGCCACAACATTTTGCATTGCTATGGAGTCAGCTAGAAAGTTTGAAAATAAGTTGCAACTAAGGATTGTGGCGGCAAACCATAAAAGTCTTGATAATTTCAAAGGGCCAATAAGCAATATAACATGACTTTGAAAGCATGGCTATTCTCCTTAGATGGTATTCTAGCATACCAGGGTATAATACAATCTCATTGCCATTGACTGTTTCAATGGTTGAGTGAGATTCATTTGTTGCGAACTTTGCCATAGCTGACATGCAGACATGTTCGCATTTTTACAACACATGTGATTATGTTCATTGGTCTCTGTGGCGCAATTGGTTAGCGCGTTCGACTGTTAATCGAAAGGTTGGTGGTTCAAGCCCACCCAGGGACGAGCTGATTTTAACTGACCACCAGGATGTCCATTAACCCAAACCAGTAACCTTTGTTAGGCGAAAACATCGACTTTGTTTCCAAGAGTAGAAGCAGTTCATCAAGATAGAACTACTCTGTAATTTCCCTTCTAACCATGTACTCCTGCTGACTTGAGTACGGACTGTCTGAAAGAAGAGCTATCTGGTTAAAGTGCTTTCTAGAAAGTGGAAGTATTTAGGAGATTAGATATTATCCATTTCACCTTGTCTTACGATCATAACATCCAAATCGTTTTTTTCTTGAAAGCCATATTTTGCTATATTTTTTTTGCCAACACAACATTTAAGGGGGCCAAAGTGAGAGGACAGCTCCCCCCATGTCCCCTTTCCAGAACCCAGGAGATTACATACACTCAGAGATGAGTTTAAGGGTTGAAAGGAGATTATTCAGGGGGGACTGAGAGGAAGGGGACCCAAGAATTTAAATCATATGTGATTTATCATTGGGGAATGAAATACGGCTACTTTCTATCAAAATGTGAAGACATCATTGTAGAGGAGATTTATCGCAGTGGGTGTTTTGTCTGTGTTTTTTTTTTTTTAATGGTGTCTGGTATTGTTTTAATATGCCCGGCTAGCTCAGTCGGTAGAGCATGAGACTCTTAATCTCAGGGTCGTGGGTTCGAGCCCCACGTTGGGCGCTATATACTTTTAACCTAGCCCATCTGATGGAACAAAAAAGTAAAATGAGTAGTTCTTGGTTCTGTTCGATCATAGAGCCACACTAAATGTCAGCCGGTCAGCAGGTTGCGTGTTTGAGCCACAACATTTTGCATTGCTATGGAGTCAGCTAGAAAGTTTGAAAATAAGTTGCAACTAAGGATTGTGGCGGCAAACCATAAAAGTCTTGATAATTTCAAAGGGCCAATAAGCAACAAAACATGACTTTGAAAGCATGGCTATTCTCCGTAGATGGTATTCTAGCATACCAGGGTATAATACAATCTCATTGCCATTGACTGTTTCAATGGTTGAGTGAGATTCATTTGTTGCGAACTTTGCCATAGCTGACATGCAGACATGTTCGCATTTTTACAACACATGTGAATATGTTCATTGGTCTCTGTGGCGCAATTGGTTAGCGCGTTCGACTGTTAATCGAAAGGTTGGTGGTTCAAGCCCACCCAGGGACGAGCTGATTTTAACTGACCACCAGGATGACCATTAGCCCAAACCAGTAACCTTTGTTAGGCGAAAACATCGACTTTGTTTCCAAGAGTAGAAGCAGTTCATCAAGATAGAACTACTCTGTAATTTCCCTTCTAACCATGTACTCCTGCTGACTTGAGTACGGACTGTCTGAAAGAAGAGCTATCTGGTTAAAGTGCTTTCTAGAAAGTGGAAGTATTTAGGAGATTAGATATTATCCATTTCACCTTGTCTTACGATCATAACATCCAAATCGTTTTTTTCTTGAAAGCCATATTTTGCCATATTTTTTTTGCCAACACAACATTTAAGGGGGCCAAAGTGAGAGGACAGCTCCCCCCATGTCCCCTTTCCAGAACCCAGGAGATTACATACACTCAGAGATGAGTTCAAGGGTTGAAAGGAGATTATTCAGGGGGGACTGAGAGGGAGGGGACCCAAGAATTTAAATCATATGTGATTTATCATTGGGGAATGAAATACGGCTACTTTCTATCAAAATGTGAAGACATCATTGTAGAGGAGATTTATCGCAGTGGGTGTTTTGTCTGTGTTTTTTTTTTTTTTAATGGTGTCTGGTATTGTTTTAATATGCCCGGCTAGCTCAGTCGGTAGAGCATGAGACTCTTAATCTCAGGGTCGTGGGTTCGAGCCCCACGTTGGGCGCTATATACTTTTAACCTAGCCCATCTGATGGAACAAAAAAGTAAAATGAGTAGTTCTTGGTTCTGTTCGATCATAGAGCCACACTAAATGTCAGCCGGTCAGCAGGTTGCGTGTTTGAGCCACAACATTTTGCATTGCTATGGAGTCAGCTAGAAAGTTTGAAAATAAGTTGCAACTAAGGATTGTTGCGGCAAACCATAAAAGTCTTGATAATTTCAAAGGGCCAATAAGCTATATAACATGACTTTGAAAGCATGGCTATTCTCCTTAGATGGTATTCTAGCATACCAGGGTATAATACAATCTCATTGCCATTGACTGTTTCAATGGTTGAGTGAGATTCATTTGTTGCGAACTTTGAGATTCATTTGTTGCCAACACAACATTTAAGGGGGCCAAAGTGAGAGGACAGAGCTATCTGGTTAAAGTGCTTTCTAGAAAGTGGAAGTATTTAGGAGATTAGATATTATCCATTTCACCTTGTCTTACGATCATAACATCCAAATCGTTTTTTTCTTGAAAGCCATATTTTGCTATATTTTTTTTGCCAACACAACATTTAAGGGGGCCAAAGTGAGAGGACAGCTCCCCCCATGTCCCCTTTCCAGAACCCAGGAGATTACATACACTCAGAGATGAGTTTAAGGGTTGAAAGGAGATTATTCGGGGGGGACTGAGAGGGAGGGGACCCAAGAATTTAAATCATATGTGATTTATCATTGGGGAATGAAATACGGCTACTTTCTATCAAAATGTGAAGACATCATTGTAGAGGAGATTTATCGCAGTGGGTGTTTTGTCTGTGTTTTTTTTTTTTTAATGGTGTCTGGTATTGTTTTAATATGCCCGGCTAGCTCAGTCGGTAGAGCATGAGACTCTTAATCTCAGGGTCGTGGGTTCGAGCCCCACGTTGGGCACTATATACTTTTAACCTAGCCCATCTGATGGAACAAAAAAGTAAAATGAGTAGTTCTTGGTTCTGTTCGATCATAGAGCCACACTAAATGTCAGCCGGTCAGCAGGTTGCGTGTTTGAGCCACAACATTTTGCATTGCTATGGAGTCAGCTAGAAAGTTTGAAAATAAGTTGCAACTAAGGATTGTGGCGGCAAACCATAAAAGTCTTGATAATTTCAAAGGGCCAATAAGCAACAAAACATGACTTTGAAAGCATGGCTATTCTTCGTAGATGGTATTCTAGCATACCAGGGTATAATACAATCTCATTGCCATTGACTGTTTCAATGGTTGAGTGAGATTCATTTGTTGCGAACTTTGCCATAGCTGACATGCAGACATGTTCGCATTTTTACAACACATGTGAATATGTTCATTGGTCTCTGTGGCGCAATTGGTTAGCGCGTTCGACTGTTAATCGAAAGGTTGGTGGTTCAAGCCCACCCAGGGACGAGCTGATTTTAACTGACCACCAGGATGACCATTAGCCCAAACCAGTAACCTTTGTTAGGCGAAAACATCGACTTTGTTTCCAAGAGTAGAAGCAGTTCATCAAGATAGAACTACTCCGTAATTTCCCTTCTAACCATGTACTCCTGCTGACTTGAGTACGGACTGTCTGAAAGAAGAGCTATCTGGTTAAAGTGCTTTCTAGAAAGTGGAAGTATTTAGGAGATTAGATATTATCCATTTCACCTTGTCTTACGATCATAACATCCAAATGGTTTTTTTCTTGAAAGCCATATTTTGCCATATTTTTTTTGCCAACACAACATTTAAGGGGGCCAAAGTGAGAGGACAGCTCCCCCCATGTCCCCTTTCCAGAACCCAGGAGATTACATACACTCAGAGATGAGTTCAAGGGTTGAAAGGAGATTATTCAGGGGGGACTGAGAGGGAGGGGACCCAAGAATTTAAATCATATGTGATTTATCATTGGGGAATGAAATACGGCTACTTTCTATCAAAATGTGAAGACATCATTGTAGAGGAGATTTATCGCAGTGGGTGTTTTGTCTGTGTTTTTTTTTTTTTAATGGTGTCTGGTATTGTTTTAATATGCCCGGCTAGCTCAGTCGGTAGAGCATGAGACTCTTAATCTCAGGGTCGTGGGTTCGAGCCCCACGTTGGGCGCTATATACTTTTAACCTAGCCCATCTGATGGAACAAAAAAGTAAAATGAGTAGTTCTTGGTTCTGTTCGATCATAGAGCCACACTAAATGTCAGCCGGTCAGCAGGTTGCGTGTTTGAGCCACAACATTTTGCATTGCTATGGAGTCAGCTAGAAAGTTTGAAAATAAGTTGCAACTAAGGATTGTGGCGGCAAACCATAAAAGTCTTGATAATTTCAAAGGGCCAATAAGCAATATAACATGACTTTGAAAGCATGGCTATTCTCCTTAGATGGTATTCTAGCATACCAGGGTATAATACATCTAATTGCCATTGACTGTTTCAATGGTTGAGTGAGATTCATTTGTTGCGAACTTTGCCATAGCTGACATGCAGACATGTTCGCATTTTTACAACACATGTGAATATGTTCATTGGTCTCTGTGGCGCAATTGGTTAGCGCGTTCGACTGTTAATCGAAAGGTTGGTGGTTCAAGCCCACCCAGGGACGAGCTAATTTTAACTGACCACCAGGATGTCCATTAGCCCAAACCAGTAACCTGTGTTAGGCGAAAACATCGACTTTGTTTCCAAGAGTAGAAGCAGTTCATCAAGATAGAACTACTCTGTAATTTCCCTTCTAACCATGTACTCCTGCTGGATTGAGTACGGACTGTCTGAAAGAAGAGCTATCTGGTTAAAGTGCTTTCTAGAAAGTGGAAGTATTTAGGAGATTAGATATTATCCATTTCACCTTGTCTTACGATCATAACATCCAAATCGTTTTTTTCTTGAAAGCCATATTTTGCCATATTTTTTTTGCCAACACGACATTTAAGGGGGCCAAAGTGAGAGGACAGCTCCCCCCATGTCCCCTTTCCAGAACCCAGGAGATTACATACACTCAGAGATGAGTTTAAGGGTTGAAAGGAGATTATTCAGGGGGGACTGAGAGGGAGGGGACCCAAGAATTTAAATCATATGTGATTTATCATTGGGGAATGAAATACGGCTACTTTCTATCAAAATGTGAAGACATCATTGTAGAGGAGATTTAACGCAGAGGGATTTTTGTCCGTGTTTTCTTTTTTTTAAATGTTGTCTGGTATTGTCATTTGTATGCCCGGCTAGCTCAGTCGGTAGAGCATGAGACTCTTAATCTCAGGGTCGTGGGTTCGAGCCCCACGTTGGGCGCTATATACTTTTAACTTAGCCCATCTGATGGAACAAAAAAGTAAAATGAGTAGTTCTTGGTTCTGTTCGATCATAGAGCCACACTAAATGTCAGCCGGTGAGCAGGTTGCGTGTTTGAGCCACAACATTTTGCATTGCTATGGAGTCAGCTAGAAAGTTTGAAAATAAGTTGCAACTAAGGATTGTGGCGGCAAACCATAAAAGTCTTGATAATTTCAAAGGACCAATAAGCAATATAACATGACTTTGAAAGCATGGCTATTCTCCTTAGATGGTATTCTAGCATACCAGGGTATAATACAATCTCATTGCCATTGACTGTTTCAATGGTTGAGTGAGATTCATTTGTTGCGAACTTTGCCATAGCTGACATGCAGACATGTTCGCATTTTTACAACACATGTGAATATGTTCATTGGTCTCTGTGGCGCAATTGGTTAGCGCGTTCGACTGTTAATCGAAAGGTTGGTGGTTCAAGCCCACCCAGGGACGAGCTGATTTTAACTGACCACCAGGATGTCCATTAGCCCAAACCAGTAACCTGTGTTAGGCGAAAACATCGACTTTGTTTCCAAGAGTAGAAGCAGTTCATCAAGATAGAACTACTCTGTCATTTCCCTTCTAACCATGTACTCCTGCTGACTTGAGTACGGACTGTCTGAAAGAAGAGCTATCTGGTTAAAGTGCTTTCTAGAAAGTGGAAGTATTTAGGAGATTAGATATTATCCATTTCACCTTGTCTTACGATCATAACATCCAAATCGTTTTTTTCTTGAAAGCCATATTTTGCTATATTTTTTTTTGCCAACACAACATTTAAGGGGGCCAAAGTGAGAGGACAGCTCCCCCCATGTCCCCTTTCCAGAACCCAGGAGATTACATACACTCAGAGATGAGTTTAAGGGTTGAAAGGAGATTATTCGGGGGGGACTGAGAGGGAGGGGACCCAAGAATTTAAATCATATGTGATTTATCATTGGGGAATGAAATACGGCTACTTTCTATCAAAATGTGAAGACATCATTGTAGAGGAGATTTATCGCAGTGGGTGTTTTGTCTGTGTTTTTTTTTTTTTAATGGTGTCTGGTATTGTTTTAATATGCCCGGCTAGCTCAGTCGGTAGAGCATGAGACTCTTAATCTCAGGGTCGTGGGTTCGAGCCCCACGTTGGGCGCTATATACTTTTAACTTAGCCCATCTGATGGAACAAAAAAGTAAAATGAGTAGTTCTTGGTTCTGTTCGATCATAGAGCCACACTAAATGTCAGCCGGTCAGCAGGTTGCGTGTTTGAGCCACAACATTTTGCATTGCTATGGAGTCAGCTAGAAAGTTTGAAAATAAGTTGCAACTAAGGATTGTGGCGGCAAACCATAAAAGTCTTGATAATTTCAAAGGGCCAATAAGCAATATAACATGACTTTGAAAGCATGGCTATTCTCCTTAGATGGTATTCTAGCATACCAGGGTATAATACAATCTCATTGCCATTGACTGTTTCAATGGTTGAGTGAGATTCATTTGTTGCGAACTTTGCCATAGCTGACATGCAGACATGTTCGCATTTTTACAACACATGTGAATATGTTCATTGGTCTCTGTGGCGCAATTGGTTAGCGCGTTCGACTGTTAATCGAAAGGTTGGTGGTTCAAGCCCACCCAGGGACGAGCTGATTTTAACTGACCACCAGGATGTCCATTAACCCAAACCAGTAACCTTTGTTAGGCGAAAACATCGACTTTGTTTCCAAGAGTAGAAGCAGTTCATCAAGATAGAACTACTCTGTAATTTCCCTTCTAACCATGTACTCCTGCTGACTTGAGTACGGACTGTCTGAAAGAAGAGCTATCTGGTTAAAGTGCTTTCTAGAAAGTGGAAGTATTTAGGAGATTAGATATTATCCATTTCACCTTGTCTTACGATCATAACATCCAAATCGTTTTTTTCTTGAAAGCCATATTTTGCTATATTTTTTTTGCCAACACAACATTTAAGGGGGCCAAAGTGAGAGGACAGCTCCCCCCATGTCCCCTTTCCAGAACCCAGGAGATTACATACACTCAGAGATGAGTTTAAGGGTTGAAAGGAGATTATTCAGGGGGGACTGAGAGGAAGGGGACCCAAGAATTTAAATCATATGTGATTTATCATTGGGGAATGAAATACGGCTACTTTCTATCAAAATGTGAAGACATCATTGTAGAGGAGATTTATCGCAGTGGGTGTTTTGTCTGTGTTTTTTTTTTTTTAATGGTGTCTGGTATTGTTTTAATATGCCCGGCTAGCTCAGTCGGTAGAGCATGAGACTCTTAATCTCAGGGTCGTGGGTTCGAGCCCCACGTTGGGCGCTATATACTTTTAACCTAGCCCATCTGATGGAACAAAAAAGTAAAATGAGTAGTTCTTGGTTCTGTTCGATCATAGAGCCACACTAAATGTCAGCCGGTCAGCAGGTTGCGTGTTTGAGCCACAACATTTTGCATTGCTATGGAGTCAGCTAGAAAGTTTGAAAATAAGTTGCAACTAAGGATTGTGGCGGCAAACCATAAAAGTCTTGATAATTTCAAAGGGCCAATAAGCAACAAAACATGACTTTGAAAGCATGGCTATTCTCCGTAGATGGTATTCTAGCATACCAGGGTATAATACAATCTCATTGCCATTGACTGTTTCAATGGTTGAGTGAGATTCATTTGTTGCGAACTTTGCCATAGCTGACATGCAGACATGTTCGCATTTTTACAACACATGTGAATATGTTCATTGGTCTCTGTGGCGCAATTGGTTAGCGCGTTCGACTGTTAATCGAAAGGTTGGTGGTTCAAGCCCACCCAGGGACGAGCTGATTTTAACTGACCACCAGGATGACCATTAGCCCAAACCAGTAACCTTTGTTAGGCGAAAACATCGACTTTGTTTCCAAGAGTAGAAGCAGTTCATCAAGATAGAACTACTCTGTAATTTCCCTTCTAACCATGTACTCCTGCTGACTTGAGTACGGACTGTCTGAAAGAAGAGCTATCTGGTTAAAGTGCTTTCTAGAAAGTGGAAGTATTTAGGAGATTAGATATTATCCATTTCACCTTGTCTTACGATCATAACATCCAAATCGTTTTTTTCTTGAAAGCCATATTTTGCCATATTTTTTTTGCCAACACAACATTTAAGGGGGCCAAAGTGAGAGGACAGCTCCCCCCATGTCCCCTTTCCAGAACCCAGGAGATTACATACACTCAGAGATGAGTTCAAGGGTTGAAAGGAGATTATTCAGGGGGGACTGAGAGGGAGGGGACCCAAGAATTTAAATCATATGTGATTTATCATTGGGGAATGAAATACGGCTACTTTCTATCAAAATGTGAAGACATCATTGTAGAGGAGATTTATCGCAGTGGGTGTTTTGTCTGTGTTTTTTTTTTTTTAATGGTGTCTGGTATTGTTTTAATATGCCCGGCTAGCTCAGTCGGTAGAGCATGAGACTCTTAATCTCAGGGTCGTGGGTTCGAGCCCCACGTTGGGCGCTATATACTTTTAACCTAGCCCATCTGATGGAACAAAAAAGTAAAATGAGTAGTTCTTGGTTCTGTTCGATCATAGAGCCACACTAAATGTCAGCCGGTCAGCAGGTTGCGTGTTTGAGCCACAACATTTTGCATTGCTATGGAGTCAGCTAGAAAGTTTGAAAATAAGTTGCAACTAAGGATTGTTGCGGCAAACCATAAAAGTCTTGATAATTTCAAAGGGCCAATAAGCTATATAACATGACTTTGAAAGCATGGCTATTCTCCTTAGATGGTATTCTAGCATACCAGGGTATAATACAATCTCATTGCCATTGACTGTTTCAATGGTTGAGTGAGATTCATTTGTTGCGAACTTTGAGATTCATTTGTTGCCAACACAACATTTAAGGGGGCCAAAGTGAGAGGACAGAGCTATCTGGTTAAAGTGCTTTCTAGAAAGTGGAAGTATTTAGGAGATTAGATATTATCCATTTCACCTTGTCTTACGATCATAACATCCAAATCGTTTTTTTCTTGAAAGCCATATTTTGCTATATTTTTTTTGCCAACACAACATTTAAGGGGGCCAAAGTGAGAGGACAGCTCCCCCCATGTCCCCTTTCCAGAACCCAGGAGATTACATACACTCAGAGATGAGTTTAAGGGTTGAAAGGAGATTATTCGGGGGGGACTGAGAGGGAGGGGACCCAAGAATTTAAATCATATGTGATTTATCATTGGGGAATGAAATACGGCTACTTTCTATCAAAATGTGAAGACATCATTGTAGAGGAGATTTATCGCAGTGGGTGTTTTGTCTGTGTTTTTTTTTTTTTAATGGTGTCTGGTATTGTTTTAATATGCCCGGCTAGCTCAGTCGGTAGAGCATGAGACTCTTAATCTCAGGGTCGTGGGTTCGAGCCCCACGTTGGGCACTATATACTTTTAACCTAGCCCATCTGATGGAACAAAAAAGTAAAATGAGTAGTTCTTGGTTCTGTTCGATCATAGAGCCACACTAAATGTCAGCCGGTCAGCAGGTTGCGTGTTTGAGCCACAACATTTTGCATTGCTATGGAGTCAGCTAGAAAGTTTGAAAATAAGTTGCAACTAAGGATTGTGGCGGCAAACCATAAAAGTCTTGATAATTTCAAAGGGCCAATAAGCAACAAAACATGACTTTGAAAGCATGGCTATTCTTCGTAGATGGTATTCTAGCATACCAGGGTATAATACAATCTCATTGCCATTGACTGTTTCAATGGTTGAGTGAGATTCATTTGTTGCGAACTTTGCCATAGCTGACATGCAGACATGTTCGCATTTTTACAACACATGTGAATATGTTCATTGGTCTCTGTGGCGCAATTGGTTAGCGCGTTCGACTGTTAATCGAAAGGTTGGTGGTTCAAGCCCACCCAGGGACGAGCTGATTTTAACTGACCACCAGGATGACCATTAGCCCAAACCAGTAACCTTTGTTAGGCGAAAACATCGACTTTGTTTCCAAGAGTAGAAGCAGTTCATCAAGATAGAACTACTCTGTAATTTCCCTTCTAACCATGTACTCCTGCTGACTTGAGTACGGACTGTCTGAAAGAAGAGCTATCTGGTTAAAGTGCTTTCTAGAAAGTGGAAGTATTTAGGAGATTAGATATTATCCATTTCACCTTGTCTTACGATCATAACATCCAAATGGTTTTTTTCTTGAAAGCCATATTTTGCCATATTTTTTTTGCCAACACAACATTTAAGGGGGCCAAAGTGAGAGGACAGCTCCCCCCATGTCCCCTTTCCAGAACCCAGGAGATTACATACACTCAGAGATGAGTTCAAGGGTTGAAAGGAGATTATTCAGGGGGGACTGAGAGGGAGGGGACCCAAGAATTTAAATCATATGTGATTTATCATTGGGGAATGAAATACGGCTACTTTCTATCAAAATGTGAAGACATCATTGTAGAGGAGATTTATCGCAGTGGGTGTTTTGTCTGTGTTTTTTTTTTTTTAATGGTGTCTGGTATTGTTTTAATATGCCCGGCTAGCTCAGTCGGTAGAGCATGAGACTCTTAATCTCAGGGTCGTGGGTTCGAGCCCCACGTTGGGCGCTATATACTTTTAACCTAGCCCATCTGATGGAACAAAAAAGTAAAATGAGTAGTTCTTGGTTCTGTTCGATCATAGAGCCACACTAAATGTCAGCCGGTCAGCAGGTTGCGTGTTTGAGCCACAACATTTTGCATTGCTATGGAGTCAGCTAGAAAGTTTGAAAATAAGTTGCAACTAAGGATTGTGGCGGCAAACCATAAAAGTCTTGATAATTTCAAAGGGCCAATAAGCAATATAACATGACTTTGAAAGCATGGCTATTCTCCTTAGATGGTATTCTAGCATACCAGGGTATAATACATCTAATTGCCATTGACTGTTTCAATGGTTGAGTGAGATTCATTTGTTGCGAACTTTGCCATAGCTGACATGCAGACATGTTCGCATTTTTACAACACATGTGAATATGTTCATTGGTCTCTGTGGCGCAATTGGTTAGCGCGTTCGACTGTTAATCGAAAGGTTGGTGGTTCAAGCCCACCCAGGGACGAGCTAATTTTAACTGACCACCAGGATGTCCATTAGCCCAAACCAGTAACCTGTGTTAGGCGAAAACATCGACTTTGTTTCCAAGAGTAGAAGCAGTTCATCAAGATAGAACTACTCTGTAATTTCCCTTCTAACCATGTACTCCTGCTGGATTGAGTACGGACTGTCTGAAAGAAGAGCTATCTGGTTAAAGTGCTTTCTAGAAAGTGGAAGTATTTAGGAGATTAGATATTATCCATTTCACCTTGTCTTACGATCATAACATCCAAATCGTTTTTTTCTTGAAAGCCATATTTTGCCATATTTTTTTTGCCAACACGACATTTAAGGGGGCCAAAGTGAGAGGACAGCTCCCCCCATGTCCCCTTTCCAGAACCCAGGAGATTACATACACTCAGAGATGAGTTTAAGGGTTGAAAGGAGATTATTCAGGGGGGACTGAGAGGGAGGGGACCCAAGAATTTAAATCATGTGATTTATCATTGGGGAATGAAATACGGCTACTTTCTATCAAAATGTGAAGACATCATTGTAGAGGAGATTTAACGCAGAGGGATTTTTGTCCGTGTTTTCTTTTTTTTAAATGTTGTCTGGTATTGTCATTTGTATGCCCGGCTAGCTCAGTCGGTAGAGCATGAGACTCTTAATCTCAGGGTCGTGGGTTCGAGCCCCACGTTGGGCGCTATATACTTTTAACTTAGCCCATCTGATGGAACAAAAAAGTAAAATGAGTAGTTCTTGGTTCTGTTCGATCATAGAGCCACACTAAATGTCAGCCGGTGAGCAGGTTGCGTGTTTGAGCCACAACATTTTGCATTGCTATGGAGTCAGCTAGAAAGTTTGAAAATAAGTTGCAACTAAGGATTGTGGCGGCAAACCATAAAAGTCTTGATAATTTCAAAGGACCAATAAGCAATATAACATGACTTTGAAAGCATGGCTATTCTCCTTAGATGGTATTCTAGCATACCAGGGTATAATACAATCTCATTGCCATTGACTGTTTCAATGGTTGAGTGAGATTCATTTGTTGCGAACTTTGCCATAGCTGACATGCAGACATGTTCGCATTTTTACAACACATGTGAATATGTTCATTGGTCTCTGTGGCGCAATTGGTTAGCGCGTTCGACTGTTAATCGAAAGGTTGGTGGTTCAAGCCCACCCAGCGACGAGCTGATTTTAACTGACCACCAGGATGTCCATTAGCCCAAACCAGTAACCTGTGTTAGGCGAAAACATCGACTTTGTTTCCAAGAGTAGAAGCAGTTCATCAAGATAGAACTACTCTGTCATTTCCCTTCTAACCATGTACTCCTGCTGACTTGAGTACGGACTGTCTGAAAGAAGAGCTATCTGGTTAAAGTGCTTTCTAGAAAGTGGAAGTATTTAGGAGATTAGATATTATCCATTTCACCTTGTCTTACGATCATAACATCCAAATCGTTTTTTTCTTGAAAGCCATATTTTGCTATATTTTTTTTTGCCAACACAACATTTAAGGGGGCCAAAGTGAGAGGACAGCTCCCCCCATGTCCCCTTTCCAGAACCCAGGAGATTACATACACTCAGAGATGAGTTTAAGGGTTGAAAGGAGATTATTCGGGGGGGACTGAGAGGGAGGGGACCCAAGAATTTAAATCATATGTGATTTATCATTGGGGAATGAAATACGGCTACTTTCTATCAAAATGTGAAGACATCATTGTAGAGGAGATTTATCGCAGTGGGTGTTTTGTCTGTGTTTTTTTTTTTTTAATGGTGTCTGGTATTGTTTTAATATGCCCGGCTAGCTCAGTCGGTAGAGCATGAGACTCTTAATCTCAGGGTCGTGGGTTCGAGCCCCACGTTGGGCGCTATATACTTTTAACTTAGCCCATCTGATGGAACAAAAAAGTAAAATGAGTAGTTCTTGGTTCTGTTCGATCATAGAGCCACACTAAATGTCAGCCGGTCAGCAGGTTGCGTGTTTGAGCCACAACATTTTGCATTGCTATGGAGTCAGCTAGAAAGTTTGAAAATAAGTTGCAACTAAGGATTGTGGCGGCAAACCATAAAAGTCTTGATAATTTCAAAGGGCCAATAAGCAATATAACATGACTTTGAAAGCATGGCTATTCTCCTTAGATGGTATTCTAGCATACCAGGGTATAATACAATCTCATTGCCATTGACTGTTTCAATGGTTGAGTGAGATTCATTTGTTGCGAACTTTGCCATAGCTGACATGCAGACATGTTCGCATTTTTACAACACATGTGAATATGTTCATTGGTCTCTGTGGCGCAATTGGTTAGCGCGTTCGACTGTTAATCGAAAGGTTGGTGGTTCAAGCCCACCCAGGGACGAGCTGATTTTAACTGACCACCAGGATGTCCATTAACCCAAACCAGTAACCTTTGTTAGGCGAAAACATCGACTTTGTTTCCAAGAGTAGAAGCAGTTCATCAAGATAGAACTACTCTGTAATTTCCCTTCTAACCATGTACTCCTGCTGACTTGAGTACGGACTGTCTGAAAGAAGAGCTATCTGGTTAAAGTGCTTTCTAGAAAGTGGAAGTATTTAGGAGATTAGATATTATCCATTTCACCTTGTCTTACGATCATAACATCCAAATCGTTTTTTTCTTGAAAGCCATATTTTGCCATATTTTTTTTGCCAACACAACATTTAAGGGGGCCAAAGTGAGAGGACAGCTCCCCCCATGTCCCCTTTCCAGAACCCAGGAGATTACATACACTCAGAGATGAGTTCAAGGGTTGAAAGGAGATTATTCAGGGGGGACTGAGAGGGAGGGGACCCAAGAATTTAAATCATATGTGATTTATCATTGGGGAATGAAATACGGCTACTTTCTATCAAAATGTGAAGACATCATTGTAGAGGAGATTTATCGCAGTGGGTGTTTTGTCTGTGTTTTTTTTTTTTTAATGGTGTCTGGTATTGTTTTAATATGCCCGGCTAGCTCAGTCGGTAGAGCATGAGACTCTTAATCTCAGGGTCGTGGGTTCGAGCCCCACGTTGGGCGCTATATACTTTTAACCTAGCCCATCTGATGGAACAAAAAAGTAAAATGAGTAGTTCTTGGTTCTGTTCGATCATAGAGCCACACTAAATGTCAGCCGGTCAGCAGGTTGCGTGTTTGAGCCACAACATTTTGCATTGCTATGGAGTCAGCTAGAAAGTTTGAAAATAAGTTGCAACTAAGGATTGTTGCGGCAAACCATAAAAGTCTTGATAATTTCAAAGGGCCAATAAGCTATATAACATGACTTTGAAAGCATGGCTATTCTCCTTAGATGGTATTCTAGCATACCAGGGTATAATACAATCTCATTGCCATTGACTGTTTCAATGGTTGAGTGAGATTCATTTGTTGCGAACTTTGAGATTCATTTGTTGCCAACACAACATTTAAGGGGGCCAAAGTGAGAGGACAGAGCTATCTGGTTAAAGTGCTTTCTAGAAAGTGGAAGTATTTAGGAGATTAGATATTATCCATTTCACCTTGTCTTACGATCATAACATCCAAATCGTTTTTTTCTTGAAAGCCATATTTTGCTATATTTTTTTTGCCAACACAACATTTAAGGGGGCCAAAGTGAGAGGACAGCTCCCCCCATGTCCCCTTTCCAGAACCCAGGAGATTACATACACTCAGAGATGAGTTTAAGGGTTGAAAGGAGATTATTCGGGGGGGACTGAGAGGGAGGGGACCCAAGAATTTAAATCATATGTGATTTATCATTGGGGAATGAAATACGGCTACTTTCTATCAAAATGTGAAGACATCATTGTAGAGGAGATTTATCGCAGTGGGTGTTTTGTCTGTGTTTTTTTTTTTTTAATGGTGTCTGGTATTGTTTTAATATGCCCGGCTAGCTCAGTCGGTAGAGCATGAGACTCTTAATCTCAGGGTCGTGGGTTCGAGCCCCACGTTGGGCACTATATACTTTTAACCTAGCCCATCTGATGGAACAAAAAAGTAAAATGAGTAGTTCTTGGTTCTGTTCGATCATAGAGCCACACTAAATGTCAGCCGGTCAGCAGGTTGCGTGTTTGAGCCACAACATTTTGCATTGCTATGGAGTCAGCTAGAAAGTTTGAAAATAAGTTGCAACTAAGGATTGTGGCGGCAAACCATAAAAGTCTTGATAATTTCAAAGGGCCAATAAGCAACAAAACATGACTTTGAAAGCATGGCTATTCTTCGTAGATGGTATTCTAGCATACCAGGGTATAATACAATCTCATTGCCATTGACTGTTTCAATGGTTGAGTGAGATTCATTTGTTGCGAACTTTGCCATAGCTGACATGCAGACATGTTCGCATTTTTACAACACATGTGAATATGTTCATTGGTCTCTGTGGCGCAATTGGTTAGCGCATTCGACTGTTAATCGAAAGGTTGGTGGTTCAAGCCCACCCAGGGACGAGCTGATTTTAACTGACCACCAGGATGACCATTAGCCCAAACCAGTAACCTTTGTTAGGCGAAAACATCGACTTTGTTTCCAAGAGTAGAAGCAGTTCATCAAGATAGAACTACTCTGTAATTTCCCTTCTAACCATGTACTCCTGCTGACTTGAGTACGGACTGTCTGAAAGAAGAGCTATCTGGTTAAAGTGCTTTCTAGAAAGTGGAAGTATTTAGGAGATTAGATATTATCCATTTCACCTTGTCTTACGATCATAACATCCAAATCGTTTTTTTCTTGAAAGCCATATTTTGCCATATTTTTTTTGCCAACACAACATTTAAGGGGGCCAAAGTGAGAGGACAGCTCCCCCCATGTCCCCTTTCCAGAACCCAGGAGATTACATACACTCAGAGATGAGTTCAAGGGTTGAAAGGAGATTATTCAGGGGGGACTGAGAGGGAGGGGACCCAAGAATTTAAATCATATGTGATTTATCATTGGGGAATGAAATACGGCTACTTTCTATCAAAATGTGAAGACATCATTGTAGAGGAGATTTATCGCAGTGGGTGTTTTGTCTGTGTTTTTTTTTTTTTAATGGTGTCTGGTATTGTTTTAATATGCCCGGCTAGCTCAGTCGGTAGAGCATGAGACTCTTAATCTCAGGGTCGTGGGTTCGAGCCCCACGTTGGGCGCTATATACTTTTAACCTAGCCCATCTGATGGAACAAAAAAGTAAAATGAGTAGTTCTTGGTTCTGTTCGATCATAGAGCCACACTAAATGTCAGCCGGTCAGCAGGTTGCGTGTTTGAGCCACAACATTTTGCATTGCTATGGAGTCAGCTAGAAAGTTTGAAAATAAGTTGCAACTAAGGATTGTTGCGGCAAACCATAAAAGTCTTGATAATTTCAAAGGGCCAATAAGCTATATAACATGACTTTGAAAGCATGGCTATTCTCCTTAGATGGTATTCTAGCATACCAGGGTATAATACAATCTCATTGCCATTGACTGTTTCAATGGTTGAGTGAGATTCATTTGTTGCGAACTTTGAGATTCATTTGTTGCCAACACAACATTTAAGGGGGCCAAAGTGAGAGGACAGAGCTATCTGGTTAAAGTGCTTTCTAGAAAGTGGTGGTTAGATATTATCCATTTCACCTTGTCTTACGATCATAACATCCAAATCGTTTTTTTCTTGAAAGCCATATTTTGCTATATTTTTTTTGCCAACACAACATTTAAGGGGGCCAAAGTGAGAGGACAGCTCCCCCCATGTCCCCTTTCCAGAACCCAGGAGATTACATACACTCAGAGATGAGTTTAAGGGTTGAAAGGAGATTATTCGGGGGGGACTGAGAGGGAGGGGACCCAAGAATTTAAATCATATGTGATTTATCATTGGGGAATGAAATACGGCTACTTTCTATCAAAATTTGAAGACATCATTGTAGAGGAGATTTAACGCAGAGGGATTTTTGTCCGTGTTTTCTTTTTTTTAAATGTTGTCTGGTATTGTCATTTATATGCCCGGCTAGCTCAGTCGGTAGAGCATGAGACTCTTAATCTCAGGGTCGTGGGTTCGAGCCCCACGTTGGGCGCTATATACTTTTAACTTAGCCCATCTGATGGAACAAAAAAGTAAAATGAGTAGTTCTTGGTTCTGTTCGATCATAGAGCCACACTAAATGTCAGCCGGTCAGCAGGTTGCGTGTTTGAGCCACAACATTTTGCATTGCTATGGAGTCAGCTAGAAAGTTTGAAAATAAGTTGCAACTAAGGATTGTGGCGGCAAACCATAAAAGTCTTGATAATTTCAAAGGGCCAATAAGCAATATAACATGACTTTGAAAGCATGGCTATTCTCCTTAGATGGTATTCTAGCATACCAGGGTATAATACAATCTCATTGCCATTGACTGTTTCAATGGTTGAGTGAGATTCATTTGTTGCGAACTTTGCCATAGCTGACATGCAGACATGTTCTCATTTTTACAACACATGTGAATATGTTCATTGGTCTCTGTGGCGCAATTGGTTAGCGCGTTCGACTGTTAATCGAAAGGTTGGTGGTTCAAGCCCACCCAGGGACGAGCTCATTTTAACTGACCACCAGGATGTCCATTAGCCCAAACCAGTAACCTTTGTTAGGCGAAAACATCGACTTTGTTTCCAAGAGTAGAAGCAGTTCATCAAGATAGAACTACTCTGTAATTTCCCTTCTAACCATGTACTCCTGCTGACTTGAGTACGGACTGTCTGAAAGAAGAGCTATCTGGTTAAAGTGCTTTCTAGAAAGTGGAAGTATTTAGGAGATTAGATATTATCCATTTCACCTTGTCTTACGATCATAACATCCAAATCGTTTTTTTCTTGAAAGCCATATTTTGCCATATTTTTTTTGCCAACACAACATTTAAGGGGGCCAAAGTGAGAGGACAGCTCCCCCCATGTCCCCTTTCCAGAACCCAGGAGATTACATACACTCAGAGATGAGTTTAAGGGTTGAAAGGAGATTATTCAGGGGGGACTGAGAGGGAGGGGACCCAAGAATTTAAATCATATGTGATTTATCATTGGGGAATGAAATACGGCTACTTTCTATCAAAATGTGAAGACATCATTGTAGAGGAGATTTATCGCAGTGGGTGTTTTGTCTGTGTTTTTTTTTTTTTAATGGTGTCTGGTATTGTTTTAATATGCCCGGCTAGCTCAGTCGGTAGAGCATGAGACTCTTAATCTCAGGGTCGTGGGTTCGAGCCCCACGTTGGGCGCTATATACTTTTAACCTAGCCCATCTGATGGAACAAAAAAGTAAAATGAGTAGTTCTTGGTTCTGTTCGATCATAGAGCCACACTAAATGTCAGCCGGTCAGCAGGTTGCGTGTTTGAGCCACAACATTTTGCATTGCTATGGAGTCAGCTAGAAAGTTTGAAAATAAGTTGCAACTAAGGATTGTTGCGGCAAACCATAAAAGTCTTGATAATTTCAAAGGGCCAATAAGCAACAAAACATGACTTTGAAAGCATGGCTATTCTCCGTAGATGGTATTCTAGCATACCAGGGTATAATACAATCTCATTGCCATTGACTGTTTCAATGGTTGAGTGAGATTCATTTGTTGCGAACTTTGAGATTCATTTGTTGCCAACACAACATTTAAGGGGGCCAAAGAGAGAGGACAGAGCTATCTGGTTAAAGTGCTTTCTAGAAACTGGAAGTATTTAGGAGATTAGATATTATCCATTTCACCTTGTCTTACGATCATAACATCCAAATCGTTTTTTTCTTGAAAGCCATATTTTGCTATATTTTTTTTGCCCACACAACATTTAAGGGGGCCAAAGTGAGAGGACAGCTCCCCCCATGTCCCCTTTCCAGAACCCAGGAGATTACATACACTCAGAGATGAGTTCAAGGGTTGAAAGGAGATTATTCAGGGGGGACTGAGAGGGAGGGGACCCAAGAATTTAAATCATATGTGATTTATCATTGGGGAATGAAATACGGCTACTTTCTATCAAAATGTGAAGACATCATTGTAGAGGAGATTTATCGCAGTGGGTGTTTTGTCTGTGTTTTTTTTTTTTTAATGGTGTCTGGTATTGTTTTAATATGCCCGGCTAGCTCAGTCGGTAGAGCATGAGACTCTTAATCTCAGGGTCGTGGGTTCGAGCCCCACGTTGGGCGCTATATACTTTTAACCTAGCCCATCTGATGGAACAAAAAAGTAAAATGAGTAGTTCTTGGTTCTGTTCGATCATAGAGCCACACTAAATGTCAGCCGGTCAGCAGGTTGCGTGTTTGAGCCACAACATTTTGCATTGCTATGGAGTCAGCTAGAAAGTTTGAAAATAAGTTGCAACTAAGGATTGTTGCGGCAAACCATAAAAGTCTTGATAATTTCAAAGGGCCAATAAGCTATATAACATGACTTTGAAAGCATGGCTATTCTCCTTAGATGGTATTCTAGCATACCAGGGTATAATACAATCTCATTGCCATTGACTGTTTCAATGGTTGAGTGAGATTCATTTGTTGCGAACTTTGAGATTCATTTGTTGCCAACACAACATTTAAGGGGGCCAAAGTGAGAGGACAGAGCTATCTGGTTAAAGTGCTTTCTAGAAAGTGGAAGTATTTAGGAGATTAGATATTATCCATTTCACCTTGTCTTACGATCATAACATCCAAATCGTTTTTTTCTTGAAAGCCATATTTTGCTATATTTTTTTTGCCAACACAACATTTAAGGGGGCCAAAGTGAGAGGACAGCTCCCCCCATGTCCCCTTTCCAGAACCCAGGAGATTACATACACTCAGAGATGAGTTTAAGGGTTGAAAGGAGATTATTCAGGGGGGACTGAGAGGGAGGGGACCCAAGAATTTAAATCATATGTGATTTATCATTGGGGAATGAAATACGGCTACTTTCTATCAAAATGTGAAGACATCATTGTAGAGGAGATTTAACGCAGAGGGATTTTTGTCCGTGTTTTCTTTTTTTTAAATGTTGTCTGGTATTGTCAATTTTATGCCCGGCTAGCTCAGTCGGTAGAGCATGAGACTCTTAATCTCAGGGTCGTGGGTTCGAGCCCCACGTTGGGCGCTATATACTTTTAACTTAGCCCATCTGATGGAACAAAAAAGTAAAATGAGTAGTTCTTGGTTCTGTTCGATCATAGAGCCACACTAAATGTCAGCCGGTCAGCAGGTTGCGTGTTTGAGCCACAACATTTTGCATTGCTATGGAGTCAGCTAGAAAGTTTGAAAATAAGTTGCAACTAAGGATTGTGGCGGCAAACCATAAAAGTCTTGATAATTTCAAAGGGCCAATAAGCAATATAACATGACTTTGAAAGCATGGCTATTCTCCTTAGATGGTATTCTAGCATACCAGGGTATAATACAATCTCATTGCCATTGACTGTTTCAATGGTTGAGTGAGATTCATTTGTTGCGAACTTTGCCATAGCTGACATGCAGACATGTTCGCATTTTTACAACACATGTGAATATGTTCATTGGTCTCTGTGGCGCAATTGGTTAGCGCGTTCGACTGTTAATCGAAAGGTTGGTGGTTCAAGCCCACCCAGGGACGCGCTGATTTTAACTGACCACCAGGATGTCCATTAGCCCAAACCAGTAACCTTTGTTAGGCGAAAACATCGACTTTGTTTCCAAGAGTAGAAGCAGTTCATCAAGATAGAACTACTCTGTAATTTCCCTTCTAACCATGTACTCCTGCTGACTTGAGTACGGACTGTCTGAAAGAAGAGCTATCTGGTTAAAGTGCTTTCTAGAAAGTGGAAGTATTTAGGAGATTAGATATTATCCATTTCACCTTGTCTTACGATCATAACATCCAAATCGTTTTTTTCTTGAAAGCCATATTTTGCTATATTTTTTTTGCCAACACAACATTTAAGGGGGCCAAAGTGAGAGGACAGCTCCCCCCATGTCCCCTTTCCAGAACCCAGGAGATTACATACACTCAGAGATGAGTTTAAGGGTTGAAAGGAGATTATTCGGGGGGGACTGAGAGGGAGGGGACCCAAGAATTTAAATCATATGTGATTTATCATTGGGGAATGAAATACGGCTACTTTCTATCAAAATGTGAAGACATCATTGTAGAGGAGATTTATCGCAGTGGGTGTTTTGTCTGTGTTTTTTTTTTTTTAATGGTGTCTGGTATTGTTTTAATATGCCCGGCTAGCTCAGTCGGTAGAGCATGAGACTCTTAATCTCAGGGTCGTGGGTTCGAGCCCCACGTTGGGCACTATATACTTTTAACCTAGCCCATCTGATGGAACAAAAAAGTAAAATGAGTAGTTCTTGGTTCTGTTCGATCATAGAGCCACACTAAATGTCAGCCGGTCAGCAGGTTGCGTGTTTGAGCCACAACATTTTGCATTGCTATGGAGTCAGCTAGAAAGTTTGAAAATAAGTTGCAACTAAGGATTGTGGCGGCAAACCATAAAAGTCTTGATAATTTCAAAGGGCCAATAAGCAACAAAACATGACTTTGAAAGCATGGCTATTCTTCGTAGATGGTATTCTAGCATACCAGGGTATAATACAATCTCATTGCCATTGACTGTTTCAATGGTTGAGTGAGATTCATTTGTTGCGAACTTTGCCATAGCTGACATGCAGACATGTTCGCATTTTTACAACACATGTGAATATGTTCATTGGTCTCTGTGGCGCAATTGGTTAGCGCGTTCGACTGTTAATCGAAAGGTTGGTGGTTCAAGCCCACCCAGGGACGAGCTGATTTTAACTGACCACCAGGATGACCATTAGCCCAAACCAGTAACCTTTGTTAGGCGAAAACATCGACTTTGTTTCCAAGAGTAGAAGCAGTTCATCAAGATAGAACTACTCTGTAATTTCCCTTCTAACCATGTACTCCTGCTGACTTGAGTACGGACTGTCTGAAAGAAGAGCTATCTGGTTAAAGTGCTTTCTAGAAAGTGGAAGTATTTAGGAGATTAGATATTATCCATTTCACCTTGTCTTACGATCATAACATCCAAATCGTTTTTTTCTTGAAAGCCATATTTTGCCATATTTTTTTTGCCAACACAACATTTAAGGGGGCCAAAGTGAGAGGACAGCTCCCCCCATGTCCCCTTTCCAGAACCCAGGAGATTACATACACTCAGAGATGAGTTCAAGGGTTGAAAGGAGATTATTCAGGGGGGACTGAGAGGGAGGGGACCCAAGAATTTAAATCATATGTGATTTATCATTGGGGAATGAAATACGGCTACTTTCTATCAAAATGTGAAGACATCATTGTAGAGGAGATTTATCGCAGTGGGTGTTTTGTCTGTGTTTTTTTTTTTTTAATGGTGTCTGGTATTGTTTTAATATGCCCGGCTAGCTCAGTCGGTAGAGCATGAGACTCTTAACCTCAGGGTCGTGGGTTCGAGCCCCACGTTGGGCGCTATATACTTTTAACCTAGCCCATCTGATGGAACAAAAAAGTAAAATGAGTAGTTCTTGGTTCTGTTCGATCATAGAGCCACACTAAATGTCAGCCGGTCAGCAGGTTGCGTGTTTGAGCCACAACATTTTGCATTGCTATGGAGTCAGCTAGAAAGTTTGAAAATAAGTTGCAACTAAGGATTGTTGCGGCAAACCATAAAAGTCTTGATAATTTCAAAGGGCCAATAAGCTATATAACATGACTTTGAAAGCATGGCTATTCTCCTTAGATGGTATTCTAGCATACCAGGGTATAATACAATCTCATTGCCATTGACTGTTTCAATGGTTGAGTGAGATTCATTTGTTGCGAACTTTGAGATTCATTTGTTGCCAACACAACATTTAAGGGGGCCAAAGTGAGAGGACAGAGCTATCTGGTTAAAGTGCTTTCTAGAAAGTGGAAGTATTTAGGAGATTAGATATTATCCATTTCACCTTGTCTTACGATCATAACATCCAAATCGTTTTTTTCTTGAAAGCCATATTTTGCTATATTTTTTTTGCCAACACAACATTTAAGGGGGCCAAAGTGAGAGGACAGCTCCCCCCATGTCCCCTTTCCAGAACCCAGGAGATTACATACACTCAGAGATGAGTTTAAGGGTTGAAAGGAGATTATTCGGGGGGGACTGAGAGGGAGGGGACCCAAGAATTTAAATCATATGTGATTTATCATTGGGGAATGAAATACGGCTACTTTCTATCAAAATTTGAAGACATCATTGTAGAGGAGATTTAACGCAGAGGGATTTTTGTCCGTGTTTTCTTTTTTTTAAATGTTGTCTGGTATTGTCATTTATATGCCCGGCTAGCTCAGTCGGTAGAGCATGAGACTCTTAATCTCAGGGTCGTGGGTTCGAGCCCCACGTTGGGCGCTATATACTTTTAACTTAGCCCATCTGATGGAACAAAAAAGTAAAATGAGTAGTTCTTGGTTCTGTTCGATCATAGAGCCACACTAAATGTCAGCCGGTCAGCAGGTTGCGTGTTTGAGCCACAACATTTTGCATTGCTATGGAGTCAGCTAGAAAGTTTGAAAATAAGTTGCAACTAAGGATTGTGGCGGCAAACCATAAAAGTCTTGATAATTTCAAAGGGCCAATAAGCAATATAACATGACTTTGAAAGCATGGCTATTCTCCTTAGATGGTATTCTAGCATACCAGGGTATAATACAATCTCATTGCCATTGACTGTTTCAATGGTTGAGTGAGATTCATTTGTTGCGAACTTTGCCATAGCTGACATGCAGACATGTTCTCATTTTTACAACACATGTGAATATGTTCATTGGTCTCTGTGGCGCAATTGGTTAGCGCGTTCGACTGTTAATCGAAAGGTTGGTGGTTCAAGCCCACCCAGGGACGAGCTCATTTTAACTGACCACCAGGATGTCCATTAGCCCAAACCAGTAACCTTTGTTAGGCGAAAACATCGACTTTGTTTCCAAGAGTAGAAGCAGTTCATCAAGATAGAACTACTCTGTAATTTCCCTTCTAACCATGTACTCCTGCTGACTTGAGTACGGACTGTCTGAAAGAAGAGCTATCTGGTTAAAGTGCTTTCTAGAAAGTGGAAGTATTTAGGAGATTAGATATTATCCATTTCACCTTGTCTTACGATCATAACATCCAAATCGTTTTTTTTCTTGAAAGCCATATTTTGCCATATTTTTTTTGCCAACACAACATTTAAGGGGGCCAAAGTGAGAGGACAGCTCCCCCCATGTCCCCTTTCCAGAACCCAGGAGATTACATACACTCAGAGATGAGTTTAAGGGTTGAAAGGAGATTATTCAGGGGGGACTGAGAGGGAGGGGACCCAAGAATTTAAATCATATGTGATTTATCATTGGGGAATGAAATACGGCTACTTTCTATCAAAATGTGAAGACATCATTGTAGAGGAGATTTATCGCAGTGGGTGTTTTGTCTGTGTTTTTTTTTTTTTAATGGTGTCTGGTATTGTTTTAATATGCCCGGCTAGCTCAGTCGGTAGAGCATGAGACTCTTAATCTCAGGGTCGTGGGTTCGAGCCCCACGTTGGGCGCTATATACTTTTAACCTAGCCCATCTGATGGAACAAAAAAGTAAAATGAGTAGTTCTTGGTTCTGTTCGATCATAGAGCCACACTAAATGTCAGCCGGTCAGCAGGTTGCGTGTTTGAGCCACAACATTTTGCATTGCTATGGAGTCAGCTAGAAAGTTTGAAAATAAGTTGCAACTAAGGATTGTGGCGGCAAACCATAAAAGTCTTGATAATTTCAAAGGGCCAATAAGCAACAAAACATGACTTTGAAAGCATGGCTATTCTCCGTAGATGGTATTCTAGCATACCAGGGTATAATACAATCTCATTGCCATTGACTGTTTCAATGGTTGAGTGAGATTCATTTGTTGCGAACTTTGCCATAGCTGACATGCAGACATGTTCGCATTTTTACAACACATGTGAATATGTTCATTGGTCTCTGTGGCGCAATTGGTTAGCGCGTTCGACTGTTGATCGAAAGGTTGGTGGTTCAAGCCCACCCAGGGACGAGCTGATTTTAACTGACCACCAGGATGACCATTAGCCCAAACCAGTAACCTTTGTTAGGCGAAAACATCGACTTTGTTTCCAAGAGTAGAAGCAGTTCATCAAGATAGAACTACTCTGTAATTTCCCTTCTAACCATGTACTCCTGCTGACTTGAGTACGGACTGTCTGAAAGAAGAGCTATCTGGTTAAAGTGCTTTCTAGAAAGTGGAAGTATTTAGGAGATTAGATATTATCCATTTCACCTTGTCTTACGATCATAACATCCAAATCGTTTTTTTCTTGAAAGCCATATTTTGCCATATTTTTTTTGCCAACACAACATTTAAGGGGGCCAAAGTGAGAGGACAGCTCCCCCCATGTCCCCTTTCCAGAACCCAGGAGATTACATACACTCAGAGATGAGTTCAAGGGTTGAAAGGAGATTATTCAGGGGGGACTGAGAGGGAGGGGACCCAAGAATTTAAATCATATGTGATTTATCATTGGGGAATGAAATACGGCTACTTTCTATCAAAATGTGAAGACATCATTGCAGAGGAGATTTATCGCAGTGGGTGTTTTGTCTGTGTTTTTTTTTTTTTAATGGTGTCTGGTATTGTTTTAATATGCCCGGCTAGCTCAGTCGGTAGAGCATGAGACTCTTAATCTCAGGGTCGTGGGTTCGAGCCCCACGTTGGGCGCTATATACTTTTAACCTAGCCCATCTGATGGAACAAAAAAGTAAAATGAGTAGTTCTTGGTTCTGTTCGATCATAGAGCCACACTAAATGTCAGCCGGTCAGCAGGTTGCGTGTTTGAGCCACAACATTTTGCATTGCTATGGAGTCAGCTAGAAAGTTTGAAAATAAGTTGCAACTAAGGATTGTTGCGGCAAACCATAAAAGTCTTGATAATTTCAAAGGGCCAATAAGCTATATAACATGACTTTGAAAGCATGGCTATTCTCCTTAGATGGTATTCTAGCATACCAGGGTATAATACAATCTCATTGCCATTGACTGTTTCAATGGTTGAGTGAGATTCATTTGTTGCGAACTTTGAGATTCATTTGTTGCCAACACAACATTTAAGGGGGCCAAAGTGAGAGGACAGAGCTATCTGGTTAAAGTGCTTTCTAGAAAGTGGAAGTATTTAGGAGATTCGATATTATCCATTTCACCTTGTCTTACGATCATAACATCCAAATCGTTTTTTTCTTGAAAGCCATATTTTGCTATATTTTTTTTGCCCACACAACATTTAAGGGGGCCAAAGTGAGAGGACAGCTCCCCCCATGTCCCCTTTCCAGAACCCAGGAGATTACATACACTCAGAGATGAGTTCAAGGGTTGAAAGGAGATTATTCAGGGGGGACTGAGAGGGAGGGGACCCAAGAATTTAAATCATATGTGATTTATCATTGGGGAATGAAATACGGCTACTTTCTATCAAAATGTGAAGACATCATTGTAGAGGAGATTTATCGCAGTGGGTGTTTTGTCTGTGTTTTTTTTTTTTTAATGGTGTCTGGTATTGTTTTAATATGCCCGGCTAGCTCAGTCGGTAGAGCATGAGACTCTTAATCTCAGGGTCGTGGGTTCGAGCCCCACGTTGGGCGCTATATACTTTTAACCTAGCCCATCTGATGGAACAAAAAAGTAAAATGAGTAGTTCTTGGTTCTGTTCGATCATAGAGCCACAGTAAATGTCAGCCGGTCAGCAGGTTGCATGTTTGAGCCACAACATTTTGCATTGCTATGGAGTCAGCTAGAAAGTTTGAAAATAAGTTGCAACTAAGGATTGTTGCGGCAAACCATAAAAGTCTTGATAATTTCAAAGGGCCAATAAGCTATATAACATGACTTTGAAAGCATGGCTATTCTCCTTAGATGGTATTCTAGCATACCAGGGTATAATACAATCTCATTGCCATTGACTGTTTCAATGGTTGAGTGAGATTCATTTGTTGCGAACTTTGAGATTCATTTGTTGCCAACACAACATTTAAGGGGGCCAAAGTGAGAGGACAGAGCTATCTGGTTAAAGTGCTTTCTAGAAAGTGGAAGTATTTAGGAGATTAGATATTATCCATTTCACCTTGTCTTACGATCATAACATCCAAATCGTTTTTTTCTTGAAAGCCATATTTTGCTATATTTTTTTTGCCAACACAACATTTAAGGGGGCCAAAGTGAGAGGACAGCTCCCCCCATGTCCCCTTTCCAGAACCCAGGAGATTACATACACTCAGAGATGAGTTTAAGGGTTGAAAGGAGATTATTCAGGGGGGACTGAGAGGGAGGGGACCCAAGAATTTAAATCATATGTGATTTATCATTGGGGAATGAAATACGGCTACTTTCTATCAAAATGTGAAGACATCATTGTAGAGGAGATTTAACGCAGAGGGATTTTTGTCCGTGTTTTCTTTTTTTTAAATGTTGTCTGGTATTGTCATTTGTATGCCCGGCTAGCTCAGTCGGTAGAGCATGAGACTCTTAATCTCAGGGTCGTGGGTTCGAGCCCCACGTTGGGCGCTATATACTTTTAACTTAGCCCATCTGATGGAACAAAAAAGTAAAATGAGTAGTTCTTGGTTCTGTTCGATCATAGAGCCACACTAAATGTCAGCCGGTCAGCAGGTTGCGTGTTTGAGCCACAACATTTTGCATTGCTATGGAGTCAGCTAGAAAGTTTGAAAATAAGTTGCAACTAAGGATTGTGGCGGCAAACCATAAAAGTCTTGATAATTTCAAAGGGCCAATAAGCAATATAACATGACTTTGAAAGCATGGCTATTCTCCTTAGATGGTATTCTAGCATACCAGGGTATAATACAATCTCATTGCCATTGACTGTTTCAATGGTTGAGTGAGATTCATTTGTTGCGAACTTTGCCATAGCTGACATGCAGACATGTTCGCATTTTTACAACACATGTGAATATGTTCATTGGTCTCTGTGGCGCAATTGGTTAGCGCGTTCGACTGTTAATCGAAAGGTTGGTGGTTCAAGCCCACCCAGGGACGAGCTGATTTTTACTGACCACCAGGATGTCCATTAGCCCAAACCAGTAACCTTTGTTAGGCGAAAACATCGACTTTGTTTCCAAGAGTAGAAGCAGTTCATCAAGATAGAACTACTCTGTAATTTCCCTTCTAACCATGTACTCCTGCTGACTTGAGTACGGACTGTCTGAAAGAAGAGCTATCTGGTTAAAGTGCTTTCTAGAAAGTGGAAGTATTTAGGAGATTAGATATTATCCATTTCACCTTGTCTTACGATCATAACATCCAAATCGTTTTTTTCTTGAAAGCCATATTTTGCTATATTTTTTTTGCCAACACAACATTTAAGGGGGCCAAAGTGAGAGGACAGCTCCCCCCATGTCCCCTTTCCAGAACCCAGGAGATTACATACACTCAGAGATGAGTTTAAGGGTTGAAAGGAGATTATTCGGGGGGGACTGAGAGGGAGGGGACCCAAGAATTTAAATCATATGTGATTTATCATTGGGGAATGAAATACGGCTACTTTCTATCAAAATTTGAAGACATCATTGTAGAGGAGATTTAACGCAGAGGGATTTTTGTCCGTGTTTTCTTTTTTTTAAATGTTGTCTGGTATTGTCATTTATATGCCCGGCTAGCTCAGTCGGTAGAGCATGAGACTCTTAATCTCAGGGTCGTGGGTTCGAGCCCCACGTTGGGCGCTATATACTTTTAACTTAGCCCATCTGATGGAACAAAAAAGTAAAATGAGTAGTTCTTGGTTCTGTTCGATCATAGAGCCACACTAAATGTCAGCCGGTCAGCAGGTTGCGTGTTTGAGCCACAACATTTTGCATTGCTATGGAGTCAGCTAGAAAGTTTGAAAATAAGTTGCAACTAAGGATTGTGGCGGCAAACCATAAAAGTCTTGATAATTTCAAAGGGCCAATAAGCAATATAACATGACTTTGAAAGCATGGCTATTCTCCTTAGATGGTATTCTAGCATACCAGGGTATAATACAATCTCATTGCCATTGACTGTTTCAATGGTTGAGTGAGATTCATTTGTTGCGAACTTTGCCATAGCTGACATGCAGACATGTTCTCATTTTTACAACACATGTGAATATGTTCATTGGTCTCTGTGGCGCAATTGGTTAGCGCGTTCGACTGTTAATCGAAAGGTTGGTGGTTCAAGCCCACCCATGGACGAGCTGATTTTAACTGACCACCAGGATGTCCATTAGCCCAAACCAGTAACCTTTGTTAGGCGAAAACATCGACTTTGTTTCCAAGAGTAGAAGCAGTTCATCAAGATAGAACTACTCTGTAATTTCCCTTCTAACCATGTACTCCTGCTGACTTGAGTACGGACTGTCTGAAAGAAGAGCTATCTGGTTAAAGTGCTTTCTAGAAAGTGGAAGTATTTAGGAGATTAGATATTATCCATTTCACCTTGTCTTACGATCATAACATCCAAATCGTTTTTTTCTTGAAAGCCATATTTTGCCATATTTTTTTTGCCAACACAACATTTAAGGGGGCCAAAGTGAGAGGACAGCTCCCCCCATGTCCCCTTTCCAGAACCCAGGAGATTACATACACTCAGAGATGAGTTTAAGGGTTGAAAGGAGATTATTCAGGGGGGACTGAGAGGGAGGGGACCCAAGAATTTAAATCATATGTGATTTATCATTGGGGAATGAAATACGGCTACTTTCTATCAAAATGTGAAGACATCATTGTAGAGGAGATTTATCGCAGTGGGTGTTTTGTCTGTGTTTTTTTTTTTTTAATGGTGTCTGGTATTGTTTTAATATGCCCGGCTAGCTCAGTCGGTAGAGCATGAGACTCTTAATCTCAGGGTCGTGGGTTCGAGCCCCACGTTGGGCGCTATATACTTTTAACCTAGCCCATCTGATGGAACAAAAAAGTAAAATGAGTAGTTCTTGGTTCTGTTCGATCATAGAGCCACACTAAATGTCAGCCGGTCAGCAGGTTGCGTGTTTGAGCCACAACATTTTGCATTGCTATGGAGTCAGCTAGAAAGTTTGAAAATAAGTTGCAACTAAGGATTGTTGCGGCAAACCATAAAAGTCTTGATAATTTCAAAGGGCCAATAAGCTATATAACATGACTTTGAAAGCATGGCTATTCTCCTTAGATGGTATTCTAGCATACCAGGGTATAATACAATCTCATTGCCATTGACTGTTTCAATGGTTGAGTGAGATTCATTTGTTGCGAACTTTGAGATTCATTTGTTGCCAACACAACATTTAAGGGGGCCAAAGTGAGAGGACAGAGCTATCTGGTTAAAGTGCTTTCTAGAAAGTGGAAGTATTTAGGAGATTAGATATTATCCATTTCACCTTGTCTTACGATCATAACATCCAAATCGTTTTTTTCTTGAAAGCCATATTTTGCTATATTTTTTTTGCCAACACAACATTTAAGGGGGCCAAAGTGAGAGGACAGCTCCCCCCATGTCCCCTTTCCAGAACCCAGGAGATTACATACACTCAGAGATGAGTTTAAGGGTTGAAAGGAGATTATTCGGGGGGGACTGAGAGGGAGGGGACCCAAGAATTTAAATCATATGTGATTTATCATTGGGGAATGAAATACGGCTACTTTCTATCAAAATTTGAAGACATCATTGTAGAGGAGATTTAACGCAGAGGGATTTTTGTCCGTGTTTTCTTTTTTTTAAATGTTGTCTGGTATTGTCATTTGTATGCCCGGCTAGCTCAGTCGGTAGAGCATGAGACTCTTAATCTCAGGGTCGTGGGTTCGAGCCCCACGTTGGGCGCTATATACTTTTAACTTAGCCCATCTGATGGAACAAAAAAGTAAAATGAGTAGTTCTTGGTTCTGTTCGATCATAGAGCCACACTAAATGTCAGCCGGTCAGCAGGTTGCGTGTTTGAGCCACAACATTTTGCATTGCTATGGAGTCAGCTAGAAAGTTTGAAAATAAGTTGCAACTAAGGATTGTGGCGGCAAACCATAAAAGTCTTGATAATTTCAAAGGGCCAATAAGCAATATAACATGACTTTGAAAGCATGGCTATTCTCCTTAGATGGTATTCTAGCATACCAGGGTATAATACAATCTCATTGCCATTGACTGTTTCAATGGTTGAGTGAGATTCATTTGTTGCGAACTTTGCCATAGCTGACATGCAGACATGTTCGCATTTTTACAACACATGTGAATATGTTCATTGGTCTCTGTGGCGCAATTGGTTAGCGCGTTCGACTGTTAATCGAAAGGTTGGTGGTTCAAGCCCACCCAGGGACGAGCTGATTTTTACTGACCACCAGGATGTCCATTAGCCCAAACCAGTAACCTTTGTTAGGCGAAAACATCGACTTTGTTTCCAAGAGTAGAAGCAGTTCATCAAGATAGAACTACTCTGTAATTTCCCTTCTAACCATGTACTCCTGCTGACTTGAGTACGGACTGTCTGAAAGAAGAGCTATCTGGTTAAAGTGCTTTCTAGAAAGTGGAAGTATTTAGGAGATTAGATATTATCCATTTCACCTTGTCTTACGATCATAACATCCAAATCGTTTTTTTCTTGAAAGCCATATTTTGCTATATTTTTTTTGCCAACACAACATTTAAGGGGGCCAAAGTGAGAGGACAGCTCCCCCCATGTCCCCTTTCCAGAACCCAGGAGATTACATACACTCAGAGATGAGTTTAAGGGTTGAAAGGAGATTATTCGGGGGGGACTGAGAGGGAGGGGACCCAAGAATTTAAATCATATGTGATTTATCATTGGGGAATGAAATACGGCTACTTTCTATCAAAATTTGAAGACATCATTGTAGAGGAGATTTAACGCAGAGGGATTTTTGTCCGTGTTTTCTTTTTTTTAAATGTTGTCTGGTATTGTCATTTATATGCCCGGCTAGCTCAGTCGGTAGAGCATGAGACTCTTAATCTCAGGGTCGTGGGTTCGAGCCCCACGTTGGGCGCTATATACTTTTAACTTAGCCCATCTGATGGAACAAAAAAGTAAAATGAGTAGTTCTTGGTTCTGTTCGATCATAGAGCCACACTAAATGTCAGCCGGTCAGCAGGTTGCGTGTTTGAGCCACAACATTTTGCATTGCTATGGAGTCAGCTAGAAAGTTTGAAAATAAGTTGCAACTAAGGATTGTGGCGGCAAACCATAAAAGTCTTGATAATTTCAAAGGGCCAATAAGCAATATAACATGACTTTGAAAGCATGGCTATTCTCCTTAGATGGTATTCTAGCATACCAGGGTATAATACAATCTCATTGCCATTGACTGTTTCAATGGTTGAGTGAGATTCAGTTGTTGCGAACTTTGCCATAGCTGACATGCAGACATGTTCTCATTTTTACAACACATGTGAATATGTTCATTGGTCTCTGTGGCGCAATTGGTTAGCGCGTTCGACTGTTAATCGAAAGGTTGGTGGTTCAAGCCCACCCATGGACGAGCTGATTTTAACTGACCACCAGGATGTCCATTAGCCCAAACCAGTAACCTTTGTTAGGCGAAAACATCGACTTTGTTTCCAAGAGTAGAAGCAGTTCATCAAGATAGAACTACTCTGTAATTTCCCTTCTAACCATGTACTCCTGCTGACTTGAGTACGGACTGTCTGAAAGAAGAGCTATCTGGTTAAAGTGCTTTCTAGAAAGTGGAAGTATTTAGGAGATTAGATATTATCCATTTCACCTTGTCTTACGATCATAACATCCAAATCGTTTTTTTCTTGAAAGCCATATTTTGCCATATTTTTTTTGCCAACACAACATTTAAGGGGGCCAAAGTGAGAGGACAGCTCCCCCCATGTCCCCTTTCCAGAACCCAGGAGATTACATACACTCAGAGATGAGTTTAAGGGTTGAAAGGAGATTATTCAGGGGGGACTGAGAGGGAGGGGACCCAAGAATTTAAATCATATGTGATTTATCATTGGGGAATGAAATACGGCTACTTTCTATCAAAATGTGAAGACATCATTGTAGAGGAGATTTATCGCAGTGGGTGTTTTGTCTGTGTTTTTTTTTTTTTAATGGTGTCTGGTATTGTTTTAATATGCTCGGCTAGCTCAGTCGGTAGAGCATGAGACTCTTAATCTCAGGGTCGTGGGTTCGAGCCCCACGTTGGGCGCTATATACTTTTAACCTAGCCCATCTGATGGAACAAAAAAGTAAAATGAGTAGTTCTTGGTTCTGTTCGATCATAGAGCCACACTAAATGTCAGCCGGTCAGCAGGTTGCGTGTTTGAGCCACAACATTTTGCATTGCTATGGAGTCAGCTAGAAAGTTTGAAAATAAGTTGCAACTAAGGATTGTGGCGGCAAACCATAAAAGTCTTGATAATTTCAAAGGGCCAATAAGCTATATAACATGACTTTGAAAGCATGGCTATTCTCCTTAGATGGTATTCTAGCATACCAGGGTATAATACAATCTCATTGCCATTGACTGTTTCAATGGTTGAGTGAGATTCATTTGTTGCGAACTTTGAGATTCATTTGTTGCCAACACAACATTTAAGGGGGCCAAAGTGAGAGGACAGAGCTATCTGGTTAAAGTGCTTTCTAGAAAGTGGAAGTATTTAGGAGATTAGATATTATCCATTTCACCTTGTTTTACGATCATAACATCCAAATCGTTTTTTTCTTGAAAGCCATATTTTGCTATATTTTTTTTGCCAACACAACATTTAAGGGGGCCAAAGTGAGAGGACAGCTCCCCCCATGTCCCCTTTCCAGAACCCAGGAGATTACATACACTCAGAGATGAGTTTAAGGGTTGAAAGGAGATTATTCGGGGGGGACTGAGAGGGAGGGGACCCAAGAATTTAAATCATATGTGATTTATCATTGGGGAATGAAATACGGCTACTTTCTATCAAAATTTGAAGACATCATTGTAGAGGAGATTTAACGCAGAGGGATTTTTGTCCGTGTTTTCTTTTTTTTAAATGTTGTCTGGTATTGTCATTTGTATGCCCGGCTAGCTCAGTCGGTAGAGCATGAGACTCTTAATCTCAGGGTCGTGGGTTCGAGCCCCACGTTGGGCGCTATATACTTTTAACTTAGCCCATCTGATGGAACAAAAAAGTAAAATGAGTAGTTCTTGGTTCTGTTCGATCATAGAGCCACACTAAATGTCAGCCGGTCAGCAGGTTGCGTGTTTGAGCCACAACATTTTGCATTGCTATGGAGTCAGCTAGAAAGTTTGAAAATAAGTTGCAACTAAGGATTGTGGCGGCAAACCATAAAAGTCTTGATAATTTCAAAGGGCCAATAAGCAATATAACATGACTTTGAAAGCATGGCTATTCTCCTTAGATGGTATTCTAGCATACCAGGGTATAATACAATCTCATTGCCATTGACTGTTTCAATGGTTGAGTGAGATTCATTTGTTGCGAACTTTGCCATAGCTGACATGCAGACATGTTCGCATTTTTACAACACATGTGAATATGTTCATTGGTCTCTGTGGCGCAATTGGTTAGCGCGTTCGACTTTTAATCGAAAGGTTGGTGGTTCAAGCCCACCCAGGGACGAGCTGATTTTAACTGACCACCAGGATGTCCATTAGCCCAAACCAGTAACCTTTGTTAGGCGAAAACATCGACTTTGTTTCCAAGAGTAGAAGCAGTTCATCAAGATAGAACTACTCTGTCATTTCCCTTCTAACCATGTACTCCTGCTGACTTGAGTACGGACTGTCTGAAAGAAGAGCTATCTGGTTAAAGTGCTTTCTAGAAAGTGGAAGTATTTAGGAGATTAGATATTATCCATTTCACCTTGTCTTACGATCATAACATCCAAATCGTTTTTTTCTTGAAAGCCATATTTTGCTATATTTTTTTTGCCAACACAACATTTAAGGGGGCCAAAGTGAGAGGACAGCTCCCCCCATGTCCCCTTTCCAGAACCCAGGAGATTACATACACTCAGAGATGAGTTTAAGGGTTGAAAGGAGATTATTCAGGGGGGACTGAGAGGGAGGGGACCCAAGAATTTAAATCATATGTGATTTATCATTGGGGAATGAAATACGGCTACTTTCTATCAAAATGTGAAGACATCATTGTAGAGGAGATTTATCGCAGTGGGTGTTTTGTCTGTGTTTTTTTTTTTTTAATGGTGTCTGGTATTGTTTCAATATGCCCGGCTAGCTCAGTCGGTAGAGCATGAGACTCTTAATCTCAGGGTCGTGGGTTCGAGCCCCACGTTGGGCGCTATATACTTTTAACTTAGCCCATCTGATGGAACAAAAAAGTAAAATGAGTAGTTCTTGGTTCTGTTCGATCATAGAGCCACACTAAATGTCAGCCGGTCAGCAGGTTGCGTGTTTGAGCCACAACATTTTGCATTGCTATGGAGTCAGCTAGAAAGTTTGAAAATAAGTTGCAACTAAGGATTGTGGCGGCAAACCATAAAAGTCTTGATAATTTCAAAGGGCCAATAAGCAATATAACATGACTTTGAAAGCATGGCTATTCTCCTTAGATGGTATTCTAGCATACCAGGGTATAATACAATCTCATTGCCATTGACTGTTTCAATGGTTGAGTGAGATTCATTTGTTGCGAACTTTGCCATAGCTGACATGCAGACATGTTCGCATTTTTACAACACATGTGAATATGTTCATTGGTCTCTGTGGCGCAATTGGTTAGCGCGTTCGACTGTTAATCGAAAGGTTGGTGGTTCAAGCCCACCCAGGGACGAGCTGATTTTAACTGACCACCAGGATGTCCATTAGCCCAAACCAGTAACCTTTGTTAGGCGAAAACATCGACTTTGTTTCCAAGAGTAGAAGCAGTTCATCAAGATAGAACTACTCTGTAATTTCCCTTCTAACCATGTACTCCTGCTGACTTGAGTACGGACTGTCTGAAAGAAGAGCTATCTGGTTAAAGTGCTTTCTAGAAAGTGGAAGTATTTAGGAGATTAGATATTATCCATTTCACCTTGTCTTACGATCATAACATCCAAATCGTTTTTTTCTTGAAAGCCATATTTTGCCATATTTTTTTTGCCAACACAACATTTAAGGGGGCCAAAGTGAGAGGACAGCTCCCCCCATGTCCCCTTTCCAGAACCCAGGAGATTACATACACTCAGAGATGAGTTTAAGGGTTGAAAGGAGATTATTCAGGGGGGACTGAGAGGGAGGGGACCCAAGAATTTAAATCATATGTGATTTATCATTGGGGAATGAAATACGGCTACTTTCTATCAAAATGTGAAGACATCATTGTAGAGGAGATTTATCGCAGTGGGTGTTTTGTCCGTGTTTTCTTTTTTTTAAATGTTGTCTGGTATTGTCATTTATATGCCCGGCTAGCTCAGTCGGTAGAGCATGAGACTCTTAATCTCAGGGTCGTGGGTTTGAGCCCCACGTTGGGCGCTATATACTTTTAACCTAGCCCATCTGATGGAACAAAAAAGTAAAATGAGTAGTTCTTGGTTCTGTTCGATCATAGAGCCACACTAAATGTCAGCCGGTCAGCAGGTTGCGTGTTTGAGCCACAACATTTTGCATTGCTATGGAGTCAGCTAGAAAGTTTGAAAATAAGTTGCAACTAAGGATTGTGGCGGCAAACCATAAAAGTCTTGATAATTTCAAAGGGCCAATAAGCAACAAAACATGACTTTGAAAGCATGGCTATTCTCCGTAGATGGTATTCTAGCATACCAGGGTATAATACAATCTCATTGCCATTGACTGTTTCAATGGTTGAGTGAGATTCATTTGTTGCGAACTTTGCCATAGCTGACATGCAGACATGTTCGCATTTTTACAACACATGTGAATATGTTCATTGGTCTCTGTGGCGCAATTGGTTAGCGCGTTCGACTGTTGATCGAAAGGTTGGTGGTTCAAGCCCACCCAGGGACGAGCTGATTTTAACTGACCACCAGGATGACTATTAGCCCAAACCAGTAACCTTTGTTAGGCGAAAACATCGACTTTGTTTCCAAGAGTAGAAGCAGTTCATCAAGATAGAACTACTCTGTAATTTCCCTTCTAACCATGTACTCCTGCTGACTTGAGTACGGACTGTCTGAAAGAAGAGCTATCTGGTTAAAGTGCTTTCTAGAAAGTGGAAGTATTTAGGAGATTAGATATTATCCATTTCACCTTGTCTTACGATCATAACATCCAAATCGTTTTTTTCTTGAAAGCCATATTTTGCCATATTTTTTTTGCCAACACAACATTTAAGGGGGCCAAAGTGAGAGGACAGCTCCCCCCATGTCCCCTTTCCAGAACCCAGGAGATTACATACACTCAGAGATGAGTTCAAGGGTTGAAAGGAGATTATTCAGGGGGGACTGAGAGGGAGGGGACCCAAGAATTTAAATCATATGTGATTTATCATTGGGGAATGAAATACGGCTACTTTCTATCAAAATGTGAAGACATCATTGTAGAGGAGATTTATCGCAGTGGGTGTTTTGTCTGTGTTTTTTTTTTTTTAATGGTGTCTGGTATTGTTTTAATATGCCCGGCTAGCTCAGTCGGTAGAGCATGAGACTCTTAATCTCAGGGTCGTGGGTTCGAGCCCCACGTTGGGCGCTATATACTTTTAACCTAGCCCATCTGATGGAACAAAAAAGTAAAATGAGTAGTTCTTGGTTCTGTTCGATCATAGAGCCACACTAAATGTCAGCCGGTCAGCAGGTTGCGTGTTTGAGCCACAACATTTTGCATTGCTATGGAGTCAGCTAGAAAGTTTGAAAATAAGTTGCAACTAAGGATTGTTGCGGCAAACCATAAAAGTCTTGATAATTTCAAAGGGCCAATAAGCTATATAACATGACTTTGAAAGCATGGCTATTCTCCTTAGATGGTTTTCTAGCATACCAGGGTATAATACAATCTCATTGCCATTGACTGTTTCAATGGTTGAGTGAGATTCATTTGTTGCGAACTTTGAGATTCATTTGTTGCCAACACAACATTTAAGGGGGCCAAAGTGAGAGGACAGAGCTATCTGGTTAAAGTGCTTTCTAGAAAGTGGAAGTATTTAGGAGATTAGATATTATCCATTTCACCTTGTCTTACGATCATAACATCCAAATTGTTTTTTTCTTGAAAGCCATATTTTGCTATATTTTTTTTGCCAACATAACATTTAAGGGGGCCAAAGTGAGAGGACAGCTCCCCCCATGTCCCCTTTCCAGAACCCAGGAGATTACATACACTCAGAGATGAGTTTAAGGGTTGAAAGGAGATTATTCGGGGGGGACTGAGAGGGAGGGGACACAAGAATTTAAATCATATGTGATTTATCATTGGGGAATGAAATACGGCTATTTTCTATCAAAATTTGAAGACATCATTGTAGAGGAGATTTAACGCAGAGGGATTTTTGTCCGTGTTTTCTTTTTTTTAAATGTTGTCTGGTATTGTCATTTGTATGCCCGGCTAGCTCAGTCGGTAGAGCATGAGACTCTTAATCTCAGGGTCGTGGGTTCGAGCCCCACGTTGGGCGCTATATACTTTTAACTTAGCCCATCTGATGGAACAAAAAAGTAAAATGAGTAGTTCTTGGTTCTGTTCGATCATAGAGCCACACTAAATGTCAGCCGGTCAGCAGGTTGCGTGTTTGAGCCACAACATTTTGCATTGCTATGGAGTCAGCTAGAAAGTTTGAAAATAAGTTGCAACTAAGGATTGTGGCGGCAAACCATAAAAGTCTTGATAATTTCAAAGGGCCAATAAGCAATATAACATGACTTTGAAAGCATGGCTATTCTCCTTAGATGGTATTCTAGCATACCAGGGTATAATACAATCTCATTGCCATTGACTGTTTCAATGGTTGAGTGAGATTCATTTGTTGCGAACTTTGCCATAGCTGACATGCAGACATGTTCGCATTTTTACAACACATGTGAATATGTTCATTGGTCTCTGTGGCGCAATTGGTTAGCGCGTTCGACTGTTAATCGAAAGGTTGGTGGTTCAAGCCCACCCAGGGACGAGCTGATTTTAACTGACCACCAGGATGTCCATTAGCCCAAACCAGTAACCTTTGTTAGGCGAAAACATCGACTTTGTTTCCAAGAGTAGAAGCAGTTCATCAAGATAGAACTACTCTGTCATTTCCCTTCTAACCATGTACTCCTGCTGACTTGAGTACGGACTGTCTGAAAGAAGAGCTATCTGGTTAAAGTGCTTTCTAGAAAGTGGAAGTATTTAGGAGATTAGATATTATCCATTTCACCTTGTCTTACGATCATAACATCCAAATCGTTTTTTTCTTGAAAGCCATATTTTGCTATATTTTTTTTGCCAACACAACATTTAAGGGGGCCAAAGTGAGAGGACAGCTCCCCCCATGTCCCCTTTCCAGAACCCAGGAGATTACATACACTCAGAGATGAGTTTAAGGGTTGAAAGGAGATTATTCAGGGGGGACTGAGAGGAAGGGGACCCAAGAATTTAAATCATATGTGATTTATCATTGGGGAATGAAATACGGCTACTTTCTATCAAAATGTGAAGACATCATTGTAGAGGAGATTTATCGCAGTGGGTGTTTTGTCTGTGTTTTTTTTTTTTTAATGGTGTCTGGTATTGTTTTAATATGTCCGGCTAGCTCAGTCGGTAGAGCATGAGACTCTTAATCTCAGGGTCGTGGGTTCGAGCCCCACGTTGGGCGCTATATACTTTTAACCTAGCCCATCTGATGGAACAAAAAAGTAAAATGAGTAGTTCTTGGTTCTGTTCGATCATAGAGCCACACTAAATGTCAGCCGGTCAGCAGGTTGCGTGTTTGAGCCACAACATTTTGCATTGCTATGGAGTCAGCTAGAAAGTTTGAAAATAAGTTGCAACTAAGGATTGTTGCGGCAAACCATAAAAGTCTTGATAATTTCAAAGGGCCAATAAGCTATATAACATGACTTTGAAAGCATGGCTATTCTCCTTAGATGGTATTCTAGCATACCAGGGTATAATACAATCTCATTGCCATTGACTGTTTCAATGGTTGAGTGAGATTCATTTGTTGCGAACTTTGAGATTCATTTGTTGCCAACACAACATTTAAGGGGGCCAAAGTGAGAGGACAGAGCTATCTGGTTAAAGTGCTTTCTAGAAAGTGGAAGTATTTAGGAGATTAGATATTATCCATTTCACCTTGTCTTACGATCATAACATCCAAATCGTTTTTTTCTTGAAAGCCATATTTTGCTATATTTTTTTTGCCAACACAACATTTAAGGGGGCCAAAGTGAGAGGACAGCTCCCCCCATGTCCCCTTTCCAGAACCCAGGAGATTACATACACTCAGAGATGAGTTTAAGGGTTGAAAGGAGATTATTCAGGGGGGACTGAGAGGGAGGGGACCCAAGAATTTAAATCATATGTGATTTATCATTGGGGAATGAAATACGGCTACTTTCTATCAAAATGTGAAGACATCATTGTAGAGGAGATTTATCGCAGTGGGTGTTTTGTCTGTGTTTTTTTTTTTTTAATGGTGTCTGGTATTGTTTTAATATGCCCGGCTAGCTCAGTCGGTAGAGCATGAGACTCTTAATCTCAGGGTCGTGGGTTCGAGCCCCACGTTGGGCGCCATATACTTTTAACCTAGCCCATCTGATGGAACAAAAAAGTAAAATGAGTAGTTCTTGGTTCTGTTCGATCATAGAGCCACACTAAATGTCAGCCGGTCAGCAGGTTGCGTGTTTGAGCCACAACATTTTGCATTGCTATGGAGTCAGCTAGAAAGTTTGAAAATAAGTTGCAACTAAGGATTGTGGCGGCAAACCATAAAAGTCTTGATAATTTCAAAGGGCCAATAAGCAACAAAACATGACTTTGAAAGCATTGCTATTCTCCGTAGATGGTATTCTAGCATACCAGGGTATAATACAATCTCATTGCCATTGACTGTTTCAATGGTTGAGTGAGATTCATTTGTTGCGAACTTTGCCATAGCTGACATGCAGACATGTTCGCATTTTTACAACACATGTGAATATGTTCATTGGTCTCTGTGGCGCAATTGGTTAGCGCGTTCGACTGTTGATCGAAAGGTTGGTGGTTCAAGCCCACCCAGGGACGAGCTGATTTTAACTGACCACCAGGATGACCATTAGCCCAAACCAGTAACCTTTGTTAGGCGAAAACATCGACTTTGTTTCCAAGAGTAGAAGCAGTTCATCAAGATAGAACTACTCTGTAATTTCCCTTCTAACCATGTACTCCTGCTGACTTGAGTACGGACTGTCTGAAAGAAGAGCTATCTGGTTAAAGTGCTTTCTAGAAAGTGGAAGTATTTAGGAGATTAGATATTATCCATTTCACCTTGTCTTACGATCATAACATCCAAATTGTTTTTTTCTTGAAAGCCATATTTTGCTATATTTTTTTTGCCAACATAACATTTAAGGGGGCCAAAGTGAGAGGACAGCTCCCCCCATGTCCCCTTTCCAGGACCCAGGAGATTACATACACTCAGAGATGAGTTTAAGGGTTGAAAGGAGATTATTCGGGGGGGACTGAGAGGGAGGGGACACAAGAATTTAAATCATATGTGATTTATCATTGGGGAATGAAATACGGCTACTTTCTATCAAAATGTGAAGACATCATTGTAGAGGAGATTTATCGCAGTGGGTGTTTTGTCTGTGTTTTTTTTTTTTTAATGGTGTCTGGTATTGTTTTAATATGCCCGGCTAGCTCAGTCGGTAGAGCATGAGACTCTTAATCTCAGGGTCGTGGGTTCGAGCCCCACGTTGGGCGCTATATACTTTTAACCTAGCCCATCTGATGGAACAAAAAAGTAAAATGAGTAGTTCTTGGTTCTGTTCGATCATAGAGCCACACTAAATGTCAGCCGGTCAGCAGGTTGCGTGTTTGAGCCACAACATTTTGCATTGCTATGGAGTCAGCTAGAAAGTTTGAAAATAAGTTGCAACTAAGGATTGTTGCGGCAAACCATAAAAGTCTTGATAATTTCAAAGGGCCAATAAGCTATATAACATGACTTTGAAAGCATGGCTATTCTCCTTAGATGGTTTTCTAGCATACCAGGGTATAATACAATCTCATTGCCATTGACTGTTTCAATGGTTGAGTGAGATTCATTTGTTGCGAACTTTGAGATTCATTTGTTGCCAACACAACATTTAAGGGGGCCAAAGTGAGAGGACAGAGCTATCTGGTTAAAGTGCTTTCTAGAAAGTGGAAGTATTTAGGAGATTAGATATTATCCATTTCACCTTGTCTTACGATCATAACATCCAAATTGTTTTTTTCTTGAAAGCCATATTTTGCTATATTTTTTTTGCCAACATAACATTTAAGGGGGCCAAAGTGAGAGGACAGCTCCCCCCATGTCCCCTTTCCAGAACCCAGGAGATTACATACACTCAGAGATGAGTTTAAGGGTTGAAAGGAGATTATTCGGGGGGGACTGAGAGGGAGGGGACACAAGAATTTAAATCATATGTGATTTATCATTGGGGAATGAAATACGGCTACTTTCTATCAAAATTTGAAGACATCATTGTAGAGGAGATTTAACGCAGAGGGATTTTTGTCCGTGTTTTCTTTTTTTTAAATGTTGTCTGGTATTGTCATTTGTATGCCCGGCTAGCTCAGTCGGTAGAGCATGAGACTCTTAATCTCAGGGTCGTGGGTTCGAGCCCCACGTTGGGCGCTATATACTTTTAACTTAGCCCATCTGATGGAACAAAAAAGTAAAATGAGTAGTTCTTGGTTCTGTTCGATCATAGAGCCACACTAAATGTCAGCCGGTCAGCAGGTTGCGTGTTTGAGCCACAACATTTTGCATTGCTATGGAGTCAGCTAGAAAGTTTGAAAATAAGTTGCAACTAAGGATTGTGGCGGCAAACCATAAAAGTCTTGATAATTTCAAAGGGCCAATAAGCAATATAACATGACTTTGAAAGCATGGCTATTCTCCTTAGATGGTATTCTAGCATACCAGGGTATAATACAATCTCATTGCCATTGACTGTTTCAATGGTTGAGTGAGATTCATTTGTTGCGAACTTTGCCATAGCTGACATGCAGACATGTTCGCATTTTTACAACACATGTGAATATGTTCATTGGTCTCTGTGGCGCAATTGGTTAGCGCGTTCGACTGTTAATCGAAAGGTTGGTGGTTCAAGCCCACCCAGGGACGAGCTGATTTTAACTGACCACCAGGATGTCCATTAGCCCAAACCAGTAACCTTTGTTAGGCGAAAACATCGACTTTGTTTCCAAGAGTAGAAGCAGTTCATCAAGATAGAACTACTCTGTCATTTCCCTTCTAACCATGTACTCCTGCTGACTTGAGTACGGACTGTCTGAAAGAAGAGCTATCTGGTTAAAGTGCTTTCTAGAAAGTGGAAGTATTTAGGAGATTAGATATTATCCATTTCACCTTGTCTTACGATCATAACATCCAAATCGTTTTTTTCTTGAAAGCCATATTTTGCTATATTTTTTTTGCCAACACAACATTTAAGGGGGCCAAAGTGAGAGGACAGCTCCCCCCATGTCCCCTTTCCAGAACCCAGGAGATTACATACACTCAGAGATGAGTTTAAGGGTTGAAAGGAGATTATTCAGGGGGGACTGAGAGGAAGGGGACCCAAGAATTTAAATCATATGTGATTTATCATTGGGGAATGAAATACGGCTACTTTCTATCAAAATGTGAAGACATCATTGTAGAGGAGATTTATCGCAGTGGGTGTTTTGTCTGTGTTTTTTTTTTTTTAATGGTGTCTGGTATTGTTTTAATATGTCCGGCTAGCTCAGTCGGTAGAGCATGAGACTCTTAATCTCAGGGTCGTGGGTTCGAGCCCCACGTTGGGCGCTATATACTTTTAACCTAGCCCATCTGATGGAACAAAAAAGTAAAATGAGTAGTTCTTGGTTCTGTTCGATCATAGAGCCACACTAAATGTCAGCCGGTCAGCAGGTTGCGTGTTTGAGCCACAACATTTTGCATTGCTATGGAGTCAGCTAGAAAGTTTGAAAATAAGTTGCAACTAAGGATTGTTGCGGCAAACCATAAAAGTCTTGATAATTTCAAAGGGCCAATAAGCTATATAACATGACTTTGAAAGCATGGCTATTCTCCTTAGATGGTATTCTAGCATACCAGGGTATAATACAATCTCATTGCCATTGACTGTTTCAATGGTTGAGTGAGATTCATTTGTTGCGAACTTTGCCATAGCTGACATGCAGACATGTTCGCATTTTTACAACACATGTGAATATGTTCATTGGTCTCTGTGGCGCAATTGGTTAGCGCGTTCGACTGTTGATCGAAAGGTTGGTGGTTCAAGCCCACCCAGGGACGAGCTGATTTTAACTGACCACCAGGATGACCATTAGCCCAAACCAGTAACCTTTGTTAGGCGAAAACATCGACTTTGTTTCCAAGAGTAGAAGCAGTTCATCAAGATAGAACTACTCTGTAATTTCCCTTCTAACCATGTACTCCTGCTGACTTGAGTACGGACTGTCTGAAAGAAGAGCTATCTGGTTAAAGTGCTTTCTAGAAAGTGGAAGTATTTAGGAGATTAGATATTATCCATTTCACCTTGTCTTACGATCATAACATCCAAATTGTTTTTTTCTTGAAAGCCATATTTTGCTATATTTTTTTTGCCAACATAACATTTAAGGGGGCCAAAGTGAGAGGACAGCTCCCCCCATGTCCCCTTTCCAGAACCCAGGAGATTACATACACTCAGAGATGAGTTTAAGGGTTGAAAGGAGATTATTCGGGGGGGACTGAGAGGGAGGGGACACAAGAATTTAAATCATATGTGATTTATCATTGGGGAATGAAATACGGCTACTTTCTATCAAAATTTGAAGACATCATTGTAGAGGAGATTTAACGCAGAGGGATTTTTGTCCGTGTTTTCTTTTTTTTAAATGTTGTCTGGTATTGTCATTTGTATGCCCGGCCAGCTCAGTCGGTAGAGCATGAGACTCTTAATCTCAGGGTCGTGGGTTCGAGCCCCACGTTGGGCGCTATATACTTTTAACTTAGCCCATCTGATGGAACAAAAAAGTAAAATGAGTAGTTCTTGGTTCTGTTCGATCATAGAGCCACACTAAATGTCAGCCGGTCAGCAGGTTGCGTGTTTGAGCCACAACATTTTGCATTGCTATGGAGTCAGCTAGAAAGTTTGAAAATAAGTTGGAACTAAGGATTGTGGCGGCAAACCATAAAAGTCTTGATAATTTCAAAGGGCCAATAAGCAATATAACATGACTTTGAAAGCATGGCTATTCTCCTTAGATGGTATTCTAGCATACCAGGGTATAATACAATCTCATTGCCATTGACTGTTTCAATGGTTGAGTGAGATTCATTTGTTGCGAACTTTGCCATAGCTGACATGCAGACATGTTCGCATTTTTACAACACATGTGAATATGTTCATTGGTCTCTGTGGCGCAATTGGTTAGCGCGTTCGACTGTTAATCGAAAGGTTGGTGGTTCAAGCCCACCCAGGGACGAGCTGATTTTAACTGACCACCAGGATGTCCATTAGCCCAAACCAGTAACCTTTGTTAGGCGAAAACATCGACTTTGTTTCCAAGAGTAGAAGCAGTTCATCAAGATAGAACTACTCTGTCATTTCCCTTCTAACCATGTACTCCTGCTGACTTGAGTACGGACTGTCTGAAAGAAGAGCTATCTGGTTAAAGTGCTTTCTAGAAAGTGGAAGTATTTAGGAGATTAGATATTATCCATTTCACCTTGTCTGACGATCATAACATCCAAATCGTTTTTTTCTTGAAAGCCATATTTTGCTATATTTTTTTTGCCAACACAACATTTAAGGGGGCCAAAGTGAGAGGACAGCTCCCCCCATGTCCCCTTTCCAGAACCCAGGAGATTACATACACTCAGAGATGAGTTTAAGGGTTGAAAGGAGATTATTCAGGGGGGACTGAGAGGGAGGGGACCCAAGAATTTAAATCATATGTGATTTATCATTGGGGAATGAAACACGGCTACTTTCTATCAAAATTTGAAGACATCATTGTAGAGGAGATTTAACGCAGAGGGATTTTTGTCTGTGTTTTTTTTTTTTTAAATGTTGTCTGGTATTGTTATTCGTATGCCTGGCTAGCTCAGTCGGTAGAGCATGAGACTCTTAATCTCAGGGTCGTGGGTTCGAGCCCCACGTTGGGTGCTATATACTTTTAACTTAGCCCATCTGATGGAACAAAAAAGTAAAATTAGTAGTTCTTGGTTCTGTTCGATCATAGAGCCACACTAAATGTCAGCCGGTCAGCAGGTTGCGTGTTTCAGCCACAACATTTTGCATTGCTATGGAGTCAGCTAGAAAGTTTGAAAATAAGTTGCAACTAAGGATTGTGGCGGCAAACCATAAAAGTCTTGATAATTTCAAAGGGCCAATAAGCAATATAACATGACTTTGAAAGCATGGCTATTCTCCTTAGATGGTATTCTAGCATACCAGGGTATAATACAATCTCATTGCCATTGACTGTTTCAATGGTTGAGTGTGATTCATTTGTTGCGAACTTTGCCATAGCTGACATGCAGACATGTTCGGATTTTTACAACACATGTGAATATGTTCATTGGTCTCTGTGGCGCAATTGGTTAGCGCGTTCGACTGTTAATCGAAAGGTTGGTGGTTCAAGCCCACCCAGGGACGAGCTGATTTTAACTGACCACCAGGATGTCCATTAGCCCAAACCAGTAACCTTTGTTAGGCGAAAACATCGACTTTGTTTCCAAGAGTAGAAGCAGTTCATCAAGATAGAACTACTCTGTAATTTCCCTTCTAACCATGTACTCCTGCTGACTAGAGTACGGACTGTCTGAAAGAAGAGCTATCTGGTTAAAGTGCTTTCTAGAAAGTCGAAGTATTTAGGAGATTAGATATTATCCATTTCACCTTGTCTTACGATCATAACATCCAAATCGTTTTTTTCTTGAAAGCCATATTTTGCTATATTTCTTTTGCCAACACAACATTTAAGGGGGCCAAAGTGAGAGGACAGCTCCCCCCATGTCCCCTTTCCAGAACCCAGGAGATTACATACACTCAGAGATGAGTTTAAGGGTTGAAAGGAGATTATTCAGGGGGGACTGAGAGGGAGGGGACCCAAGAATTTAAATCATATGTGATTTATCATTGGGGAATGAAATACGGCTACTTTCTATCAAAATGTGAAGACATCATTGTAGAGGAGATTTATCGCAGTGGGTGTTTTGTCTGTTTTTTTTTTTTTTTAATGGTGTCTGGTATTGTCATTAATATGCCAGGCTAGCTCAGTCGGTAGAGCATGAGACTCTTAATCTCAGGGTCGTGGGTTCGAGCCCCACGTTGGGTGCTATATACTTTTAACCTAGCCCATCTGATGGAACAAAAAAGTAAAATGAGTAGTTCTTAGTTCTGTTCGATCATAGAGCGACACTAAATGTCAGCCGGTCAAAAGGTTGCGTGTTTGAGCCACAAAATTTTGCATTGCTATGGAGTCAGCTAGAAAGTTTGAAAATAAGTTGCAACTAAGGATTGTGGCGGCAAACCATAAAAGTCTTGATAATTTCAAAGGGCCAATAAGCAATATAACATGACTTTGAAAGCATGGCTATTCTCCTTAGATGGTATTCTAGCATACCAGGGTATAATACAATCTCATTGCCATTGACTGTTTCAATGGTTGAGTGAGATTCATTTGTTGCGAACTTTGCCACAGCTGACATGCAGACATGTTCGAATTTTACAACACATGAGAATATGTTCATTGGTCTCAGAATGACCAATCACACGTTCCACTGTCCATTTCTCTCCATTTCTCTTCCATATCTTTTCACCAGAATGACCAATCACACGTTCCACTGTCCATTTCTCTCCCTGCGCTAAGCCAATCACGGACAGGCTAGCGACGCTCCGAATTCGGAATGGATTTTAACTGTAGAACAAACCACACGTATTCAATCGTCATTCCTGAAAACGACTCTGTAAGGTAAGGGTTTGAATTACATTAAAACACATTTAACACATTTAACACATCCAATCGCGGAAATGATCCACCCTATAAATTCGGACAGGTCATGCTCTGGAAAAGGTAGCGGTAATAACGGTAGTAAGTACGCTCTTCTGAAAACTAGTCTGCAATGTAACGGTTTGCAATTTACATTACAACAAATGCTTTACATTTAAGAACCAATAAATCGCGGAAATTATCGACGTTATAAATTCGTTCTACTGAATATAGGGTATTACTTTATCCAAAAGTCTGACCGTGCGGATTGTCTTAGCTTGTCCGGACATGTCACTACTTTTCCTCGTCATTTCACTGACTTTGGTTAATTTACAAGCATGTTAGCATCGGTTTAACTTTACTAACTTGAAATGATCGACGATCTAAATTCGTTCTACTGAATATTGGTATTATTTAATCCAAAAGTCTGACCGTGCGGATTGTCTTACCTTGTCCGGACATGTCACTACTTTTCCTTGTCATTTCACTGACTTTGGTTAATTTACTAGCATGTTAGCATCGGTTTAACTTTACGAACTTGGGTCAACTTCTTGTTAATTTATTGCATGTCAGCCTCAGTAGGAACTAGTAGTACGATTACGGTGAACGACCATTTTAATTCACCTGTACGGTGAACGACCATTTTAATTCACCTGTACGGTAAACAACCATTTTAGATTACATGGGGATATACTAGGGATTATTTTGTATGTATCACACATACACACACACACACACACACACACACACACACACACACACACACACACACACACACGTATATATATATATATATATATATATATATATATATATATATATATATATATATATATATATATATATATATATATATATATATATATATATAGCATATGTCTTTGACAATGTATGGTAACTTGGCCATTCTTCCCCTTGTCTTCAGATGTCTACTAAGAAGCATCGATCCATGGGGTCTGAGGAGTGGGTGAGCCGCCTGAGGGCATTTGCCTCTTCTGGCACTTGGCCCTCCAGTGCAGGGAACAGGCCATCTCCAAAACAGGCCAAGTGGCACAACCTCTACCAGAAGGTAAGCTTTGCCCCAACAGTAAACCAAAACTCCAAAGTGAACCAATTGTGTCTAAGTAAATCATTCTTTTCAATGAATTACAGATTGAGAAGTGTCCCATGATGCTGCGTGGGCAGACCTTAATGTTAGGGATAGCCCAGACATGTACCTGTGGCTTTCACTCCCAGCAGGTAATATTGAGAGCCTGGTGAAATAAATGCATTTTGTAGGCTTACAATTTGTGATGTGGACAAAATCCCATATTGATTAGTATTAATGCTTGTTTAATGGTTTTATTGTTTCTGTCTGTCAGTCTGTGAGAAGCCCTGCAGCTACCTTTGCCTCCACCTCTGCTGCGCCTGCACGGAGCCCTGGGAGGCCTGCATTGACGCTGGCGATGGTGAATATTTCCATCACATTAAATACCATGTCATTCACCTGGTTAGCCATGATCAACTCATCTCAGATCTGTGTGTTTACATAACTTTCATGCGTATCACTGGTGTGTGTATAATGTCATTTTTAACACCATTTTATTAAGACTATTCTTGGTTGATTTTCAGTTTGAGAAAGCGCGGTTTGGTGGGACTTTGTCTGCTGCAGCCAAGCCGAATGTCAATCTGACCAGGAGGCCTGTTGAGGTAATTGATGTACCTATAGCTGTGCCTGATGCCTAAGAACACAGCCATACAGCCAACACTATCTTTGTTTTGTAATTGTACTTCATCGGCTCTGTTTCCCCCTCTTCCCAGCGTCCCTCCAGCCCTGCCACTGTCCCGTCTGGGAGAAGCACTCCATCCGCTACCCCACCTCGAGTGACGCCCCCTTCCAGTCCCAGATTCTACAGGCCTGTCTCCCCTTTCTCTCTGCCTCCATCCAGCCCCATCATGTCGGCGGCGAGGACCAGCTCTTCTCCTCTGGTTCGTGCAACTGTAATAACCTCTCTACAGGTCTTACATACTGTAGCGTGTAGCGGATAGATGATTTATGATCTTTTTCTTTTTCTTTATGTAGGTTGAATCAGATACGAGTCCTGCTCCTCCAGGTCTCCTCCCTGCTCCTCCAGGTCTCCTCCCTGCTCCTCCAGGTCTCCTCCCTGCTCCTCCAGGTCCCCTCCCTGCTCCTCCTGGTCCCCTCCCTGCTCCTCCTGGTCCCCTCCCTGCTCCTCCTCTTGCTGCTCAGTTCTGGCTGCCGGTGGAAATGAGGAAGACCATTCCCCAGCAGGACCAGCGCTGGATTGCATCCACGCTGTGGAGGAACCAGCGGCTGCGACCGGACGTCCAGCTCTGGTATGAGCCACCTGTTCCTGCCCTCATCTACAACCAGGTCCCATCACCAGACCGCTTTTTTATGCACCGGCTCCTGGTGTGGATGCCCTACCACCTGTGGAAGGTGAGGCTGTCCTGCCCCCAGTGCAAGGGGCAGCTCACCGGGGCCGGCATCCACAAGAGGGCACGGAAGGTCCTGGACGTGGACAGGTACTACCTGATGGTGACGGAGACCCTCAGGTGCAACTCCTCCAGTTGCATATCAAATTACCTGTCCACGAGCCAGACCGTCCTGGACCAGCTGAGCTTGGCTCTCCGCGGGGAGTTCCGCCTCATCCTGACCCGCAAGTGAGTTCAGATCATGAAAGCAAATATCTTTTTTCAGTAATCAGTAATCCAGCAAATAGCAATATTTGATCACACTAAACCCCATCAATATTAGATCAAAAATATTTATAACATTTTGCCCATAGAAAACTCTTTGTCCAGCCAAACTAAATAATTTGATACAATCATACCTGTCCACAAAGGTATGCGTGTGACATCCGTGTCATCCGGATGCTACGGGAGAGGACCCTCGGCAACAGCTCCACACGCCTGGCCAAACAGCTGCGGGAGAACCACGGCGAGGAGTGGCTGCAGCGGTTGGCCCGCTACATGGAGCTGGCCAATGACTTTGCCCGCAGGCCCGGTCTCTTCCCTGTGGTCTGTCAGAGCCCCCCCGAGCCTATCGCTGTCCCGACCAACAGGTGGCTCCTGACGGTGTACGGGAAGGACTTGATGAGCCGTATGGGTCACATCAAGGCCAGCATCACCTCCACCTTTGGCTCCATTTTAAAAATGGATTCTACAAAGAAGGTAAAAAGGACATCAGTAATAATGCATCAACAATATATGAAATGGGTTTTCTCATAACACCATATCCCAGCTTGGGAGCCATTGAAGTTATAGTCACAAATGTGTCAATGTTTATTTGATGTGCATTTTTGCGTGTGTAAATGCCTCTTTTATATGTTTATTCCTAGATATATATTTTGCTTCTGTTTTGTTCTTATTCTAATTTATATTACTGTTTTGAAAGCACTCTGAATTAGTTTATTCTGATTAATTCCAGATGACCAAAAAGCTGGCTGGAGCCGCCAAGGGGACGGCGCTCTGGGTGTCCTCCGTCAGCAACGAGAAGGGGCAGGTCCTGATCAGCGTCCTGACAGCCCAGGAGGGACCTGGACTGGACCGGATGGTGTCAGGCCTCATCAGGCGCTACAGCGAGGCGGGCGTGGCTCCCCCTATACTCCTCTATGTGGACTGTGGCTGCTGCAAGGAGACGGGAGGGGAGAGCAAGCTGCAGGCCAGGTTCGGCGGCTGGCCAGACCTCGTCATCCGGCTGGACATCTGGCACTTCCTTCGGCGGCTTGCGGCCGGATGCACGACCGACGCCCACGCCCTGTACCCCATCTTCATGGCCACGCTCTCCGTCTGCCTGTTTGAGTGGGACCCTGAAGATGTGGCCCTTCTGCGCCACGCCAAGAGGGAGGAGCTCCGGAGGGAGGGTGTGCCCGGCATCTCCGAGGCTCTGGTGGACAGCCGGTTGACCAAGGCCCAGTTGGCGCTGTACTGCAGGCGGAGGACCCGTGGAGAGGAGGCCACCATCCGCCAGGTGGAGGCCCTGCTGCAGGAGCTGATGGGGGACAAAGGCAGGGACCTGCTGGGTGTTCCCCTCCTGGACCGGGTGAGGATGGAGCACATCTGGCGGGTTCAGAAGAGGCACGTCAAGTGCATCCAGGACCTGCCAGGTGTGCCTCTGTACACAAAGACCGGCACCACCACCACCAAGGACGGCGTCGTCCTCACCAAATACAGGTGTGCGCGAGGTTCAACGTCACTGGAGTCCTTCCACTGCCACCTGAACCGCTTTATTCCAGGTGAGTTTTAATGACATCACCAGCGTCTAACACACTGACGACCATTTACTTTTATTGGTAATACATGTTTTACAATACAATATTCTGTACTTTCAGGGACCCAGGCCAATGACCTGAACTTCCAGCTCTACTTGCTGGACGGGCTGAACCGGTGGAACCAGGACCGGGCTGCTGCTGCTGTGGCTGAGAAGATGTCCGCTCTCCTCAGCTACTCAGGGGATCTGGTACACTGTGTGAACACATTTGGCACCAATGTGTTTGGACAGATGTTTGTCCCCTCTTTCCGCCTCCCCAGCAAGTACACTGGTAAGTTGCACTGAATACTGAATGCTTCACACTGGGACATGAAATGACGACCAGGCATGTATACGTTTATAATGAAATGTTGTTAATTATGCAAAACAGATTAGATTCACATATTTGCATATTCTGTCGTCCAATCTGTCATCATAAATATGTTAACAAGTCACAACAAGAAGGTGCTATAATCAAATAATGAATGGGGGCTGCTCACTTTCTATCTATATTCAGACCAACATTAATATGGGTTCCACACATGTTGATGTACTTATTCTGCTAATCAAAATGTTGTTTTCATTCCCAGGAGAGTTGATAGGCATTGACTACCTCTACATGCAGACGGGGAAGTGCATGCAGGACATGGATCCTGAGGGGGAGGAGACGGAGCAGCTGCTGGAGGACCTGGGCGACGAGGCAGAGGATGAGGGCTTCACAGACGACACCGAGGCTAGTCTGGAGCTCTTCTCTGCCCTCATTTCACTACCACCTGCTCAGCCCTCCACCAGTGGTTCCTGGTCCGCTGCTCCACCTCCTCCTTCTCCACCACCGGCTCAGCCCTCCACCAGTGGTTCCTGGTCCGCTGCTCCACCTCCTCCTTCTCCACCACCACCGGCTCAGCCCTCCACCAGTGGTTCCTGGTCCGCTGCTCCACCTCCTCCTTCTCCTCCACCACCGGCTCAGCCCTCCACCAGTGGTTCCTGGTCCGCTGCTCCACCTCCTCCTTCTCCACCACCACCTCCACCTGCGTCATCTGCTGTCACCGCTCCGGGTGCCGCCCCACAGGTTCCTGTTGAGCAGTTGGTAAGTACCTTTGAGCAATAGTGAAACATAACATTTCGATTTCTTTCCTATTTGTCCAGCATCGATGTTAAAATGGTTTTATTTTTCAGGCAGTGGATGAAAACAACATCCCGGGCCTGGAGAGGGTGGACCGCCTAGCCGAGTATCTGGTGGGGCTGAGGAGCCAGACCAGCCTGGCCCTCAGCAACCGGGATGTCGGCATCATCGTCGGCCTGTGGGAGGACCTGCTGCCCTACGACCAGCAGAAGGCGGTGTACCATGCACGGCACCAGGACAGGCTGCTGACGGGGCGCTTCAGGTCGCCGAAGAAGAAGGGAGAGTTCACGTCGGGTGTGGACAGTTTGCGGAGATGCACCATAACAGCGAGTGCATCTCCTGCACAGTGGCCTTCATGCTGCCGCCTGGTTGATGCCATCTGTGTTAGGCTCTGCACCCTCCACCCTTCCCCTACCAAGAAGGGGAAGGGGTACCTCTCAAGGTGGAGTCTGATCCTGAGGGACTACCGCAGGATCAGACAGCTCATCCTGGCCAACGGGGCCGTGATGTCCACCACCAGCCTGCAGCTGGTTGAGGTGAACCAGACCACCCTCATCCAGTGGCACAACAGGAGGGTGGCCAGGCAGGGTGTCTCCGTGTTGTGCCAGGGTGTGGACCTGCCTGCCCCTGTGCCTGTTGCCACCGTGGTCTTACCTCCGGGTATGGACCGCCCCGCTGTGGCTCCTCAAACCCCGGGCCTGGTGAAATATTCCTACCACCTCCCGGAGAGCACAGCGGGGCGGGCCAAAATGAACCGGAGGGCCACAGCCACTGCCACCGCAGCCGTAGCACCAGCACCGGCACCAGCACCAGCAACGGCACCTGCAACGGCTGTAAGGCCCAGGATGAAGACAGCCCAGAGGCGGCTGTTTCCCTGTCCTCCCACCCCTGCCCCTGTCATCAGCAGCACCCCTGCTCCATTTGTTTTTGCCCTCCCCCGGGCCCCTGCTCCATTTGTTTTTGCCCTCCCCCGGGCCCCTACTCTCTCCGGCACTCCTGCCCTCACCCAATCCCTCCCTAGCACATCATTCCTCCCGGTAAACCCCCTGTTGCGCTACCCTCACGCCCAGCCCCCCATTATGTTTGCTGTCCCCTCAGCAGTGCCTCCTGCAGAACGGAAGAGGCCTTACAACAGGACTGGGGAGGCAAATAAATGCAGGAGGTGTGGGGAGCCCCGGAGTGCAGCGACTGGCCACAGCCAGTACAAGGGGAAAATCTACTGCCCCTCCTCCGAGTCCCTGACCAAGGAGCAGTGGTTGGCGGAGAGGAGGAAATAAGATTACCAGTGTATAGTATCTATGTTATATGTTAAAATAAACATGTTTATATATTAACAAATGTTTTAAGAATTATTTGCTGGTCATCTTATTCGAATCATTAGCCAGATCCACTCCACAAGAGGAAGCAACATACTACTATTGCAATATAATATGCACACAAAATGATTTATAGTTGAAATACTTGTAGGTTGAAGATGGAGGCTAAATTGAGCCCACAGGTCACAATACAAATAATAACTAAACAAGTAGCTTGCTAAAGAGTGCACAGGTGTGCTGTGAATAGCTGTATGGCTACAACAATAGTGGAAAAGAAAGTAACATATTCATTAGAATATTCCCATTAAAATAAGTGCATATGTGTGTCAATGGAGGGCAAGGGTAATTATATTTGCGCAAGAGATCTTGAGTACATCCATGAATTAACCAAAAAAAATGTTTGTCACCGGTGGGACTTGAACCGCCGACCTTCTGTTCCAAGGCTGAAGAATTGCAAACAAAACCCCACATTCTCAGGTTTTTATTAGTTTTTTATGTAATGAAATGTTTTTTTGTAATTTATGTCCTAAATTTCTCTCATTCCCTTCCCTTTCCCCTTTTTCTCCCTTTGTCCTCTCTTTTTCCCCTTTTTCTCCCTTTTTCCTCTCTTTTTCCTTCCTTTTCTTCTCCCCCCCTTCTCCCCCCTTTCCTTCCTTCTTCCCCCCCCTTAAAAGACTATTGTTCCCCAGCTTTGGCGCAATTGGTTAGCGCGTTCGACTGTTAATCGAAAGCTTGGTGGTTCAAGCCCACCCAGGGACGAGCTGATTTTAACTGACCACCAGGATGTCCATTAGCCCAAACCAGTAACCTTTGTTAGGCGAAAAAATCGACTTTGTTTCCAAGAGTAGAAGCAGTTCATCAAGATAGAACTACTCTGTCATTTCCCTTCTAACCATGTACTCCTGCTGACTAGAGTACGGACTGTCTGAAAGAAGAGCTATCTGGTTAAAGTGCTTTATAGAAAGTGGAAGTATTTAGGAGATTAGATATTATCCATTTCACCTTGTCTTACGATCATAACATCCAAATCGTTTTTTTCTTGAAAGCCATATTTTGCTATATTTTTTTTGCCAACACAACATTTAAGGGGGCCAAAGTGAGAGGACAGCTCCCCCCATGTCCCATTACCAGAACCCAGGAGATTACATACACTCAGAGATGAGTTTAAGGGTTGAAAGGAGATTATTCAGGGGGGACCGAGAGGGAGGGGACCCAAGAATTTAAATCATATGTGATTTATCATTGGGGAATGAAATACGGCTACTTTCTATCAAAATGTGAAGACATCATTGTAGAGGAGATTTATCGCAGTGGGTGTTTTGTCTGTGTTTTTTTTTTTTAAATGGTGTCTGGTATTGTTTTAATATGCCCGGCTAGCTCAGTCGGTAGAGCATGAGACTCTTAATCTCAGGGTCGTGGGTTCGAGCCCCACGTTGGGCGCAATATACTTTTAACCTAGCCCATCTGATGGAACAAAAAAGTAAAATGAGTAGTTCTTGGTTCTGTTCGATCATAGAGCCACACTAAATGTCAGCCGGTCAGCAGGTTGCGTGTTTGAGCCACAACATTTTGCATTGCTATGGAGTCAGCTAGAAAGTTTGAAAATAAGTTGCAACTAAGGATTGTGGCGGCAAACCATAAAAGTCTTGATAATTTCAAAGGGCCAATAAGCAACATACCATGACTTTGAAAGCATGGCTATTCTCCGTAGATGGTATTCTAGCATACCAGGGTATAATACAATCTCATTGCCATTGACTGTTTCAATGGTTGAGTGAGATTCATTTGTTGCGAACTTTGCCATAGCTGACATGCAGACATGTTCGCATTTTTACAACACATGTGAATATGTTCATTGGTCTCTGTGGTGCAATTGGTTAGCGCGTTCGACTGTTAATCGAAAGGTTGGTGGTTCAAGCCCACCCAGGGACGAGCTGATTTTAACTGACCACCAGGATGTCCATTAGCCCAAACCAGTAACCTTTGTTAGGCGAAAACATCGACTTTGTTTCCAAGAGTAGAAGCAGTTCATCAAGATAGAACTACTCTGTCATTTCCCTTCTAACCATGTACTCCTGCTGACTTGAGTACGGACTGTCTGAAAGAAGAGCTATCTGGTTAAAGTGCTTTCTAGAAAGTGGAAGTATTTAGGAGATTAGATATTATCCATTTCACCTTGTCTTACGATCATAACATCCAAATCGTTTTTTTCTTGAAAGCCATATTTTGCCATATTTTTTTTGCCAACACAACATTTAAGGGGGCCAAAGTGAGAGGACAGCTCCCCCCATGTCCCCTTTCCAGAACCCAGGAGATTACATACACTCAGAGATGAGTTTAAGGGTTGAAAGGAGATTATTCAGGGGGGACTGAGAGGGAGGGGACCCAAGAATTTAAATCATATGTGATTCATCATTGGGGAATGAAATACGGCTACTTTCTATCAAAATGTGAAGACATCATTGTAGAGGAGATTTATCGCAGTGGGTGTTTTGTCTGTGTTTTTTTTTTTTTAATGGTGTCTGGTATTGTTTTAATATGCCCGGCTAGCTCAGTCGGTAGAGCATGAGACTCTTAATCTCAGGGTCGTGGGTTCGAGCCCCACGTTGGGCGCTATATACTTTTAACCTAGCCCATCTGATGGAACAAAAAAGTAAAATGAGTAGTTCTTGGTTCTGTTCGATCATAGAGCCACACTAAATGTCAGCTGGTCAGCAGGTTGCGTGTTTGAGCCACAACATTTTGCATTGCTATGGAGTCAGCTAGAAAGTTTGAAAATAAGTTGCAACTAAGGATTGTGGCGGCAAACCATAAAAGTCTTGATAATTTCAAAGGGCCAATAAGCAACAAAACATGACTTTGAAAGCATGGCTATTCTCCGTAGATGGTATTCTAGCATACCAGGGTATAATACAATCTCATTGCCATTGACTGTTTCAATGGTTGAGTGAGATTCATTTGTTGCGAACTTTGCCATAGCTGACATGCAGACATGTTCGCATTTTTACAACACATGTGAATATGTTCATTGGTCTCTGTGGCGCAATTGGTTAGCGCGTTCGACTGTTAATCGAAAGGTTGGTGGTTCAAGCCCACCCAGGGACGAGCTGATTTTAACTGACCACCAGGATGTCCATTAGCCCAAACCAGTAACCTTTGTTAGGCGAAAACATCGACTTTGTTTCCAAGAGTAGAAGCAGTTCATCAAGATAGAACTACTCTGTAATTTCCCTTCTAACCATGTACTCCTGCTGACTTGAGTACGGACTGTCTGAAAGAAGAGCTATCTGGTTAAAGTGCTTTCTAGAAAGTGGAAGTATTTAGGAGATTAGATATTATCCATTTCACCTTGTCTTACGATCATAACATCCAAATCGTTTTTTTCTTGAAAGCCATATTTTGCTATATTTTTTTTGCCAACACAACATTTAAGGGGGCCAAAGTGAGAGGACAGCTCCCCCCATGTCCCCTTTCCAGAACCCAGGAGATTACATACACTCAGAGATGAGTTTAAGGGTTGAAAGGAGATTATTCAGGGGGGACTGAGAGGGAGGGGACCCAAGAATTTAAATCATATGTGATTTATCATTGGGGAATGAAATACGGCTACTTTCTATCAAAATGTGAAGACATCATTGTAGAGGAGATTTATCGCAGTGGGTGTTTTGTCTGTGTTTTTTTTTTTTTAATGGTGTCTGGTATTGTTATTAGTATGCCCGGCTAGCTCAGTCGGTAGAGCATGAGACTCTTAATCTCAGGGTGGTGGGTTCGAGCCCCACGTTGGGCGCTATATACTTTTAACCTAGCCCATCTGATGGAACAAAAAAGTAAAATGAGTAGTTCTTGGTTCTGTTCGATCATAGAGCCACACTAAATGTCAGCCGGTCAGCAGGTTGCGTGTTTGAGCCACAAAATTTTGCATTGCTATGGAGTCAGCTAGAAAGTTTGAAAATAAGTTGCAACTAAGGATTGTGGCGGCAAACCATAAAAGTCTTGATAATTTCAAAGGGCCAATAAGCAATATAACATGACTTTGAAAGCATGGCTATTCTCCTTAGATGGTATTCTAGCATACCAGGGTATAATACAATCTCATTGCCATTGACTGTTTCAATGGTTGAGTGAGATTCATTTGTTGCGAACTTTGCCATAGCTGACATGCAGACATGTTCGCATTTTTACAACACATGAGAATATGTTCATTGGTCTCTGTGGCGCAATTGGTTAGCGCGTTCGACTGTTAATCGAAAGGTTGGTGGTTCAAGCCCACCCAGGGACGAGCTGATTTTAACTGACCACCAGGATGTCCATTAGCCCAAACCAGTAACCTTTGTTAGGCGAAAACATCGACTTTGTTTCCAAGAGTAGAAGCAGTTCATCAAGATAGAACTACTCTGTCATTTCCCTTCTAACCATGTACTCCTGCTGACTTGAGTACGGACTGTCTGAAAGAAGAGCTATCTGGTTAAAGTGCTTTCTAGAAAGTTGAAGTATTTAGGAGATTAGATATTATCCATTTCACCTTGTCTGACGATCATAACATCCAAATCGTTTTTTTCTTGAAAGCCATATTTTGCTATATTTTTTTTGCCAACACAACATTTAAGGGGGCCAAAGTGAGAGGACAGCTCCCCCCATGTCCCCATTCCAGAACCCAGGAGATTACATACACTCAGAGATGAGTTTAAGGGTTGAAAGGAGATTATTCAGGGAGGACTGAGAGGGAGGGGACCCAAGAATTTAAATCATATGTGATTTATCATTGGGGAATGAAACACGGCTACTTTCTATCGAAATTTGAAGACATCATTGTAGAGGAGATTTAACGCAGAGGGATTTTTGTCTGTGTTTTTTTTTTTTTAAATGTTGTCTGGTATTGTTATTCGTATGCCTGGCTAGCTCAGTCGGTAGAGCATGAGACTCTTAATCTCAGGGTCGTGGGTTCGAGCCCCACGTTGGGTGCTATATACTTTTAACTTAGCCCATCTGATGGAACAAAAAAGTAAAATTAGTAGTTCTTGGTTCTGTTCGATCATAGAGCCACACTAAATGTCAGCCGGTCAGCAGGTTGCGTGTTTCAGCCACAACATTTTGCATTGCTATGGAGTCAGCTAGAAAGTTTGAAAATAAGTTGCAACTAAGGATTGTGGCGGCAAACCATAAAAGTCTTGATAATTTCAAAGGGCCAATAAGCAATATAACATGACTTTGAAAGCATGGCTATTCTCCTTAGATGGTATTCTAGCATACCAGGGTATAATACAATCTCATTGCCATTGACTGTTTCAATGGTTGAGTGTGATTCATTTGTTGCGAACTTTGCCATAGCTGACATGCAGACATGTTCGGATTTTTACAACACATGTGAATATGTTTATTGGTCTCTGTGGCGCAATTGGTTAGCGCGTTCGACTGTTAATCGAAAGGTTGGTGGTTCAAGCCCACCCAGGGACGAGCTGATTTTAACTGACCACCAGGATGTCCATTAGCCCAAACCAGTAACCTTTGTTAGGCGAAAACATCGACTTTGTTTCCAAGAGTAGAAGCAGTTCATCAAGATAGAACTACTCTGTAATTTCCCTTCTAACCATGTACTCCTGCTGACTAGAGTACGGACTGTCTGAAAGAAGAGCTATCTGGTTAAAGTGCTTTCTAGAAAGTCGAAGTATTTAGGAGATTAGATATTATCCAATTCACCTTGTCTTACGATCATAACATCCAAATCGTTTTTTTCTTGAAAGCCATATTTTGCTATATTTCTTTTGCCAACACAACATTTAAGGGGGCCAAAGTGAGAGGACAGCTCCCCCCATGTCCCCTTTCCAGAACCCAGGAGATTACATACACTCAGAGATGAGTTTAAGGGTTGAAAGGAGATTATTCAGGGGGGACTGAGAGGGAGGGGACCCAAGAATTTAAATCATATGTGATTTATCATTGGGGAATGAAATACGGCTACTTTCTATCAAAATGTGAAGACATCATTGTAGAGGAGATTTATCGCAGTGGGTGTTTTGTCTGTTTTTTTTTTTTTTTAATGGTGTCTGGTATTGTCATTAATATGCCAGGCTAGCTCAGTCGGTAGAGCATGAGACTCTTAATCTCAGGGTCGTGGGTTCGAGCCCCACGTTGGGTGCTATATACTTTTAACCTAGCCCATCTGATGGAACAAAAAAGTAAAATGAGTAGTTCTTAGTTCTGTTCGATCATAGAGCCACACTAAATGTCAGCCGGTCAAAAGGTTGCGTGTTTGAGCCACAAAATTTTGCATTGCTATGGAGTCAGCTAGAAAGTTTGAAAATAAGTTGCAACTAAGGATTGTGGCGGCAAACCATAAAAGTCTTGATAATTTCAAAGGGCCAATAAGCAATATAACATGACTTTGAAAGCATGGCTATTCTCCTTAGATGGTATTCTAGCATACCAGGGTATAATACAATCTCATTGCCATTGACTGTTTCAATGGTTGAGTGAGATTCATTTGTTGCGAACTTTGCCACAGCTGACATGCAGACATGTTCGAATTTTACAACACATGAGAATATGTTCATTGGTCTCTGTGGCGCAATTGGTTAGCGCGTTCGACTGTTAATCGAAAGCTTGGTGGTTCAAGCCCACCCAGGGACGAGCTGATTTTAACTGACCACCAGGATGTCCATTAGCCCAAACCAGTAACCTTTGTTAGGCGAAAAAATCGACTTTGTTTCCAAGAGTAGAAGCAGTTCATCAAGATAGAACTACTCTGTCATTTCCCTTCTAACCATGTACTCCTGCTGACTAGAGTACGGACTGTCTGAAAGAAGAGCTATCTGGTTAAAGTGCTTTCTAGAAAGTGGAAGTATTTAGGAGATTAGATATTATCCATTTCACCTTGTCTTACGATCATAACATCCAAATCGTTTTTTTCTTGAAAGCCATATTTTGCCATATTTTTTTTGCCAACACAACATTTAAGGGGGCCAAAGTGAGAGGACAGCTCCCCCCATGTCCCCTTTCCAGAACCCAGGAGATTACATACACTCAGAGATGAGTTTAAGGGTTGAAAGGAGATTATTCAGGGGGGACTGAGAGGGAGGGGACCCAAGAATTTAAATCATATGTGATTTATCATTGGGGAATGAAATACGGCTACTTTCTATCAAAATGTGAAGACATCATTGTAGAGGAGATTTATCGCAGTGGGTGTTTTGTCTGTGTTTTTTTTTTTTTAATGGTGTCTGGTATTGTTTTAATATGCCCGGCTAGCTCAGTCGGTAGAGCATGAGACTCTTAATCTCAGGGTCGTGGGTTCGAGCCCCACGTTGGGCGCTATATACTTTTAACCTAGCCCATCTGATGGAACAAAAAAGTAAAATGAGTAGTTCTTGGTTCTGTTCGATCATAGAGCCACACTAAATGTCAGCCGGTCAGCAGGTTGCGTGTTTGAGCCACAACATTTTGCATTGCTATGGAGTCAGCTAGAAAGTTTGAAAATAAGTTGCAACTAAGGATTGTGGCGGCAAACCATAAAAGTCTTGATAATTTCAAAGGGCCAATAAGCAATATAACATGACTTTGAAAGCATGGCTATTCTCCTTAGATGGTATTCTAGCATACCAGGGTATAATACAATCTCATTGCCATTGACTGTTTCAATGGTTGAGTGAGATTCATTTGTTGCGAACTTTGCCATAGCTGACATGCAGACATGTTCGCATTTTTACAACACATGTGAATATGTTCATTGGTCTCTGTGGCGCAATTGGTTAGCGCGTTCGACTGTTAATCGAAAGGTTGGTGGTTCAAGCCCACCCAGGGACGAGCTGATTTTAACTGACCACCAGGATGTCCATTTGCCCAAACCAGTAACCTTTGTTAGGCGAAAACATCGACTTTGTTTCCAAGAGTAGAAGCAGTTCATCAAGATAGAACTACTCTGTCATTTCCCTTCTAACCATTGTTAGATTTCAGCTTATTTCTAAACTGTTCGGACAGACTCTGCGTTGTGTATTTTCAGTCGTAGTAGTAATTCTTGAAGTCGAAATCAAAGCAGCTTGACAGGTTGGATTAGAGGGTTGAATAGATGGTTTATTCCAGGATGTACAGCGAGATACAGACTTAGGTTGAATAATCTATAGTGGACCCGGTGGTCGATGACTTGTTCCTTGGCTGTCGAAACCCTCTACTCGTCGAACCAAAGGGTTGGGGCGAGTATTATACAAAAAGGGGATACAGGAATAACACGTGAACAGAAGCACTCTCAGCCTTGATAAGGTATCTGGCCCTGGCCATGTCCCGGAGGACCAGGTTCAACCTTGTTGAAACATAACAATGGCAGAATGTTGGGGATAACACCTTGTATCAGTATGAGAGGCCCTGGCCTGTTCATAGACTAGAAATGTGAAGGATGAGAGAGACACTAAAATACACCAACATTCTACATTCCTCCCTCTTGATCATACTAAACATAGTTTAAAGATCACCAACAAAAAGAGAATTCAGTGTATTTTCTGGTGACCCATTAATAATTAACTAAATCAATGAAAGAAAGCATAAAAGGCAAAAGACAAGTAAATTCAAATCATACACAAGTAAACCAGGTGTAGGCCACTATAATAAAGAAAATAACAAACTCATTAGGTTACTCATGATTAACCAAAACATAAAAAAATTGAAGAATCAAGAAAGTCAACTGTCCAGACACCTCCCTCTGCTTGGCAGAACAACATCACAGACAATACTGCATGACTCAGTTGGTTTTGAGTAGCAGTTGCAACAGAGTTATTTTCCAGTTGATGGCCACCGCAGGTGTGATGGGGGATGAGGATGAAAGTTCGTAGTAGGGCGTCAGGACAAACACAGACACAGTTCAGTTCAAGGACTCATCAAGTGTCCGTGTCTCCTGGATCTCCCAGGTACGATGAAACACGAAACAAAGAAAAAGTGCAGTATCAGTCATGGGGGAGGCATTGTCACAGCCTCCAACATTAATGATGATCAACTATGTTTGTAATTGTCTTAATGATTCGATAAACAATGAAAAATGATCATACAAAAATAAATCGCTTGATTCAAAAATGGTTATATCAGTAATCAGTAATCAGTCATCATAGTTCTCAATAAACCTTGTGTGAATGAATGAATGATTGAACCTTTGTTCAAAAATAAAACAAAACAAACAAAAAGTTCTAAAGCTGAGCAGTTGTGTCAAGAAGGAACCAACATGAACTTAGAGAGGTGGTGACAAAAGTCCTAGCATCTTTCGAAGACTAACCTCTTGTGAAAATAAAGGAATGAAAATAACAAACACTTAAACACTCCCTACTCTTCACCCCGTATCAGTTAGTTTGCGTGCCAAATCTAACGAGTGTCATTCCAAGTCGGTGTTATTGTTGGTTTCCGACACTGAATCGCATATGCGGCTGAGTTCTTCAACACTCTTCGCCTGTAACTTCTTCAATCGTTCCCTCATTTTGTCTGAGCGGTTTTCTTCCCCTACTCTCTCGTTGGAGCGGTCACGGTACATCTTTCGAGGGGCTTTACATTCTCTCATCCAGTGTCCAATTTGTCCACAGTTGTGGCATGGTCGAGGTTCTTTCTGTCTGTCTGACTGGGGGAATCGTCCTCTGTCCCTGTTGGACTGGGGGAATCTTTCTCGTTCCCTGGCTATTCCCTTCTTCTCGTCTGTGGTCTTCATGTGTGGTTGTATATTGTCATCAAATCCTCCATAGAGTGACTCATTCTTAATCACTGCTCCAGGCCTCACCTCGGGGGGTTGCTGTACCCGGGGGTTCGGATGTTGAAGGAATGAATGTGGTGGGACAGGGGCGAATTGGGGAAATTGTTGTGGGGTCTGGGTCGCATCATGATTAGCATAGTCAGGTGGGGCAGATGGATTTCCCTTCCGTGGCACGTGGGGGGTACTGCAGATGACCGGATCACTGTGTCTCGACTCCTGTAAACCACCAGGGAAGATGTATTCCCCATCTGGGCCACACAATGGCAGTTTGGGGTACATGCAACCATAGGCTCCCAAGGTTCCTCCTCCTTTGCCTTGGTCACTCCCCTCAGAGGGCCCTGAGTCGAGGGGGTGGGCCGCTATCAGTCCTTCTCCGACTAGCGTCGTGTGTAGGTCTGTGAACTTCCTCTGCTCTTTGTTCCGAGTCGCTTCATCCTTGAACAAACGAATTTCGTCGGCAAGCAGTTTGATTTGCACTCTAATTTTTTTCAGAGCAGTTGTCTTTTCCAATTCATCTCTCTTTTTGTTACAGAGTCTCGCTAACTGAATAAAGATCAATCTCTCTAACCTCCACTTCAAAAACATCTTGTTCCTTTGGTTCAGATTGCTATCCTCTTCCTCCTCCTCTGCCTTCTTCCTGCCTTTACCTTTCGGCATTTTTTCTATCTTTTTCTATCTGTAGAGTAACTAAAACTAGCGACCAATCGCTGTTTAGAAAGAAACAAATAGACGCCTCCCACGGAGCTCGGTATGCCAACAACAGATGATGGCACACTTTTTCCTTCTTCGATTAAAAACAATATATGTGATTCCTCGGCGGGGATCAAAACAATATCTGATTCCTCGGCGGGGATCAAAACAACATAGCACAAACAAAAACTCTAGCGATTCATGTAACCTCACCAGTGAATTCAATACAAATACGGTTTCACTCCTTGTCCAACAAGTCGTAAAACAAAAGCCCTGAGCAAACCAGACGTCTTAAGTTATATTCAGGACACGTATCAACATTGACAAACTAGCAAAGATGAACAAATCACTTGAATGACATGCTATTACAATATTCTAGGACTCAATCCCAGCTCAAAGGCCTTATTCAACAAACAATATTCTAGGACTCAAACCCAGACCAAAGGCCTTATTCAACAAACAATATTCTAGGACTCAAACCCAGACCAAAGGCCTTATTCAACAAACAATATTCTAGGACTCAATCCCAGACCAAAGGCCTTATTAAACAATATTCTAGGACTCAAACCCAGACCAAAGGCCTTATTCAACAAACAATATTCTAGGACTCAAACCCAGACCAAAGGCCTTATTCAACAAACAATCAATAGTTTCATATGGCGTATATTCAGTGATTATTACACAAACTCTTAATCACTAATACAGGTCCTCACTTCGTCAAGCTCTTAATGACACAACTTCATTACTCAGCAAATGTAGTGCAGCCCAATAGTAAAACAAATAATAATAATCACAGTTATGTGTGTGTAGATTATTTTAAGATTACTTTCTTGTTCTTTTCTCTTGGTCGAGAGTGTGGAATGAGATTCAGTCACCGTTGATTCCCACGTGGTGCATGGAGATGCGCTGGTTCAGCCGCGTTGTGGATGCGGGTCCCTCAGCAGGGCAGGCGTTGATCAGACGTTCCCAGGCAGGGAGCGCGCTCTTCTCGGTCACAGGGCAATCTTCAGAGGCAATCGTCTTCTCACTCCTCTCTCTTCAAGACGGTGTCACGGCACCAAATGTTAGATTTCAGCTTATTTCTAAACTGTTCGGACAGACTCTGCGTTGTGTATTTTCAGTCGTAGTAGTAATTCTTGAAGTCGAAATCAAAGCAGCTTGACAGGTTGGATTAGAGGGTTGAATAGATGGTTTATTCCAGGATGTACAGCGAGATACAGACTTAGGTTGAATAATCTATAGTGGACCCGGTGGTCGATGACTTGTTCCTTGGCTGTCGAAACCCTCTACTCGTCGAACCAAAGGGTTGGGGCGAGTATTATACAAAAAGGGGATACAGGAATAACACGTGAACAGAAGCACTCTCAGCCTTGATAAGGTATCTGGCCCTGGCCATGTCCCGGAGGACCAGGTTCAACCTTGTTGAAACATAACAATGGCAGAATGTTGGGGATAACACCTTGTATCAGTATGAGAGGCCCTGGCCTGTTCATAGACTAGAAATGTGAAGGATGAGAGAGACACTAAAATACACCAACATTCTACACCATGTACTCCTGCTGACTTGAGTACGGACTGTCTGAAAGAAGAGCTATCTGGTTAAAGTGCTTTCTAGAAAGTGGAAGTATTTAGGAGATTAGATATTATCCATTTCACCTTGTCTTACGATCATAACATCCAAATCGTTTTTTTCTTGAAAGCCATATTTTGCCATATTTTTTTTGCCAACACAACATTTAAGGGGGCCAAAGTGAGAGGACAGCTCCCCCCATGTCCCCTTTCCAGAACCCAGGAGATTACATACACTCAGAGATGAGTTTAAGGGTTGAAAGGAGATTATTCAGGGGGGACTGAGAGGGAGGGGACCCAAGAATTTAAATCATATGTGATTTATCATTGGGGAATGAAATACGGCTACTTTCTATCAAAATTTGAAGACATCATTGTAGAGGAGATTTAACGCAGAGGGATTTTTGTACGTGTTTTCTTTTTTTTAAATGTTGTCATGTTCGCAGGAGATTTAACGCAGAGGGATTTTTGTCTGTGTTTTTTTTTCTTTAAATGTTGTCTGGTATTGTCATTAGTATGCCTGGCTAGCTCAGTCGGTAGAGCATGAGACTCTTAATCTCAGGGTTGTGGGTTCGAGCCCCACGTTGGGTGCTATATACTTTTAACTTAGCCCATCTGATGGAACAAAAAAGTAAAATTAGTAGTTCTTGGTTCTGTTCGATCATAGAGCCACACTAAATGTCAGCCGGTCAGCAGGTTGCGTGTTTGAGCCACAACATTTTGCATTGCTATGGAGTCAGCTAGAAAGTTTGAAAATTAGTTGCAACTAAGGATTGTGGCGGCAAACCATAAAAGTCTTGATAATTTCAAAAGGCCAATAAGCAATATAACATGACTTTGAAAGCATGGCTATTCTCCTTAGATGGTATTCTAGCATACCAGGGTATAATACAATCTCATTGCCATTGACTGTTTCAATGGTTGAGTGAGATTCATTTGTTGCGAACTTTGCCATAGCTGACATGCAGACATGTTCGCATTTTTACAACACATGTGATTATGTTCATTGGTCTCTGTGGCGCAATTGGTTAGCGCGTTCGACTGTTAATCGAAAGGTTGGTGGTTCAAGCCCACCCAGGGACGAGCTGATTTTAACTGACCACCAGGATGTCCATTAGCCCAAACCAGTAACCTTTGTTAGGCGAAAACATCGACTTTGTTTCCAAGAGTAGAAGCAGTTCATCAAGATAGAACTACTCTGTAATTTCCCTTCTAACCATGTACTCCTGCTGACTAGAGTACGGACTGTCTGAAAGAAGAGCTATCTGGTTAAAGTGCTTTCTAGAAAGTCGAAGTATTTAGGAGATTAGATATTATCCATTTCACCTTGTCTTACGATCATAACATCCAAATCGTTTATTTCTTGAAAGCCATATTTTGCTATTTTTTTTTTGCCAACACAACATTTAAGGGGGCCAAAGTGAGAGGACAGCTCCCCCCATGTCCCCTTTCCAGAACCCAGGAGATTACATACACTCAGAGATGAGTTTAAGGGTTGAAAGGAGATTATTCAGGGGGGACTGAGAGGGAGGGGACCCAAGAATTTAAATCATATGTGATTTATCATTGGGGAATGAAATACGGCTACTTTCTATCAAAATGTGAAGACATCATTGTAGAGGAGATTTATCGCAGTGGGTGTTTTGTCTGTGTTTTTTTTTTTTAATGGTGTCTGGTATTTTTTTAATATGCCTGGCTAGCTCAGTCGGTAGAGCATGAGACTCTTAATCTCAGGGTCGTGGGTTCGAGCCCCACGTTGGGCGCTATATACTTTTAACCTAGCCCATCTGATGGAACAAAAAAGTAAAATGAGTAGTTCTTGGTTCTGTTCGATCATAGAGCCACACTAAATGTCAGCCGGTCAGCAGGTTGCGTGTTTGAGCCACAACATTTTGCATTGCTATGGAGTCAGCTAGAAAGTTTGAAAATAAGTTGCAACTAAGGATTGTGGCGGCAAACCATAAAAGTCTTGATAATTTCAAAGGGCCAATAAGCAATATAACATGACTTTGAAAGCATGGCTATTCTCCTTAGATGGTATTCTAGCATACCAGGGTATAATACAATCTCATTGCCATTGACTGTTTCAATGGTTGAGTGAGATTCATTTGTTGCGAACTTTGCCATAGCTGACATGCAGACATGTTCGCATTTTTACAACACATGTGAATATGTTCATTGGTCTCTGTGGCGCAATTGGTTAGCGCGTTCGACTGTTAATCGAAAGGTTGGTGGTTCAAGCCCACCCAGGGACGAGCTGATTTTAACTGACCACCAGGATGTCCATTAGCCCAAACCAGTAACCTTTGTTAGGCGAAAACATCGACTTTGTTTCCAAGAGTAGAAGCAGTTCATCATGATAGAACTACTCTGTAATTTCCCTTCTAACCATGTACTCCTGCTGACTAGAGTACGGACTGTCTGAAAGAAGAGCTATCTGGTTAAATTGCTTTCTAGAAAGTCGAAGTATTTAGGAGATTAGGTATTATCCATTTCACCTTGTCTTACGATCATAACATCCAAATCGTTTATTTCTTGAAAGCCATATTTTGCTATATTTTTTTTGCCAACACAACATTTAAGGGGGCCAAAGTGAGAGGACAGCTCCCCCCATGTCCCCTTTCCAGAACCCAGGAGATTACATACACTCAGAGATGAGTTTAAGGGTTGAAAGGAGATTATTCAGGGGGGACTGAGAGGGAGGGGACCCAAGAATTTAAATCATATGTGATTTATCATTGGGGAATGAAATACGGCTACTTTCTATCAAAATGTGAAGACATCATTGTAGAGGAGATTTATCGCAGTGGGTGTTTTGTCTGTGTTTTTTTTTTTTTAATGGTGTCTGGTATTGCTTTAATATGCCCGGCTAGCTCAGTCGGTAGAGCATGAGACTCTTAATCTCAGGGTCGTGGGTTCGAGCCCCACGTTGGGCGCTATATACTTTTAACCTAGCCCATCTGATGGAACAAAAAAGTAAAATGAGTAGTTCTTGGTTCCGTTCGATCATAGAGCCACACTAAATGTCAGCCGGTCAGCAGGTTGCGTGTTTGAGCCACAACATTTTGCATTGCTATGGAGTCAGCTAGAAAGTTTGAAAATAAGTTGCAACTAAGGATTGTGGCGGCAAACCATAAAAGTCTTGATAATTTCAAAGGGCCAATAAGCAATATAACATGACTTTGAAAGCATGGCTATTCTCCTTAGATGGTATTCTAGCATACCAGGGTATAATACAATCTCATTGCCATTGACTGTTTCAATGGTTGAGTGAGATTCATTTGTTGCGAACTTTGCCATAGCTGACATGCAGACATGTTCGCATTTTTACAACACATGTGAATATGTTCATTGGTCTCTGTGGCGCAATTGGTTAGCGCTTTCGACTGTTAATCGAAAGGTTGGTGGTTCAAGCCCACCCAGGGACGAGCTGATTTTAACTGACCACCAGGATGTCCATTAGCCCAAACCAGTAACCTTTGTTAGGCGAAAACATCGACTTTGTTTCCAAGAGTAGAAGCAGTTCATCAAGATAGAACTACGCTGTCATTTCCCTTCTAACCATGTACTCCTGCTGACTTGAGTACGGACTGTCTGAAAGAAGAGCTATCTGGTTAAAGTGCTTTCTAGAAAGTGGAAGTATTTAGGAGATTAGATATTATCCATTTCACCTTGTCTTACGATCATAACATCCAAATCGTTTTTTTCTTAAAAGCCATATTTTGCTATATTTTTTTTGCCAACACAACATTTAAGGGGGCCAAAGTGAGAGGACAGCTCCCCCCATATCCCCTTTCCAGAACCCAGGAGATTACATACACTCAGAGATGAGTTTAAGGGTTGAAAGGAGATTATTCAGGGGGGACTGAGAGGGAGGGGACCCAAGAATTTAAATCATATGTGATTTATCATTGGGGAATGAAATACGGCTACTTTCTATCAAAATGTGAAGACATCATTGTAGAGGAGATTTATCGCAGTGGGTGTTTTGTCTGTGTTTTTTTTTTTTTAATGGTGTCTGGTATTGTTTTAATATGCTCGGCTAGCTCAGTCGGTAGAGCATGAGACTCTTAATCTCAGGGTCGTGGGATCGAGCCCCACGTTGGGCGCTATATACTTTTAACCTAGCCCATCTGATGGAACAAAAAAGTAAAATGAGTAGTTCTTGGTTCTGTTCGATCATAGAGCCACACTAAATGTCAGCCGGTCAGCATGTTGCGTGTTTGAGCCACAACATTTTGCATTGCTATGGAGTCAGCTAGAAAGTTTGAAAATAAGTTGCAACTAAGGATTGTGGCGGCAAACCATAAAAGTCTTGATAATTTCAAAGGGCCAATAAGCAATATAACATGACTTTGAAAGCATGGCTATTCTCCTTAGATGGTATTCTTGCATACCAGGGTATAATACAATCTCATTGCCATTGACTGTTTCAATGGTTGAGTGAGATTCATTTGTTGCGAACTTTGCCATAGCTGACATGCAGACATGTTCGCATTTTTACAACACATGTGAATATGTTCATTGGTCTCTGTGGCGCAATTGGTTAGCGCGTTCGACTGTTAATCGAAAGGTTGGTGGTTCAAGCCCACCCAGGGACGAGCTGATTTTAACTGACCACCAGGATGTCCATTAGCCCAAACCAGTAACCTTTGTTAGGCGAAAACATCGACTTTGTTTCCAAGACTAGAAGCAGTTCATAAAGATAGAACTACTCTGTCATTTCCCTTCTAACCATGTACTCCTGCTGACTTGAGTACGGACTGCCTGAAAGAAGAGCTATCTGGTTAAAGTGCTTTCTAGAAAGTGGAAGTATTTAGGAGATTAGATATTATCCATTTCACCTTGTCTTACGATCATAACATCCAAATCGGTTTTTTCTTGAAAGCCATATTTTGCTATATTTTTTTTGCCAACACAACATTTAAGGGGGCCAAAGTGAGAGGACAGCTCCCCCCATGTCCCCTTTCCAGAACCCAGGAGATTACATACACTCAGAGATGAGTTTAAGGGTTGAAAGGAGATTATTCAGGGGGGACTGAGAGGGAGGGGACCCAAGAATTTAAATCATATATGATTTATCATTGGGGAATGAAATACGGCTACTTTCTATCAAAATGTGAAGACATCATTGTAGAGGAGATTTATCGCAGTGGGTGTTTTGTCTGTGTTTTTTTTTTTTTAATGGTGTCTGGTATTGTTATTAGTATGCCCGGCTAGCTCAGTCGGTAGAGCATGAGACTCTTAATCTCAGGGTCGTGGGTTCGAGCCCCACGTTGGGCGCTATATACTTTTAACCTAGCCCATCTGATGGAACAAAAAAGTAAAATGAGTAGTTCTTGGTTCTGTTCGATCATAGAGCCACACTAAATGTCAGCCGGTCAGCAGGTTGCGTGTTTGAGCCACAAAATTTTGCATTGCTATGGAGTCAGCTAGAAAGTTTGAAAATAAGTTGCAACTAAGGATTGTGGCGGCAAACCATAAAAGTCTTGATTATTTCAAAGGGCCAATAAGCAATATAACATGACTTTGAAAGCATGGCTATTCTCCTTAGATGGTATTCTAGCATTCCAGGGTATAATACAATCTCATTGCCATTGACTGTTTCAATGGTTGAGTGAGATTCATTTGTTGCGAACTTTGCCATAGCTGACATGCAGACATGTTCGCATTTTTACAACACATGAGAATATGTTCATTGGTCTCTGTGGCGCAATTGGTTAGCGCGTTCGACTGTTAATCGAAAGGTTGGTCGTTCAAGCCCACCCAGGGACGAGCTGATTTTAACTGACCACCAGGATGTCCATTAGCCCAAACCAGTAACCTTTGTCAGGCGAAAACATCGACTTTGTTTCCAAGACTAGAAGCAGTTTATCAAGATAGTACTACTCTGTCATTTCCCTTCTAACCATGTACTCCTGCTGACTTGAGTACGGACTGTCTGAAAGAAGAGCTATCTGGTTAAAGTGCTTTCTAGAAAGTGGAAGTATTTAGGAGATTAGATATTATCCATTTCACCTTGTCTTACGATCATAACATCCAAATCGTTTTTTTCTTGAAAGCCATATTTTGCTATATTTTTTTTGCCAACACAACATTTAAGGGGGCCAAAGTGAGAGGACAGCTCCCCCCATGTCCCCTTTCCAGAACCCAGGAGATTACATACACTCAGAGATGAGTTTAAGGGTTGAAAGGAGATTATTCAGGGGGGACTGAGAGGGAGGGGACCCAAGAATTTAAATCATATGTGATTTATCATTGGGGAATGAAATACGGCTACTTTCTATCAAAATTTGAAGACATCATTGTAGAGGAGATTTAACGCAGAGGGATTTTTGTCCGTGTTTTCTTTTTTTTAAATGTTGTCTGGTATTGTCCTTTGTATGCCCGGCTAGCTCAGTCGGTAGAGCATGAGACTCTTAATCTCAGGGTCTTGGGTTCGAGCCCCACGTTGGGCGCTATTTACTTTTAACCTAGCCCATCTGATGGAACAAAAAAGTAAAATGAGTAGTTCTTGGTTCTGTTCGATCATAGAGCCACACTAAATGTCAGCCGGTCAGCAGGTTGCGTGTTTGAGCCACAACATTTTGCATTGCTATGGAGTCAGCTAGAAAGTTTGAAAATAAGTTGCAACTAAGGATTGTGGCGGCAAACCATAAAAGTCTTGATAATTTCAAAGGGCCAATAAGCAATATAACATGACTTTGAAAGCATGGCTATTCTCCTTAGATGGTATTCTAGCATACCAGGGTATAATACAATCTCATTGCCATTGACTGTTTCAATGGTTGAGTGAGATTCATTTGTTGCGAACTTTGCCATAGCTGACATGCAGACATGTTCGCATTTTTACAACACATGTGAATATGTTCATAGGTCTCTGTGGCGCAATTGGTTAGCGCGTTCGACTGTTAATCGAAAGGTTGGTGGTTCAAGCCCACCCAGGGACAAGCCGATTTTAACTGACCACCAGGATGTCCATTAGCCCAAACCAGTAACCTTTGTTAGGCGAAAACATCGACTTTGTTTCCAAGAGTAGAAGCAGTTCATCAAGATAGAACTACTCTGTCATTTCCCTTCTAACCATGTACTCCTGCTGACTTGAGTACGGACTGTCTGAAAGAAGAGCTATCTGGTTAAAGTGCTTTCTAGAAAGTGGAAGTATTTAGGAGATTAGATATTATCCATTTCACCTTGTCTTACGATCATAACATCCAAATCGTTTTTTTCTTGAAAGCCATATTTTGCTATATTTTTTTTGCCAACACAACATTTAAGGGCGCCAAAGTGAGAGGACAGCTCCCCCCATGTCCCCTTTCCAGAACCCAGGAGATTACATACACTCAGAGATGAGTTTAAGGGTTGAAAGGAGATTATTCAGGGGGGACTGAGAGGGAGGGGACCCAAGAATTTAAATCATATGTGATTTATCATTGGGGAATGAAATACGGCTACTTTCTATCAAAATTTGAAGACATCATTGTAGAGGAGATTTATCGCAGTGGGTGTTTTGTCTGTGTTTTTTTTTTTTTAATGGTGTCTGGTATTGTTTTAATATGCCCGGCTAGCTCAGTCGGTAGAGCATGAGACTCTTAATCTCAGGGTCGTGGGTTCGAGCCCCACGTTGGGCGCTATATACTTTTAACCTAGCCCATCTGATGGAACAAAAAAGTAAAATGAGTAGTTCTTGGTTCTGTTCGATCATAGAGCCACACTAAATGTCAGCCGGTCAGCAGGTTGCGTGTTTGAGCCACAACATTTTGCATTGCTATGGAGTCAGCTAGAAAGTTTGAAAATAAGTTGCAACTAAGGATTGTGGTGGCAAACCATAAAAGTCTTGATAATTTCAAAGGGCCAATAAGCAACATAACATGACTTTGAAAGCATGGCTATTCTCCGTAGATGGTATTCTAGCATACCAGGGTATAATACAATCTCATTGCCATTGACTGTTTCAATGGTTGAGTGAGATTCATTTGTTGCGAACTTTGCCATAGCTGACATGCAGACATGTTCTTATTTTTACAACACATGTGAATATGTTCATTGGTCTCTGTGGCGCAATTGGTTAGCGCGTTCGACCGTTAATCGAAAGATTGGTGGTTCAAGCCCACCCAGGGACGAGCTGATTTTAACTGACCACCAGGATGTCCATTAGCCCAAACCAGTAACCTTTGTTAGGCGAAAACATCGACTTTGTTTCCAAGAGTAGAAGCAGTTCATCAAGATAGAACTACTCTGTAATTTCCCTTCTAACCATGTACTCCTGCTGACTTGAGTACGGACTGTCTGAAAGAAGAGCTATCTGGTTAAAGTGCTTTCTAGAAAGTGGAAGTATTTAGGAGATTAGATATTATCCATTTCACCTTGTCTTACGATCATAACATCCAAATCGTTTTTTTCTTGAAAGCCATATTTTGCCATATTTTTTTTGCCAACACAACATTTAAGGGGGCCAAAGTGAGAGGACAGCTCCCCCCATGTCCCCTTTCCAGAACCCAGGAGATTACATACACTCAGAGATGAGTTTAAGGGTTGAAAGGAGATTATTCAGGGGGGACTGAGAGGGAGGGGACCCAAGAATTTAAATCATATGTGATTTATCATTGGGGAATGAAATACGGCTACTTTCTATCAAAATGTGAAGACATCATTGTAGAGGAGATTTATCGCAGTGGGTGTTTTGTCTGTGTTTTTTTTTTTTTAATGGTGTCTGGTATTGTTTTAATATGCCCGGCTAGCTCAGTCGGTAGGGCATGAGACTCTTAATCTCAGGGTCGTGGGTTCGAGCCCCACGTTGGGCGCTATATACTTTTAACCTAGCCCATCTGATGGAACAAAAAAGTAAAATGAGTAGTTCTTGGTTCTGTTCGATCATAGAGCCACACTAAATGTCAGCCGGTCAGCAGGTTGCGTGTTTGAGCCACAACATTTTGCATTGCTATGGAGTCAGCTAGAAAGTTTGAAAATAAGTTGCAACTAAGGATTGTGGCGGCAAACCATAAAAGTCTTGATAATTTCAAAGGGCCAATAAGCAATATAACATGACTTTGAAAGCATGGCTATTCTCCTTAGATGGTATTCTAGCATACCAGGGTATAATACAATCTCATTGCCATTGACTGTTTCAATGGTTGAGTGAGATTCATTTGTTGCGAACTTTGCCATAGCTGACATGCAGACATGTTCTTATTTTTACAACACATGTGAATATGTTCATTGGTCTCTGTGGCGCAATTGGTTAGCGCGTTCGACCGTTAATCGAAAGATTGGTGGTTCAAGCCCACCCAGGGACGAGCTGATTTTAACTGACCACCAGGATGTCCATTAGCCCAAACCAGTAACCTTTGTTAGGCGAAAACATCGACTTTGTTTCCAAGAGTAGAAGCAGTTCATCAAGATAGAACTACTCTGTGATTTCCCTTCTAACCATGTACTCCTGCTGACTTGAGTACGGACTGTCTGAAAGAAGAGCTATCTGGTTAAAGTGCTTTCTAGAAAGTGGAAGTATTTAGGAGATTAGATATTATCCATTTCACCTTGTCTTACGATCATAACATCCAAATCGTTTTTTTCTTGAAAGCCATATTTTGCCATATTTTTTTTGCCAACACAACATTTAAGGGGGCCAAAGTGAGAGGACAGCTCCCCCCATGTCCCCTTTCCAGAACCCAGGAGATTACATACACTCAGAGATGAGTTTAAGGGTTGAAAGGAGATTATTCAGGGGGGACTGAGAGGGAGGGGACCCAAGAATTTAAATCATATGTGATTTATCATTGGGGAATGAAATACGGCTACTTTCTATCAAAATGTGAAGACATCATTGTAGAGGAGATTTATCGCAGTGGGTGTTTTGTCTGTGTTTTTTTTTTTTTAATGGTGTCTGGTATTGTTTTAATATGCCCGGCTAGCTCAGTCGGTAGGGCATGAGACTCTTAATCTCAGGGTCGTGGGTTCGAGCCCCACGTTGGGCGCTATATACTTTTAACCTAGCCCATCTGATGGAACAAAAAAGTAAAATGAGTAGTTCTTGGTTCTGTTCGATCATAGAGCCACACTAAATGTCAGCCGGTCAGCAGGTTGCGTGTTTGAGCCACAACATTTTGCATTGCTATGGAGTCAGCTAGAAAGTTTGAAAATAAGTTGCAACTAAGGATTGTGGCGGCAAACCATAAAAGTCTTGATAATTTCAAAGGGCCAATAAGCAATATAACATGACTTTGAAAGCATGGCTATTCTCCTTAGATGGTATTCTAGCATACCAGGGTATAATACAATCTCATTGCCATTGACTGTTTCAATGGTTGAGTGAGATTCATTTGTTGCGAACTTTGCCATAGCTGACATGCAGACATGTTCGCATTTTTACAACACATGTGAATATGTTCATTGGTCTCTGTGGCGCAATTGGTTAGCGCGTTCGACTGTTAATCGAAAGGTTGGTGGTTCAAGCCCACCCAGGGACGAGCTGATTTTAACTGACCACCAGGATGTCCATTTGCCCAAACCAGTAACCTTTGTTAGGCGAAAACATCGACTTTGTTTCCAAGAGTAGAAGCAGTTCATCAAGATAGAACTACTCTGTCATTTCCCTTCTAACCATGTACTCCTGCTGACTTGAGTACGGACTGTCTGAAAGAAGAGCTATCTGGTTAAAGTGCTTTCTAGAAAGTGGAAGTATTTAGGAGATTAGATATTATCCATTTCACCTTGTCTTACGATCATAACATCCAAATCGTTTTTTTCTTGAAAGCCATATTTTGCCATATTTTTTTTGCCAACACAACATTTAAGGGGGCCAAAGTGAGAGGACAGCTCCCCCCATGTCCCCTTTCCAGAACCCAGGAGATTACATACACTCAGAGATGAGTTTAAGGGTTGAAAGGAGATTATTCAGGGGGGACTGAGAGGGAGGGGACCCAAGAATTTAAATCATATGTGATTTATCATTGGGGAATGAAATACGGCTACTTTCTATCAAAATGTGAAGACATCATTGTAGAGGAGATTTATCGCAGTGGGTGTTTTGTCTGTGTTTTTTTTTTTTTAATGGTGTCTGGTGTTGTTTTAATATGCCCGGCTAGCTCAGTCGGTAGAGCATGAGACTCTTAATCTCAGGGTCGTGGGTTCGAGCCCCACGTTGGGCGCTATATACTTTTAACCTAGCCCATCTGATGGAACAAAAAAGTAAAATGAGTAGTTCTTGGTTCTGTTCGATCATAGAGCCACACTAAATGTCAGCCGGTCAGCAGGTTGCGTGTTTGAGCCACAACATTTTGCATTGCTATGGAGTCAGCTAGAAAGTTTGAAAATAAGTTGCAACTAAGGATTGTGGCGGCAAACCATAAAAGTCTTGATAATTTCAAAGGGCCAATAAGCAATATAACATGACTTTGAAAGCATGGCTATTCTCCTTAGATGGTATTCTAGCATACCAGGGTATAATACAATCTCATTGCCATTGACTGTTTCAATGGTTGAGTGAGATTCATTTGTTGCGAACTTTGCCATAGCTGACATGCAGACATGTTCGGATTTTTACAACACATGTGAATATGTTCATTGGTCTCTGTGGCGCAATTGGTTAGCGCGTTCGACTGTTAATCGAAAGGTTGGTGGTTCAAGCCCACCCAGGGACGAGCTGATTTTAACTGACCACCAGGATGTCCATTAGCCCAAACCAGTAACCTTTGTTAGGCGAAAACATCGACTTTGTTTCCAAGAGTAGAAGCAGTTCATCAAGATAGAACTACTCTGTAATTTCCCTTCTAACCATGTACTCCTGCTGACTAGAGTACGGACTGTCTGAAAGAAGAGCTATCTGGTTAAAGTGCTTTCTAGAAAGTGGAAGTATTTAGGAGATTAGATATTATCCATTTCACCTTGTCTTACGATCATAACATCCAAATCGTTTATTTCTTGAAAGCCATATTTTGCTATATTTTTTTTGCCAACACAACATTTAAGGGGGCCAAAGTGAGAGGACAGCTCCCCCCATGTCCCCTTTCCAGAACCCAGGAGATTACATACACTCAGAGATGAGTTTAAGGGTTGAAAGGAGATTATTCAGGGGGGACTGAGAGGGAGGGGACCCAAGAATTTAAATCATATGTGATTTATCATTGGGGAATGAAATACGGCTACTTTCTATCAAAATTTGAAGACATCATTGTAGAGGAGATTTATCGCAGTGGGTGTTTTGTCTGTGTTTTTTTTTTTTTAATGGTGTCTGGTATTGTTTTAATATGCCCGGCTAGCTCAGTCGGTAGAGCATGAGACTCTTAATCTCAGGGTCGTGGGTTCGAGCCCCACGTTGGGCGCTATATACTTTTAACCTAGCCCATCTGATGGAACAAAAAAGTAAAATGAGTAGTTCTTGGTTCTGTTCGATCATAGAGCCACACTAAATGTCAGCCGGTCAGCAGGTTGCGTGTTTGAGCCACAACATTTTGCATTGCTATGGAGTCAGCTAGAAAGTTTGAAAATAAGTTGCAACTAAGGATTGTGGCGGCAAACCATAAAAGTCTTGATAATTTCAAAGGGCCAATAAGCAATATAACATGACTTTGAAAGCATGGCTATTCTCCTTAGATGGTATTCTAGCATACCAGGGTATAATACAATCTCATTGCCATTGACTGTTTCAATGGTTGAGTGAGATTCATTTGTTGCGAACTTTGCCATAGCTGACATGCAGACATGTTCGCATTTTTACAACACATGTGAATATGTTCATTGGTCTCTGTGGCGCAATTGGTTAGCGCGTTCGACTGTTAATCGAAAGGTTGGTGGTTCAAGCCCACCCAGGGACGAGCTGATTTTAACTGACCACCAGGATGTCCATTTGCCCAAACCAGTAACCTTTGTTAGGCGAAAACATCGACTTTGTTTCCAAGAGTAGAAGCAGTTCATCAAGATAGAACTACTCTGTCATTTCCCTTCTAACCATGTACTCCTGCTGACTTGAGTACGGACTGTCTGAAAGAAGAGCTATCTGGTTAAAGTGCTTTCTAGAAAGTGGAAGTATTTAGGAGATTAGATATTATCCATTTCACCTTGTCTTACGATCATAACATCCAAATCGTTTTTTTCTTGAAAGCCATATTTTGCCATATTTTTTTTGCCAACACAACATTTAAGGGGGCCAAAGTGAGAGGACAGCTCCCCCCATGTCCCCTTTCCAGAACCCAGGAGATTACATACACTCAGAGATGAGTTTAAGGGTTGAAAGGAGATTATTCAGGGGGGACTGAGAGGGAGGGGACCCAAGAATTTAAATCATATGTGATTTATCATTGGGGAATGAAATACGGCTACTTTCTATCAAAATGTGAAGACATCATTGTAGAGGAGATTTATCGCAGTGGGTGTTTTGTCTGTGTTTTTTTTTTTTTAATGGTGTCTGGTATTGTTTTAATATGCCCGGCTAGCTCAGTCGGTAGAGCATGAGACTCTTAATCTCAGGGTCGTGGGTTCGAGCCCCACGTTGGGCGCTATATACTTTTAACCTAGCCCATCTGATGGAACAAAAAAGTAAAATGAGTAGTTCTTGGTTCTGTTCGATCATAGAGCCACACTAAATGTCAGCCGGTCAGCAGGTTGCGTGTTTGAGCCACAACATTTTGCATTGCTATGGAGTCAGCTAGAAAGTTTGAAAATAAGTTGCAACTAAGGATTGTGGCGGCAAACCATAAAAGTCTTGATAATTTCAAAGGGCCAATAAGCAATATAACATGACTTTGAAAGCATGGCTATTCTCCTTAGATGGTATTCTAGCATACCAGGGTATAATACAATCTCATTGCCATTGACTGTTTCAATGGTTGAGTGAGATTCATTTGTTGCGAACTTTGCCATAGCTGACATGCAGACATGTTCGCATTTTTACAACACATGTGAATATGTTCATTGGTCTCTGTGGCGCAATTGGTTAGCGCGTTCGACTGTTAATCGAAAGGTTGGTGGTTCAAGCCCACCCAGGGACGAGCTGATTTTAACTGACCACCAGGATGTCCATTTGCCCAAACCAGTAACCTTTGTTAGGCGAAAACATCGACTTTGTTTCCAAGAGTAGAAGCAGTTCATCAAGATAGAACTACTCTGTCATTTCCCTTCTAACCATGTACTCCTGCTGACTTGAGTACGGACTGTCTGAAAGAAGAGCTATCTGGTTAAAGTGCTTTCTAGAAAGTGGAAGTATTTAGGAGATTAGATATTATCCATTTCACCTTGTCTTACGATCATAACATCCAAATCGTTTTTTTCTTGAAAGCCATATTTTGCCATATTTTTTTTGCCAACACAACATTTAAGGGGGCCAAAGTGAGAGGACAGCTCCCCCCATGTCCCCTTTCCAGAACCCAGGAGATTACATACACTCAGAGATGAGTTTAAGGGTTGAAAGGAGATTATTCAGGGGGGACTGAGAGGGAGGGGACCCAAGAATTTAAATCATATGTGATTTATCATTGGGGAATGAAATACGGCTACTTTCTATCAAAATGTGAAGACATCATTGTAGAGGAGATTTATCGCAGTGGGTGTTTTGTCTGTGTTTTTTTTTTTTAATGGTGTCTGGTATTGTTTTAATATGCCCGGCTAGCTCAGTCGGTAGAGCATGAGACTCTTAATCTCAGGGTCGTGGGTTCGAGCCCCACGTTGGGCGCTATATACTTTTAACCTAGCCCATCTGATGGAACAAAAAAGTAAAATGAGTAGTTCTTGGTTCTGTTCGATCATAGAGCCACACTAAATGTCAGCCGGTCAGCAGGTTGCGTGTTTGAGCCACAACATTTTGCATTGCTATGGAGTCAGCTAGAAAGTTTGAAAATAAGTTGCAACTAAGGATTGTGGCGGCAAACCATAAAAGTCTTGATAATTTCAAAGGGCCAATAAGCAATATAACATGACTTTGAAAGCATGGCTATTCTCCTTAGATGGTATTCTAGCATACCAAGGTATAATACAATCTCATTGCCATTGACTGTTTCAATGGTTGAGTGAGATTCATTTGTTGCGAACTTTGCCATAGCTGACATGCAGACATGTTCGCATTTTTACAACACATGTGAATATGTTCATTGGTCTCTGTGGCGCAATTGGTTAGCGCGTTCGACTGTTAATCGAAAGGTTGGTGGTTCAAGCCCACCCAGGGACGAGCTGATTTTAACTGACCACCAGGATGTCCATTAGCCCAAACCAGTAACCTTTGTTAGGCGAAAACATCGACTTTGTTTCCAAGAGTAGAAGCAGTTCATCAAGATAGAACTACTCTGTCATTTCCCTTCTAACCATGTACTCCTGCTGACTAGAGTACGGACTGTCTGAAAGAAGAGCTATCTGGTTAAAGTGCTTTCTAGAAAGTGGAAGTATTTAGGAGATTAGATATTATCCATTTCACCTTGTCTTACGATCATAACATCCAAATCGTTTATTTCTTGAAAGCCATATTTTGCTATATTTTTTTTGCCAACACAACATTTAAGGGGGCCAAAGTGAGAGGACAGCTCCCCCCATGTCCCCTTTCCAGAACCCAGGAGATTACATACACTCAGAGATGAGTTTAAGGGTTGAAAGGAGATTATTCAGGGGGGACTGAGAGGGAGGGGACCCAAGAATTTAAATCATATGTGATTTATCATTGGGGAATGAAATACGGCTACTTTCTATCAAAATTTGAAGACATCATTGTAGAGGAGATTTATCGCAGTGGGTGTTTTGTCTGTGTTTTTTTTTTTTAATGGTGTCTGGTATTGTTTTAATATGCCCGGCTAGCTCAGTCGGTAGAGCATGAGACTCTTAATCTCAGGGTCGTGGGTTCGAGCCCCACGTTGGGCGCTATATACTTTTAACCTAGCCCATCTGATGGAACAAAAAAGTAAAATGAGTAGTTCTTGGTTCTGTTCGATCATAGAGCCACACTAAATGTCAGCCGGTCAGCAGGTTGCGTGTTTGAGCCACAACATTTTGCATTGCTATGGAGTCAGCTAGAAAGTTTGAAAATAAGTTGCAACTAAGGATTGTGGCGGCAAACCATAAAAGTCTTGATAATTTCAAAGGGCCAATAAGCAATATAACATGACTTTGAAAGCATGGCTATTCTCCTTAGATGGTATTCTAGCATACCAGGGTATAATACAATCTCATTGCCATTGACTGTTTCAATGGTTGAGTGAGATTCATTTGTTGCGAACTTTGCCATAGCTGACATGCAGACATGTTCGCATTTTTACAACACATGTGAATATGTTCATTGGTCTCTGTGGCGCAATTGGTTAGCGCGTTCGACTGTTAATCGAAAGGTTGGTGGTTCAAGCCCACCCAGGGACGAGCTGATTTTAACTGACCACCAGGATGTCCATTTGCCCAAACCAGTAACCTTTGTTAGGCGAAAACATCGACTTTGTTTCCAAGAGTAGAAGCAGTTCATCAAGATAGAACTACTCTGTCATTTCCCTTCTAACCATGTACTCCTGCTGACTTGAGTACGGACTGTCTGAAAGAAGAGCTATCTGGTTAAAGTGCTTTCTAGAAAGTGGAAGTATTTAGGAGATTAGATATTATCCATTTCACCTTGTCTTACGATCATAACATCCAAATCGTTTTTTTCTTGAAAGCCATATTTTGCCATATTTTTTTTGCCAACACAACATTTAAGGGGGCCAAAGTGAGAGGGCAGCTCCCCCCATGTCCCCTTTCCAGAACCCAGGAGATTACATACACTCAGAGATGAGTTTAAGGGTTGAAAGGAGATTATTCAGGGGGGACTGAGAGGGAGGGGACCCAAGAATTTAAATCATATGTGATTTATCATTGGGGAATGAAATACGGCTACTTTCTATCAAAATGTGAAGACATCATTGTAGAGGAGATTTATCGCAGTGGGTGTTTTGTCTGTGTTTTTTTTTTTTTAATGGTGTCTGGTATTGTTTTAATATGCCCGGCTAGCTCAGTCGGTAGAGCATGAGACTCTTAATCTCAGGGTCGTGGGTTCGAGCCCCACGTTGGGCGCTATATACTTTTAACCTAGCCCATCTGATGGAACAAAAAAGTAAAATGAGTAGTTCTTGGTTCTGTTCGATCATAGAGCCACACTAAATGTCAGCCGGTCAGCAGGTTGCGTGTTTGAGCCACAACATTTTGCATTGCTATGGAGTCAGCTAGAAAGTTTGAAAATAAGTTGCAACTAAGGATTGTGGCGGCAAACCATAAAAGTCTTGATAATTTCAAAGGGCCAATAAGCAATATAACATGACTTTGAAAGCATGGCTATTCTCCTTAGATGGTATTCTAGCATACCAGGGTATAATACAATCTCATTGCCATTGACTGTTTCAATGGTTGAGTGAGATTCATTTGTTGCGAACTTTGCCATAGCTGACATGCAGACATGTTCGGATTTTTACAACACATGTGAATATGTTCATTGGTCTCTGTGGCGCAATTGGTTAGCGCGTTCGACTGTTAATCGAAAGGTTGGTGGTTCAAGCCCACCCAGGGACGAGCTGATTTTAACTGACCACCAGGATGTCCATTAGCCCAAACCAGTAACCTTTGTTAGGCGAAAACATCGACTTTGTTTCCAAGAGTAGAAGCAGTTCATCAAGATAGAACTACTCCGTAATTTCCCTTCTAACCATGTACTCCTGCTGACTTGAGTACGGACTGTCTGAAAGAAGAGCTATCTGGTTAAAGTGCTTTCTAGAAAGTGGAAGTATTTAGGAGATTAGATATTATCCATTTCACCTTGTCTTACGATCATAACATCCAAATCGTTTTTTTCTTGAAAGCCATATTTTGCCATATTTTTTTTGCCAACACAACATTTAAGGGGGCCAAAGTGAGAGGACAGCTCCCCCCATGTCCCCTTTCCAGAACCCAGGAGATTACATACACTCAGAGATGAGTTTAAGGGTTGAAAGGAGATTATTCAGGGGGGACTGAGAGGGAGGGGACCCAAGAATTTAAATCATATGTGATTTATCATTGGGGAATGAAATACGGCTACTTTCTATCAAAATGTGAAGACATCATTGTAGAGGAGATTTATCGCAGTGGGTGTTTTGTCTGTGTTTTTTTTTTTTTAATGGTGTCTGGTATTGTTTTAATATGCCCGGCTAGCTCAGTCGGTAGAGCATGAGACTCTTAATCTCAGGGTCGTGGGTTCGAGCCCCACGTTGGGCGCTATATACTTTTAACCTAGCCCATCTGATGTAACAAAAAAGTAAAATGAGTAGTTCTTGGTTCTGTTCGATCATAGAGCCACACTAAATGTCAGCCGGTCAGCAGGTTGCGTGTTTGAGCCACAACATTTTGCATTGCTATGGAGTCAGCTAGAAAGTTTGAAAATAAGTTGCAACTAAGGATTGTGGCGGCAAACCATAAAAGTCTTGATAATTTCAAAGGGCCAATAAGCAATATAACATGACTTTGAAAGCATGGCTATTCTCCTTAGATGGTATTCTAGCATACCAGGGTATAATACAATCTCATTGCCATTGACTGTTTCAATGGTTGAGTGAGATTCATTTGTTGCGAACTTTGCCATAGCTGACATGCAGACATGTTCGCATTTTTACAACACATGTGAATATGTTCATTGGTCTCTGTGGCGCAATTGGTTAGCGCGTTCGACTGTTAATCGAAAGGTTGGTGGTTCAAGCCCACCCAGGGACGAGCTGATTTTAACTGACCACCAGGATGTCCATTTGCCCAAACCAGTAACCTTTGTTAGGCGAAAACATCGACTTTGTTTCCAAGAGTAGAAGCAGTTCATCAAGATAGAACTACTCTGTCATTTCCCTTCTAACCATGTACTCCTGCTGACTTGAGTACGGACTGTCTGAAAGAAGAGCTATCTGGTTAAAGTGCTTTCTAGAAAGTGGAAGTATTTAGGAGATTAGATATTATCCATTTCACCTTGTTTTACGATCATAACATCCAAATCGTTTTTTTCTTGAAAGCCATATTTTGCTATATTTTTTTTGCCAACACAACATTTAAGGGGGCCAAAGTGAGAGGACAGCTCCCCCCATGTCCCCTTTCCAGAACCCAGGAGATTACATACACTCAGAGATGAGTTTAAGGGTTGAAAGGAGATTATTCAGGGGGGACTGAGAGGGAGGGGACCCAAGAATTTAAATCATATGTGATTTATCATTGGGGAATGAAATACGGCTACTTTCTATCAAAATGTGAAGACATCATTGTAGAGGAGATTTATCGCAGTGGGTGTTTTGTCTGTGTTTTTTTTTTTTAATGGTGTCTGGTATTGTTTTAATATGCCCGGCTAGCTCAGTCGGTAGAGCATGAGACTCTTAATCTCAGGGTCGTGGGTTCGAGCCCCACGTTGGGCGCTATATACTTTTAACCTAGCCCATCTGATGGAACAAAAAAGTAAAATGAGTAGTTCTTGGTTCTGTTCGATCATAGAGCCACACTAAATGTCAGCCGGTCAGCAGGTTGCGTGTTTGAGCCACAACATTTTGCATTGCTATGGAGTCAGCTAGAAAGTTTGAAAATAAGTTGCAACTAAGGATTGTGGCGGCAAACCATAAAAGTCTTGATAATTTCAAAGGGCCAATAAGCAATATAACATGACTTTGAAAGCATGGCTATTCTCCTTAGATGGTATTCTAGCATACCAGGGTATAATACAATCTCATTGCCATTGACTGTTTCAATGGTTGAGTGAGATTCATTTGTTGCGAACTTTGCCATAGCTGACATGCAGACATGTTCGGATTTCTACAACACATGTGAATATGTTCATTGGTCTCTGTGGCGCAATTGGTTAGCGCGTTCGACTGTTAATCGAAAGGTTGGTGGTTCAAGCCCACCCAGGGACGAGCTGATTTTAACTGACCACCAGGATGTCCATTAGCCCAAACCAGTAACCTTTGTTAGGCGAAAACATCGACTTTGTTTCCAAGAGTAGAAGCAGTTCATCAAGATAGAACTACTCTGTAATTTCCCTTCTAACCATGTACTCCTGCTGACTAGAGTACGGACTGTCTGAAAGAAGAGCTATCTGGTTAAAGTGCTTTCTAGAAAGTGGAAGTATTTAGGAGATTAGATATTATCCATTTCACCTTGTCTTACGATCATAACATCCAAATCGTTTTTTTTCTTGAAAGCCATATTTTGCCATATTTTTTTTGCCAACACAACATTTAAGGGGGCCAAAGTGAGAGGACAGCTCCCCCCATGTCCCCTTTCCAGAACCCAGGAGATTACATACACTCAGAGATGAGTTTAAGGGTTGAAAGGAGATTATTCAGGGGGGACTGAGAGGGAGGGGACCCAAGAATTTAAATCATATGTGATTTATCATTGGGGAATGAAATACGGCTACTTTCTATCAAAATGTGAAGACATCATTGTAGAGGAGATTTATCGCAGTGGGTGTTTTGTCTGTGTTTTTTTTTTTTTAATGGTGTCTGGTATTGTTTTAATATGCCCGGCTAGCTCAGTCGGTAGAGCATGAGACTCTTAATCTCAGGGTCGTGGGTTCGAGCCCCACGTTGGGCGCTTTATACTTTTAACCTAGCCCATCTGATGGAACAAAAAAGTAAAATGAGTAGTTCTTGGTTCTGTTCGATCATAGAGCCACACTAAATGTCAGCCGGTCAGCAGGTTGCGTGTTTGAGCCACAACATTTTGCATTGCTATGGAGTCAGCTAGAAAGTTTGAAAATAAGTTGCAACTAAGGATTGTGGCGGCAAACCATAAAAGTCTTGATAATTTCAAAGGGCCAATAAGCAATATAACATGACTTTGAAAGCATGGCTATTCTCCTTAGATGGTATTCTAGCATACCAGGGTATAATACAATCTCATTGCCATTGACTGTTTCAATGGTTGAGTGAGATTCATTTGTTGCGAACTTTGCCATAGCTGACATGCAGACATGTTCGCATTTTTACAACACATGTGAATATGTTCATTGGTCTCTGTGGCGCAATTGGTTAGCGCGTTCGACTGTTAATCGAAAGGTTGGTGGTTCAAGCCCACCCAGGGACGAGCTGATTTTAACTGACCACCAGGATGTCCATTTGCCCAAACCAGTAACCTTTGTTAGGCGAAAACATCGACTTTGTTTCCAAGAGTAGAAGCAGTTCATCAAGATAGAACTACTCTGTCATTTCCCTTCTAACCATGTACTCCTGCTGACTTGAGTACGGACTGTCTGAAAGAAGAGCTATCTGGTTAAAGTGCTTTCTAGAAAGTGGAAGTATTTAGGAGATTAGATATTATCCATTTCACCTTGTTTTACGATCATAACATCCAAATCGTTTTTTTCTTGAAAGCCATATTTTGCTATATTTTTTTTGCCAACACAACATTTAAGGGGGCCAAAGTGAGAGGACAGCTCCCCCCATGTCCCCTTTCCAGAACCCAGGAGATTACATACACTCAGAGATGAGTTTAAGGGTTGAAAGGAGATTATTCAGGGGGGACTGAGAGGGAGGGGACCCAAGAATTTAAATCATATGTGATTTATCATTGGGGAATGAAATACGGCTACTTTCTATCAAAATGTGAAGACATCATTGTAGAGGAGATTTATCGCAGTGGGTGTTTTGTCTGTGTTTTTTTTTTTAATGGTGTCTGGTATTGTTTTAATATGCCCGGCTAGCTCAGTCGGTAGAGCATGAGACTCTTAATCTCAGGGTCGTGGGTTCGAGCCCCACGTTGGGCGCTATATACTTTTAACCTAGCCCATCTGATGGAACAAAAAAGTAAAATGAGTAGTTCTTGGTTCTGTTCGATCATAGAGCCACACTAAATGTCAGCCGGTCAGCAGGTTGCGTGTTTGAGCCACAACATTTTGCATTGCTATGGAGTCAGCTAGAAAGTTTGAAAATAAGTTGCAACTAAGGATTGTGGCGGCAAACCATAAAAGTCTTGATAATTTCAAAGGGCCAATAAGCAATATAACATGACTTTGAAAGCATGGCTATTCTCCTTAGATGGTATTCTAGCATACCAGGGTATAATACAATCTCATTGCCATTGACTGTTTCAATGGTTGAGTGAGATTCATTTGTTGCGAACTTTGCCATAGCTGACATGCAGACATGTTCGGATTTCTACAACACATGTGAATATGTTCATTGGTCTCTGTGGCGCAATTGGTTAGCGCGTTCGACTGTTAATCGAAAGGTTGGTGGTTCAAGCCCACCCAGGGACGAGCTGATTTTAACTGACCACCAGGATGTCCATTAGCCCAAACCAGTAACCTTTGTTAGGCGAAAACATCGACTTTGTTTCCAAGAGTAGAAGCAGTTCATCAAGATAGAACTACTCTGTAATTTCCCTTCTAACCATGTACTCCTGCTGACTAGAGTACGGACTGTCTGAAAGAAGAGCTATCTGGTTAAAGTGCTTTCTAGAAAGTGGAAGTATTTAGGAGATTAGATATTATCCATTTCACCTTGTCTTACGATCATAACATCCAAATCGTTTTTTTTCTTGAAAGCCATATTTTGCCATATTTTTTTTGCCAACACAACATTTAAGGGGGCCAAAGTGAGAGGACAGCTCCCCCCATGTCCCCTTTCCAGAACCCAGGAGATTACATACACTCAGAGATGAGTTTAAGGGTTGAAAGGAGATTATTCAGGGGGGACTGAGAGGGAGGGGACCCAAGAATTTAAATCATATGTGATTTATCATTGGGGAATGAAATACGGCTACTTTCTATCAAAATGTGAAGACATCATTGTAGAGGAGATTTATCGCAGTGGGTGTTTTGTCTGTGTTTTTTTTTTTTTAATGGTGTCTGGTATTGTTTTAATATGCCCGGCTAGCTCAGTCGGTAGAGCATGAGACTCTTAATCTCAGGGTCGTGGGTTCGAGCCCCACGTTGGGCGCTATGTACTTTTAACCTAGCCCATCTGATGGAACAAAAAAGTAAAATGAGTAGTTCTTGGTTCTGTTCGATCATAGAGCCACACTAAATGTCAGCCGGTCAGCAGGTTGCGTGTTTGAGCCACAACATTTTGCATTGCTATGGAGTCAGCTAGAAAGTTTGAAAATAAGTTGCAACTAAGGATTGTGGCGGCAAACCATAAAAGTCTTGATAATTTCAAAGGGCCAATAAGCAATATAACATGACTTTGAAAGCATGGCTATTCTCCTTAGATGGTATTCTAGCATACCAGGGTATAATACAATCTCATTGCCATTGACTGTTTCAATGGTTGAGTGAGATTCATTTGTTGCGAACTTTGCCATAGCTGACATGCAGACATTTTCGCATTTTTACAACACATGTGAATATGTTCATTGGTCTCTGTGGCGCAATTGGTTAGCGCGTTCGACTGTTAATCGAAAGGTTGGTGGTTCAAGCCCACCCAGGGACGAGCTGATTTTAACTGACCACCAGGATGTCCATTAGCCCAAACCAGTAACCTTTGTTAGGCGAAAACATCGACTTTGTTTCCAAGAGTAGAAGCAGTTCATCAAGATAGAACTACTCTGTCATTTCCCTTCTAACCATGTACTCCTGCTGACTAGAGTACGGACTGTCTGAAAGAAGAGCTATCTGGTTAAAGTGCTTTCTAGAAAGTGGAAGTATTTAGGAGATTAGATATTATCCATTTCACCTTGTCTTACGATCATAACATCCAAATCGTTTATTTCTTGAAAGCCATATTTTGCTATATTTTTTTTGCCAACACAACATTTAAGGGGGCCAAAGTGAGAGGACAGCTCCCCCCATGTCCCCTTTCCAGCC